>NC_140239.1:12615153-12757653 GCF_949987555.1 Borostomias antarcticus | reverse complement strand
AGAGAGAGAGAGAGAGAGAGAGAGACAGAGACAGAGACAGAGAGAGAGAGTATAGACAGAGAATCCACAGAAGGAAAGACAACATTGAAGACATAGAAAGAACAGATGGACAGTTGAAGGAGAAAATCGGGGGAGACAGACAGAGAGACAGAGAGAGGTAGAGAGAGACAGAAGGGGAGATAGAGGGAGGGGCAAGGGAGAGAGAGAGGGGTGGTAAAGGAAGAGAGAGAGAGAAGGGAGTGGGGGGGTGAGAGGGGTACAGAGGGAGTTAGTGGAGAGGGACTCGGGCAGTTCAATACTTGGAGACCACAAAAGGGTGTGGATCCCGCAGGTTCTGTGTTCTGGGTTAGCGATTGTCTGATACACTGATACCAGCAGCGTCTGGAGGAGGTACAGGCACAGATAAAGGCTGCCTCGCCCTGGGCTGAGGTAAATGAAGCATGTTTATATTCTATGATTCATTGACATAGACCTGTGGGCAGATCTGTACCCATACAGCCGTTGTTGTAGTGGGAGGCCTGTAGCGCATCTCTGCTCTGGATCAGAATATAACGTTTTTATTATTCCCAGAGGGAGCTTTAGACCTGTGAAATAAGCCACGGCCCAGGGACAAGCGCTCCCTGGACTCCACAAACATTACTGGACCCTGACCCCTGTCTTCACCAGCACTACTGGATAATGTAGCCATAACATTTTATACATTACATATAATGTAACCACACTTTAGATACAGTACACAACAATGTCCCTGCATGAAGAGACTTACTGATCCATGATAATGGTCTCATTATTTGTGATGGAAACAAGCACTATTGTAATGTGCTAACCCTAACAATAAAGAACACTGACAGGCACAGACAGAGAGACACCCAGAGAGACCCAGACAAAGAGACCAAGAGAGAGACAAGAGATACCCAGAGAGACCAAGAGACTGACCCAGAAAGACCAAGAGAGAGACCCAGACAGAGAGACCCAGAGACAAACCCAGAGACTCAGACAGAGAGACCAAAAGAGACCCAGAGAGACCCAGAGACAGACCCAGAGAGAGACCCAGAGACAAACCCAGCGAGACCCAGACAGAGAGACCCTGAGAGATCCAGAGAGAGACCCAAAGAGACCCAGAGCAGCCCAGAAAGGCCTGGGGCAGCAGAAAGAGGTCCAGAGCAGCCCGAAGCATTCCAGGACATCCCAGAGTGACTTACCAAACTGGCTAGCAGAGTGACCAGAGCAGTGGTCCACGACATGGTGCTTCTCCACAGAATCTACCAGTCAGGAGTGAGTCCGAAACACCAGGAACAGAATCTACCAGTTGGGAGTGAGTCCGGAATGCCAGGAACAGAATCTACCAGTTAGGAGTGACTCTGGAATGCCAGGAACAGAATCTACCAGTTAGGAGTGACTCCGGAATGCCAGGAACAGAATCTACCAGTTGGGAGTGACTCCAGAATGCCAGGAAATGAATCTACCGACTGGATGTGAGTCCGGAATGCCAGGAACAGAATCTACCGGTTGGGAGTGAGTCCGGAATGCCAGGAACAGAATCTACCAGTTAGGAGTGACTCCGGAATGCCAGGAAATGAATCTACCGACTAGGAGTGAGTCCGGAATGCCAGGAACAGCCCGGCTGGAGTGTCTGTCAGAGTGTCACTGTCCACCAACCACAGCTCTGCTCAGAAACAGAGGACTGTCTGAAGATGTCATATATGAACAGTGGTAGGAAAATAAAATATGACGTCCAGTGAGATGTAATGTGTTGTGAGGGATGGCCTGTCTCAGGCCCTCTCTCTCTCTCTCTCTCTCTCTCTCTCTCTCTCTCCCTCTCTCTGTCTCTCCGTCCGGCCGTCTCTCCGCCTGTCTGTCTGACAGAGTAGTGAGAGCCTTGGTGTGGAGGATCAGGATGGTTAGGATCGATGACACCACTGTGATGTCCCAGCCGTATCTGGCCTGATACAGAGAGCACCAATCACGGGACAGGAGAGCTGCTGGCCCCTGTGATCATTAACCAGGAGGAGGACGGAGTCAGAGATGCAGCGAAGTCAAAACAGAGGATTCCAAAGAATGACCCATGACAGGATCTGAATCTGAATCACCTGTATTGGGCAAGTGTGTTTTCATCTAACAATGAACCCCACCCATCTCCTCACCCTGCCCTTATCCTGACACCCCCCAACACACACACACACACACACACACACACACACACACACCCTTCCCTCCACCCATATGTGGATGCATTGAGAGAGAGAAAGGGTGAGTGAGAGAGAGGGATATACCTTGGTGTGTGCATGTTTGTGTAACACACTGTATGTGTTTGAGTATAAACTCCTCAGGGTGGATGGGAGCTTTTCTAGTATCTAGCATCTGAGTTCTGCCCCTCGGATCTGAGTCTGTCACTGAAGAACCATAGCTACACGACCAGAATCGACCAGGATCAAGAACTTTATCATCCCCCACCCCCACCCCACCTTGCACCAGAGTGTGTGACATCAGCACACATCCCCTTGTGATCCAGGCAGGCTGTAGGAGAGCTCTTACAGTCACCCTTATCAGGGCCGCTGGTACAAGGTCTCCTCACTCACACAGAATGACCCTTAGACTGATGCCCGGAGGAGGCTGGGGGGCCCGTCCTCGAAAAGTATAAACAGGACCAACGGGGCCCAACACACTAACAAAGACATAGAAGACAAGACAACGAACACAAGACCAAACACATGGAACAACACCAGGCGAAAACGTGAACAATGTGCTTAAGTCTCAAGGGCTAGTGGAGGGGCACCCTTTTTAGTTAATGCTATTTTTCACATTGTCTTTTTTAATAGAATGTTTAAATATAAATGGAGCGGCTGTGGCTCAGGAGGTAGAGCGGGTCGTCCAGTGACTGCAGGGTTTGCGGTTCGAATCCCAGATCCTCCTGTCCACATGTCAAAGTGTCCTTGGGCAAGACACTGAACCCCAAATTGCTCTCAATGAGCAGGCTCGCACCTTACATGACAGCTGCCGCCATTGGTGTGTAAATGTGTGTGAATGGATGAATGAATGAGAGGCCTTCATTGTAAAACGCTTTGAATAAAAGAGTTATATACAGTAAGTACAGTCCATTTACCATATACTGTAAGTGTGAGTGCATAGCAGCTTATCCAAGCATGATTACGTGCCGTGAGTCTTCTTATCCTCACATCTCAGGCTATCAGGTTCAGCTTGGCCATTATCATCACACCTCAAGGTCAGCAGATAGGCCGGCCGACAGGTCACAGCTGGGCCGGGCCATGAGGAAACCCAGAGGGCGGAGTCAGGACTCATCACTGCCTCCTCTGGCCCCGGACGGACTTGATAAAGACAGATGGGAGATAAGACAAGACGCCATGAGCCTGGAAAGAGGTGATGACATAAAGCAGGGGTTCTCAACCTTTTCATTTCATTTATTATTTGTTCCGACCAAGACAGTAACAACTCAACAGTTTACACAATTCTTGGCCAAAAAGGAACAGGAAGAAGAAAACTTATTAAACCTGCCCCTTACTTGAACCTTAAAAAATGATAGATGGTCTGCCAATGTTCATACCGTATTTAAAATAACAAGCTACATACTGAGCATGACAGTACTGAAACGAAGTTACGTTTACATCTGAGAAATAAAAATAAATAAATAAAGTAAACCTAACTATGCAGAAATCAAGTAATTACAAAAATACAATTAAGAACCCCCACTACACACAACTACTCATCCAACAGCTTCATATTGTCTAATTATTCTCTTTTTGAACCTCTTTTAAAACTGAAACAAATTTAAGCATTTTAAATCATTCAGAAGTGAGTTCCATACTTTGACACCTATGACTGACACACACATCTGTTTAAGTGTGGTCCGTGCATATTGGTGCTTAAAATTATATCTCCATCTGTGGTCCTCATCCACGGCACTAAAGACAAACATTTTTTTGTGTAAATTTTGGGGCAATACTCTCTTTTTTGCTTTATACAATACCAGCAATGTCTGTAATTCAATTAAATCTGTAAATTTGATTAATCCTGATGTGATAAACAGACTGTGGGTTCTCTGAAGTCAACATTATGAATAATTCTTATTCATATTTTCTGTAAAATAAACAAAGATTTTATGTAGCTTATGTACGTGTTTCCACACCATAAGGAAAGTAAGGAGAAATAATGGAACAATACAGAATTCGCATTGCCTTCCAACACATACTTGGCTTTGTTCACCACAGACATATTCCTCGACAACTTGGTTTTTACATATGCTATATGAGATTTCCTTTTGTTACTTAAAGGGGTTGTTCAGAATTTTAGACATACCGTAGAGCCTAATTTATGACTTACACATAATGTTGTTGATTGATGGAGGACATTTTCAGCTGATTCTATGTTACCACTCGTTCCAGCATTAGCAGGATGCTAATGCTAGCTCAATGCAGTAGAAACAGCTAGCATTCAATGAAAACTCGCTTAAACACTCCACAGTGTGCCCAAATCAAATCAAATATGAGAACAGTCTGTCGGGGGCTTATTTTAGTTTTCATACCATCAGTTTTGAAGTCGAACTATCATTAAAGCCATTCGTTTTTTCTGTCTTTCTCTGTAGGGAGGCGGGGCGCAGTGTTGCGAACTCCTCTCTAAGGGAAGTGTTGGCTCTCCCAAACGTAACTAGAAGTAGCTAGATGATAGCTTGGTACGACCATCCCGTTCTCGCGAGCTCACATTGTGTTTCACTAACGCAGAACGGTCTGGCCTTCGCCTCCTCCAGAGCGATTATGCCAAAATCCAGACCATACCGGGCCAATCAGGGACTACGTTTTAACTGCTGTCCCGCCCCACAATGGAAAGCAACCCCTGATTGGTTCGTGCCCCTGCCGCTCGCTAAACAAACATGGCGGCTCCCGAAGCAACGACTGGTAACGTTAGAAGAATAAACGCAGCTATAAGTGCAGTTATTGCAGAAATAGACTTAATCACAACACCTAAACAAGAACAAGAGTATGCACTAGTGCCGTTTCTCGGTGGAAAAGACGTTTTTGCCGTTCTTCCAACTGGATTTGGCAAAAGTTTGCTGAACGCTCATTGGCTGAAGGTGTTTGTCTGTCAAGGCAAGTACCCCCTCCCACATAATCGCTCTCTATGGGGCGAAGCAGTGAGCTCGCTAGATCGGGATGGTCATACCAGGCCAGCTAGATGACGCAATCAACTAATTTGCATAATATGACATATTCTGAAAGAGGCAAAATAAATAGAAAAGGCTGACCAAGTAGTTTACAAACTATTAACATATTTACAAATATATTTTTTGGTTTCCATATAACTATAACATTAGCTTTTTTATTTTCTTTTTTACAGATATGCAGTAGCCTAATGGATGTAGACCTACAAACTATTTACATATCTGCTGCGGAGCTGCTACAGTATCTAGTCAGACCGGCTGTGTAAGTGGTGAGGAGCTGTAGGCTACTCGGCTCTCGTGCGCTCGGTTGTAACGTGAACAGGGGAACGGGATATGTTAGAGATTTTTCAGCTTTGTCAACACAATCATCCCCCAGATGACCAGAAAACCATGCTAGGTTTGTTGCTAGTCGACTGATGAAGTTGCCAAGGGTTCTGGAAAGTCGCCAGATATAGCAACAGTCACCAAGTTGGCGGAGCGATACGTAACTAGCCGGCACTATCGTCTTCACAACGAACAGACGAGTGGACTATTCTCTTACTATCAACACAACCATTTGCAATGGCCACGATCGAAAGGGATATGTTTGACTTTGATGAAGAGTTAAGTTTACATGGCGATCATGTTTGGAAGAGTTTTCTTTGAATGCTAGCCATTTCGGTTCGATTGCGCTAGCACCCTTAGTGTGATGTTTTAGTGTGTAATAATACAGTACAGTGTGTCATCTGCTTATCTGTCTCTACCTCAGGCTTCTCTTCTGTAGCCTTGAGAAGGGCACTGTGTCCTGGCATGGGTGTCTTTATGAGGGACAATCTACACACACCCACATACTGTACAAACACTTGCCCACACACACACACACACACACACACACACACACACACACACACACACACACACGTACTGAGAAGGGCACCATGGCCTGTCTTAATGTGGGACAATCTACACACATGCACATACAGTACACACACGCACATACGCACACGCACATACACACAAGCACATACACACACACTCCCCGTTCACATACACACAGAGGTGTTTTTTCTAGCTAATATTAAGGTCTCAAATTGTCTGAGGCCTGGCGCACCTCCTGCCATGGTTGTCGTCTGGACCACAGGTTGGGAAACCGTGATATAGAGTAAGTTATACTGTATATACTGTAGAGTTAGTTATACTGTATATACAGTACTGTAGTTAGTTATACTGTATATACTGTAGTTAGTTATACTGTATATACTGTAGAGGTAGTTCACACCGATCTGCTCGCAAATGCTCAGCTCTGCTCTGGGAGAGGCTGATGTTATACAAGAGAGAAAGACAATGATGATGATGGTGATGATGGTGATGTTGTTGATGATGATGGTGTGTATGATGATGATGATGGTGGTGATGATGATGATGATGGTGGTGGTGATGATGATGATGATGATGATGTGGATGATGATGATGGTGGTGATGATGATGGTGGTGATGATAATGGTGTGATGAGGATGGTGGTGATGATGATGGTGGTGAGTGACCCTGCTTAGTGACCCTGCCTAGTGACCCTGCCTAGTAACCCTGCCTAGTAACCCTGCCTAGTGACCCTGCTTAGTGACCCTGCCTAGTGACCCTGCCTAGTGACCCCGGCTTGCTCTGATGGAAGATCCCAGTGCCACCAGCGCAGGCCCTCCGGCGGAAAACATCCCGGCTCCTGGCTGCTCCACCTGGACCACAGTGGTGGGGAACCCGAGGCGATCGAATCAGAGGATCTCCATGCCGTGGTTCCCTGACCCCCTCGGTGAAGTAATGTTTGATTTCCTCCTCGACCACCACTTCGCTCCTCTCCAAACTCCGGATGTAGGCGAGGATGAGGCGCCGCTGGCTCCATCGACTTCTCCCACTCAGCTGTCATACACTGCCGGGTCCTCCCCGCGGAACCCGGCAGTGAAGATGGACGGTGTCTCCTCACGTAAAAAGCGCCCCGCTGATCACCATGCCTCCATTTCACGATCCCCTTCTCCCAACAGTAAACACTGCCGACTGTCCCCCTCAGCTCTCCCCGGCTCCTCTCTCACTACACCGGCTACTAGGGCAGACACGGCTAATGTTAGCCTAGCCAGCGCTAACCATCCACCCCCTCTCGCAGCGACAAATGCCAGCCTTTCCATTTTCTCAACTCCTCCTCAATTTCATTTTCAGGTGCTAAAATCCTCGACTACCTACAGGTACTACCTACGGGTACCTACGGGTACCCCAAAATCACAGAGGACTTTGAAGTTCTTGCAACAGCGATTGCCAACCTAGGCAAAAACTGCATATCCTCAGGTCTAATTCCCACCTACCGAGGGAACTCCTGGCGAAAATTTTCAGATGCCATATTTCCTTGCTCGAAGATTGACGTCACCAATGCCCCACTCAGTACGAGAATAGGCCTACAGCAGAAATATATTACATTGCAGGATAATAGTAATTCAGTCGAGATCACTTTTGTCAAATTTGAACATTTATTATACAAGCGGCATAATACATGCATATGAATTTTTGGCGGTGTGCTCTGTCCGGGGGGCCCCCTGCCTTCCACCGGCGTGGAAAGCGCGTTAGCAGGGGGAGGCAATCTAGGTGTTCCCCCCCTCTGGGCCAAGCCCTTGGCCCAGAGAGCCAGGAAGGGGGAACGGCATCTAGCCCCCTGCCTCAATGACGATCAGAGTGGGCCGCGATCGGGAAGACGCTCGGAGGTAACTCAGCCCACTAAGACCGTCAAAGAGTGCCACAGGAGGACTGCTGTACATTATAGTCCCTGGTCCCCACGGGCCGACGCTTCGTGGGTTCCGCGGGAGATACAGCCTCGTGTCTCTGCGTCCATGGCGCCCGCCATGGAAAGCCACAGAGACCAGCTAGCGGCTACTCTGGCATCCACCGGCCGACGCTGGTGGAATACCTGCAAACTACCCCGGACAGAGAGCAACGATGACAACAGATGACATCGACATACGCAGGAGGAGCAGGGGAGGAGGTGGGGCGAGCATGCAATGCACAACCAGCAGTAAAGGCAAGCGCGAACAATGACATGTTTTGACAGCTTAAATACATGCGCTCTAGTGAGCTGACCAATGCTATGACAGCTACAGTCAGCTGGTGCTGCGTCATGCATGACTGATTAACCTCTGCTGACCCCCCGGCCGTGACGTACGTGCCTCGGCTGAATTTGCGTCGTTGACTTCATTAAAGCAATAGTTATACAAAGTAATAAAAACGGTGCAGAAGGACATAATAGAAGGCTGTGTACAGTAGGAAAGTAGTATAGTGTATGAAAGTGTTACATTTTTGAGTGTGATGTTTTAGTGTGTAATAATACAGTACAGTGTGCCATCCGCTTATCTGTCTCTACCTCAGGCTTCTCTTCTGTAGCCTTGAGAAGGGCACTGTGTCCTGGCATGGGTGTCTTTATGAGGGACCTCTGAGGGATTTCTTGTTCTGTTTGTCCAGTCATGTTTATTCATGTTTTGTCTTAGTTTTTTTGTTTGTTTGTTTTTTAACTTGTTTTTAACTTTGAATTTCTTGTTTTCCCCTACACATTTCCCCTCAAAAGGCTGTGCCTTTTGCCAGGTCGTCATTGTAAATCAAAAACTGTTCTTAATGTCTTACCTGGTAAAATAAAGGTTTAATAAAAAATAAAAAATAAAACACACCCACATACTGTACACACATGCCCATACACACATACACACACACCCACACACACACATACACTTACGCATACACACACACACACACATGCACATACAAACACACTCCCCATTCACAGTTTCCAAATTTCATAGCTGTGTGTGCGTGTGCGTGTGTGCGCGTGCATGTGTGTGCATGTGTGCGCGTGCAATGTGTGTGTGTGTGTGTGTGTGTGTGCGTGTGTGTGTGTGTGTGTGTGTGTGTGAGAGCACAACCTGGTCCTGTGGAACACAGGTTAAGGCATCTTTTAGGCCTTTAATCCTGCAATATCCTGGCGGTTTAGTGACCGGCCTGTGTAGTGACCCTACCTGGTGACCCTGCCTAGTGGCCCTGTGTAGTGACCCTGCCTAGTGACCCTGTGTAGTGACCATGCCTAGTGACCCTACCTGGTGACCCTGCCTAGTGACCCTGTGTAGTGACCCTGCCTAGTGACCCTGTGTAGTGACCCTGCCTAGTAACCCTGCCTAGTGACCCTGCCTAGTAACCCTGCCTAGTGACCCTGCTTAGTGACCCTGCCTAGTAACCCTGCCTAGTGACCCTGCCTAGTAACCCTGCCTAGTAACCCTGCATAGTGACCCTGCCTAGTGACCCTGCCTAGTAACCCTGCCTAGTAACCCTGCTTAGTGACCCTGCCTAGTGACCCTGCCTAGTAACCCTGCCTAGTAACCCTGCCTAGTGACCCTGCTTAGTGACCCTGCCTAGTAACCCTGCTTAGTGACCCTGCCTAGTGACCCTGCCTAGTAACCCTGCCTAGTAACCCTGCCTAGTAACCCTGCTTAGTGACCCTGCCTAGTGACCCTGCCTAGTAACCCTGCCTAGTAACCCTGCCTAGTGACCCTGCCTAGTGACCCTGCCTAGTGACCCTGCCTAGTAACCCTGCCTAGTAACCTAGCCTAGTAACCCTGCTTAGTGACCCTGCCTAGTGACCCTGCCTAGTAACCCTGCCTAGTAACCCTGCCTAGTGACCCTGCTTAGTGACCCTGCCTAGTAACCCTGCCTAGTAACTCTGCCTAGTGACCCTGCTTAGTGACCCTGCCTAGTGACCCTGCCTAGTAACTCAGTAACCCACTCAGTACGAGAATAGGCCTACAGCAGAAATATATTACACCGCAGGCATCCCCCCCATTTCACTTACTGCCGTCCCAATTACAGTCCCACCTGCCCGTGTTATGACGGTAGCAGCCTTTCCGCGCGATAGCTCCCCCCTCCCTCTCATCCCGGTTATAGTAAATGATAGGAGTCCACATGTATATTCCCATCATGTGCGGATGTCCGACAGACTACACCGCGGGGTAAACGTCCATCACCTTCGCCCGTTATCTCTGGCCCCCTCTGTTGACAGTGTCTGTGATTGCAATAATGGAAAGCTGGCTTGATGATAGTGTACCAGACAACCATCCATCCATCCATCTTCATCCGCTTATCTGGGGTCGGGTCACGGAGGCAGCAGTTCCAGCAGGGGGCCCCAGACGTCTCTTTCCCTGGCAGCATCAACCAGCTCTGCCTGGGGAATCTTTAGCCGCTCACAGGCCAGTGCGGAGATGTAGTCCCGCCACCTAGTCCTGGGTCTACCCCGCAGCCTCCTCCCAGCCGGACACGCCTGGAACACCTCCCTAGGGAGGCGCCCAGGAGGCATCCTCACTAGATGCCCGAACCACCTCAACTGGCTCCTTTCGACGCAAAGGAGCAGCGGCTCTACTCCGAGTCTCTCTCGGATGACTGAACTTCTCACCCGATCTCTCAGGGAGAACCCAGCCACCCTCCGGAGAAAACTCATTTCGGCCACTTGTATCCGTGATCTCGTTCTTTCGGTCATGACCCATCCTTCATGACCATAGGTGAGGGTGGGGACGAAGATAGACTGGTAGATCGAGAGCTTTGCCTTTTGGCTCAGCTCTCTTTTCGTCACAACAGTGCGGTAAAGCGACTGCAGAACCGCACCAGCTGCTCCGATTCTCCGGCCAAATTCCCTCTCCATGGTTCCCTCACTTGTGAACAAAACCCCCAGATACTTGAACTCCTTCACTTGGGGTAAGGACTCATTTCCTACTCGTAGCGGACAGACCACCGGTTTCCTGCTGAGAACCATGGCCTCAGATTTAGAAGTGCTGATTGTCATCCCAGCTGCTTTACACTCGGTTGCGAACTTATCCAGAGAGTCCTCGAGGTCGCAGGCAAAGGATGCCATCAGGACCACATGATCTGCAAATAGCAGCGACGCGATCCCCAGCTCACCAAACTGCAAACCCACCTCCCCACGACTACGCCTCCATATCCTGTCCATGAAAATCACGAACAGGATTGGTGACAAAGCGCAGCCCTGGCGGAGGCCAACCCCCACCGGAAAGGAAGACGATTTACTTCCAAGGACACAGACACAGCTCTCGCTCTGGGTGTACAGGGATTGGATGGCCCAAAGTAGGGATCCCCTCACCCCATACTCCCGCATAACCCTCCACAAGACCTTTCGAGGGACCTGGTCGTAAGCCTTGTATAAAATCCACAAAACACATGTAGACAGGTTGGGCAAACTCTCAAGCCCCCTCCAAGATCCTTGCGAGAGTGAAGAGTGGTCGGTGGTTCCACGACCAGGACGAAATCCGCATTGTTCCTCTTCGTTCCGAGGTTCGACTATCGGCCGGACCCTGCTTTCCAGCACCTTGGAATACACTTTCCCTGGGAGGCTGGGTAATGTGATGCCTCTATAATTGGCACACACCCTCTGGTCCCCTTTTTTGAATGTTGGGACCACCACCCCTGTCTGCCACTCCTTTGGCACTGACTCGGACTTCCAAGCAATGTTAAAGAGGCGTGTCAACCAAGACAGCCCCTCAACACCCAGTGCCTTCAGCATTTATGGATGGATTTCATCAGTCCCTGGGGCTTTGCCACTGTGGAGTTGTTTGACTACCTCAGTGACCTCCAGGGAAATTGACGATGACCCCCCATCATCTTCCGGCTCTGCCTCGATCGTAGAGGGTGGATTAGTCGGATTCAGGAGTTCCTCAAAGTGCTCCTTCCAATGCTCAACAACCTCCTCAGTTGAGGTCAGCAGTGTCCCTTCCTTGTTGTATACAGCTTGGATGGTCCCCCGCTTTCCCTTCCTGAGGTGTCTGATGGTCTTCCAGAAACACTTTGGTGCCGACTGAAAGTCCTTCTCCATGGTTTCTCCGAACTCCTCCCACACCCGCTGCTTTGCCTTGGTCACGGCCGAAGCCGCAGCCCTCCGGGCCAGTCGATACCCTGCAACTGCTTCTGGAGTCCCCCGGGCTAACATATCCCGGAAGGCCTCCTTCTCCAGTTGGACGGCTTCCCTGACCACCGCTGTCCACCACGGTGTCCGAGGGTTACCGCCCCTTGAGCTACCTATGGCCCTCAGGCTGCACCACCAGCTGCAGCTTCAGCAAAGGAGGCTTTGAACACCAATCACTCATGCTCGATGTCCCCAGCCTCCACAGGGATGCCTGAGAATCTCCGCCGGAGGTGGCAATTGAAATCTCCCCGGACAAGCTCCCAGTTCACCCTCACTACACACTTGGGTTTTCCAGGTCTGTCCAGAGGTTTCCCCTGCCATCGAAACCAGCTCACCACCAGAAGGTGATCAGTAGACAGCTCTGCCCCTCTCTTTACCCGAGTGTCCAAAACACATGGCCTCAGATCAGATGATACGATAACAAAATCGATCATCGACCTTCAGCCTAAGGTGTTCTGATGGTGGACTTGTGGGCATCCTTGTGTTCAAACATGGTGTTTGTTATGGACAAACCGTGACTAGCACAGAAGTCAAACAACAAAACACCACTCAGGTTCAGATTGTGCTGGCCATGCCTCCCAATCACGCCCCTACAAGTTTCTCCATCATTGCCCACGTGTGCATTGAAGTCCCCCAATAGGACAGTGGAGTCCCCTGCAGGAGCCCCAAATAGGTCTCCACTTAGGGTCTGCAGGAAGGCCGAGTACTCCGAACTGCTGTTCGGTGCATAAGCACAAACCACAGTCCCCCCCCCCACAGTCCTAAGGCACAGGGAGGCGACCCTCTCGTCCACTGGGGTGAACTCCAGCACAGAGTCGCTCAGCTGGGGGCTAGCTAGTATAGCCACACCTGCCTTACGCCTCATACTGTGAGCAACTCCTGAGAAGAACAGGGTCCAACCCCTATCCAGGAGTTTGATTCTGGCGTCGTGCGTGGAAGTTAGCCCCACCAGGTGTAATCGGTTTTGCTCCACCTCCCTCACAAGCTCCGGCTCCTTTCCCCCCAGCAAGGTCACGTTCCATGTCCCCAGAGCCAGCCTTTCCCGCCCGGGTCCAGTCCGCCGGTGCCCACCGCTTTCACTGCCACCTAGTTGGCAGCGCACCCGACCCCGACAGTTCCTCCCACGGGTGGTGGGTCCACGGGATGGAGGATGAGATGGTGTCTCCACATCGCTTTTTCGGGATGGGCCCGGCCGGGCTCCGTGGTAAGCCCAGCCACCAGGCGCTCGGAGGCGGGCCCTCCGTCTGGTCCTGGCTCCAGACGAGGGCCCCAGACTGCCTCCGGGCCGGGTCTCTCTTCCTCATTTGTTGTACTCCATCAGGTTTTTTTTCCTGTAACCCCAGGTAGGGGGGCTAGAGGATACTACCACTTGCCCAAGGTGGACCCCCAGACTAGTGGAGGGAAGGAGGCATCTTACTTCTCCATTCTAGTTTGCACTGAAACTAGCCACTGCCCTAGTGTACCAGACAACGAAATTCAAATACTTGGTTTTGCTGTGACTAGGAATGACTGAAACAGAGAAGGAGGAGGGGTCTGTATGTACATTCGTGCCAATATTGCATTCAACCCCAGAAATGACCTACATAGAGATGACTTGGAAACGGTCTGGGTTGATGTGCTGTTACCAAAATCATGACCTATTCTGGTGGGTTGTTGCTATCGACTCCCAAAATGCTCAAACTTTTTTCATCTCCTAGAAGAATCCTGCGCATATGTTGAACATTTTTTGGATCAAGAGGTTATTGTCACTGGTGATTTTAACTGTAATGTCCACCCAGCTAGTCATGTAAACAATGGTCTTTTTGCAGATTTTATGAACTTTTGCTCAGTCTTTGATTTTACACAATTGATTGATGAGTTTACCAGTCACTAAAAACAGTAGAACTACAATTGACCTGATACTGACATCGGACAAAGGAAAAATCAGTCAGTATGGGGTGATACCTATAGGAATCAGTGATCACTTTGTCACATACTGCACAAGAAAGATCGGTCGCAGACAGATAGGCAACCACAGCACGGTCAGGATCAGGTCAATGAAAAATTACAACCTGGAAAATTTCCAACAACTGCTGCAATCGGAAGACTGGAGTGAGATAACAGAGTGTGACAAAGCTGAGGAAGCTTGGATCACAGTGAAAAATAAAATCCTATCAGTTTTAGACAAATCATGCCCCACCAGGCTAATCAGAGTCAAACAATGCTCTGGACACTGGATAGACTCGGACATCTTGGAACAAATTAGGTTAAGAGACAAAACTCTGGCTACCTTTAGAAAATGCGGGAATAGTGCCTTATTTGATGAGTATCGACACATGCGAAATAAAGTAACCAACCTGTTGAAAAAGGCCAAAACGGAATACTACAAAACAAAAATCCAAGAATTTAAAAACTCCCCCAAAAACCTTTGGCAAACCCTAAAAAATCTGGGGAGAATTTTGCCCTGACAGTGGCTCAAAAATGTAATGATTTCTTCATCACAGTAGCTTCAACTCTGGTGGAGAAGCTACCTCAACCCACCGGCGAGTTTACATATACTAACACATATCATTAATCTATCACTGAAGCAAGGTCTTGTACCCGGTGACCTAAAATGTGCTCGAGTTGTTCCACTGCACAAAAAAGGAGATAGGACAAATGAGGGAAACTATCGCCCAGTTTCCATTCTCAGCATCATCTCAAAAATACTTGAGAAGATCATTTTTAATCAGTTATCAGACTTCCTGAATCAGACTGACCTCCTTTATCAGTTCCAGTCTGGTTTTCAAACTGGATACTCCACCGATGCTTGCCTGATTGAACTCACAGACCATTTTAGAACCCAGATGGATAGCGGCAAACAAACTGGCATGGTTCTGATTGACCTTCAGAAAGCTTTTGATACTGTTGACCATCAGATCCTGCTTGAGAAACTTGAGGCCTGCGGAATGGACAATGGGTCAGTGAAATGGTTCAGGTCATATCTGACGGGAAGTATAGGTGAGCATAAATTGTGTTATATCCCGATACAATCAAATCACATGCAGGGTGCCGCAAGGCAGCATACTCGCTCCATTGCTCTTCTCCCTGTACGTCAATGACATGGTGTCTGCAGTATCCTGCAGACTCCGACTGTAGGCTGATGACTCTGCACTTCTGGTATCAGGAGACAACCCTGTAGTAATTCAAGCCGATCTCAGTAGGGAGCTGGAAAGACTAAATACATGTCTAGTTGATAACAAACTATCGATTCGCCTGGGTAAAACTGAGTCTATTCTATTCTCAGCTCAAAACACAAATTAAAGGAATGCTCCCAACTCGAGATCAGCTGTAATGGCACCAGTGTTGTGTCTAGAGACTGTGTTGAAAACGTAGGTGCAGACCTCGACCAAACACTCTCAGGGAAAACTATGGCCCTAAAGGTGATCAAAAAAGTGAATACCAGGGTGAAATTTCTGCACCGAAAAAATATGTTTTTATCACTGGAGACAAAGAAATTGCTTGCCAACTGCATGATCCTTAGCCAATATGATTATACTTGTACACACTGGTATAGTGGTATCACAGCAAAAAGTAAACACATGCTATAAACTAGTCAAAATAAGACAATACGTCCGGTCTTAAATTTGCCACCTCGAACCCACATTGAGCCATCTCATTTCAATGAGTTGGGATGGCTCCCTGTGGAGCAGAGGGTCTCCTATTTGAAACTAAGGCATATGTATAGGTTGATTAATGGAGCCGCCCCCAGCTACCTATGCTCTCGTATTGTGCTGCGTGGCCAGGTCCACGGACGACAACTTCGTTCTGGGCAGCTCTCAGTCTATGAACTTAGAAAGGGCACCAACTCCCAGAGCGGCTTTCTATCTACAGCCTGTGGAACTCTCTGCCCAGGGCCATCCAAAACTCCCCCACTACCGCTGGCTTCAAGAGGAGTGTGAAGCGTCATCTGCAACACCAGGCTGCAGTGGGTGCTTCATAATCACTCTTGAGGAATTAGAATATGGATTTGTCCAAGGCTTGATGTAATTTATGCTCTTCTAGAATCATGTATTTTCTATTTTATCTATGTATTTTATTTTATAACTGTTTATCTTACTTATTGTATTCTTACTTATTGTATTTTTGGGACCACATTGGAAACAAGTCAATTGACTTTCATGTGTTATCCTTGTATAATTTTTTTTTTAAAAAGACCCTGTGACCCTGCCTAGTGACCCTGCCCAGTGACCCTGCCTAGTGACCCTGCCTAGTGACCCTGGGTAGTGACCCTGCCTGGTGACCCTGCATAGTGACCCTGCCTAGTGACCCTAGTGACCCTGCCTGGTGACCCTGCCTATTGACCCTGCGTAGTGAACCTGCCTAGTGACCCTGCCTGGTGACCCTGCGTAATGACCCTGCCTAGTGACCCTAGTGACCCTGCCTAGTGACCCTGCCTGGTGACCCTGCGTAGTGACCCTGCCTAGTGACCCTGCCTGGTGACCCTGCGTAATGACCCTGCCTAGTGACCCTAGTGACCCTGCCTAGTGACCCTGCCTGGTGACCCTGCGTAGTGACCCTGCCTAGTGACCCTGCCGGGTGACCCTGCGTAATGACCCTGCCTAGTGACCCTAGTGACCCTGTTAGTTCTTGCTCAGCCACCGGCGCTCCAGAGGAGGGCAGGAAACAGGAAAGGCGCGGTGGACGCGCTCACATATAAAAGACCGCACACGGCTTTACTGAACATCCCCACCACCACGGGCCCCACACAGCCAACATCAGTCAAATACACAAGAAAACATGACCACCGTACTGTGGTGAGAGCATTACTATATTTACCTTTATGTCATTGGGACATTGAGCCTGTGCCAGGGCGTGACCAGGCCACTCCCTCAGCATCACAACACCATCTCCTACTACTCTCATATCTCACCTCCAGACATCCCACCTGTCCTCTCTCATCTCTCTCTGTCTAACCCCCAACACACACTCTGTCTAGTCCCTCTCTTGCATTCTCTCTCTCTCAAATTCAAATAAGCTTTATTGGCATGACAGAGGAATAACATATATTGCCAAAGCAGTACAGAAAATTATTAATATTGACAAATAGTAAATGAATATACAATATACAAATATCAACAATGAAATTACAACCATCCAACAACAATTCAATGTATAATAACATGAGCTGGTAATATTCCTATAGATGTAGTCACTCAACGTTTGCTCCGGAACTTGTACAGTATGACAACAGTCAACATATTTTGCAGCTTATACTGCACACGGACTTCTCTCTCCACATGGGTATGACAGTTTCTGAGGATCAGGGAGATGAATACATATTATTTATTTTATCAAATAAATTATCCCTCAAATCTTTTTATATTTCTCCCAGTATAGTAAGAAGAGAGAGTGTGTCAGCATCTCCCTGATGACAGAGTGAACTCAGCCTGGGTGGCCGGTTCTGCCTGTGAAGGCCCGGTTCTATGGCCAGGCTCGGTGGTTCTGCCTGTGAATGCCCGGTTCTATGACCAGGCTTGGTGGTTCTGCCTATGAAGGCCCAGTTCTATGGCCAGGCTTGGTGGTTCTGCCTGTGATGGTCTGGTTCTATGGCCAGGCTCAGTGGTTCTGCCTGAGATGACCTGGTTCTATGGCCAGGCTTGGTGGTTCTATGAACAGGCTCGGTGGTTCTGCCTGAGATGGCCTGGTTCTATGGCCAGGCTTGGTGGTTCTATGGCCAGGCTCGGTGGTTCTGCCTGTGACGGCCTGGTTCTATGGCCAGGCTCGGTGGTTCTGCCTGAGATGGCCTGGTTCTATGGCCAGGCTCGGTGGTTCTATGGCCAGGCTTGGTGGTTCTATGGCCAGGCTCGGTGGTTCTGCCTGAGATGGCCTGGTTCTATGGCCAGGCTTGGTGGTTCTATGGTCAGGCTCGGTGGTTCTGCCTGAGATGGCTTGGTTCTATGGCCAGGCTCGGTGGTTCTATGGCCAGGCTTGGTGGTTCTGCCTGAGATGACCTGGTTCTATGGCCAGGCTTGGTGGTTCTATGGCCAGGCTTGGTGGTTCTGCCTGAGATGACCTGGTTCTATGGCCAGGCTCGGTGGTTCTATGGCCAGGCTTGGTGGTTCTGCCTGAGATGACCTGGTTCTATGGCCAGGCTTGGTGGTTCTATGGCCAGGCTCGGTGGTTGTGCCTGTGACGGCCTGGTTCTATGGCCAGGCTTGGTGGTTCTGCCTGTGACGGCCTGGTTCTATGGCCAGGCTCAGTGGTTCTGCCTGAGATGACCTGGTTCTATGGCCAGGCTCGGTGGTTCTGCCTGAGATGGCCTGGTTCTATGGCCAGGCTTGGTGGTTCTATGGCCAGGCTCGGTGGTTCCGCCTGAGATGGTCTGGTTCTATGGCCAGGCTCGGTGGTTCTATGGCCAGGCTCGGTGGTTCTGCCTGAGATGGCCTGGTTCTATGGCCAGGCTCGGTGGTTCTATGGCCAGGCTTGTTGGTTCTTCCTGAGATGGCCTGGTTCTATGGCCAGGCTCAGTAGTTCTATAGCCAGGCTCTGTGGTTCTGCCTGAGACAGCCCGGTTCTATGGCCAGGCTTGGTGTCAGAGCAGTCAGGTGTCCTGCCACTGTGAACTCTCTCCCTCTGTTTAGGGTCAAATACTATTCTCATTTACTGTGTGATTTGGTGGTTTCATTCCAATATTTGATATACATGTATTTCTGTTTTGAGATGATTTGTTGGGCCAGATTGATTGTTTGTCCTGAAGCCCTGGTGTTTGTGGGCAGAACTTAAGGACAAGCTGGCAGAGGGGACTCTTATCTTAGTTCAACTCTTGGCACTGAAGGGCTTTGTAGTGGTAGTGGGGGTCACTTGATTGGAAATGTCTGTAGATGCCTGCTTTTTAATGTGTATTATTAACAGGTATTGTCCCAGTTCTGGCCTGCAGGCTGTGTGTCTGTGAACTCTTGGTATGTGTTTGCACAATTCTGCGTGCAGGGTGTCGACCTGGCCGCCAAAACCGAAGGGTCGCCTGCCTGGGGATCAACCGTTAGTATTCCCGGGACGGGAGTGGTACCAGACGAAGGTACTAAGAAAAGATTAGTGAAAGTAGACAAGGTCAAAGCAAAGAAGTCTCGTACCAGGATCCCCCAGGAGGTTTGGAAAAATATGTCCAAACAGGAAAGGTCAGTCATCTTGGAGGAAAGGAACAGAGAAGCTAAGGCAAAGAGACTGTTAAGTAAGGCTATTAAGGCCGAGGTCCAACTAGAACCAGATCAGACAAAGGTCAAACAAGAGCCAGAGCAGCTAATCTGGACCCTCAAACCACTTGATCCTGAGTATCCAACCTTTGAACCCCTCAGTATTGAGGCGGCTCTTATGGGCTGCTCGTCAGATCCATTCATGGGCCTCACAGGGGAGGGAAATACAGAGCAGAGTGCAATTGACCCCCCCGTTGAGGAGGCCACCGAATTGGTGATTGACCTCCCCGATGAGGGGGCCACCGGACAGGTGAGTGACCTCCCCTTTGAGGAGGCCACTGAGCCTGTTAGTGGCGGGACAGATGAGTGTATAAACGCCTTGCAGGGGATGATGGCAGATCCTTTTGTATAAGAACCTTGTTGAATGCAAACCTGATCTGTTGAAATGTGCTGATTGTGCTTTGCTACACGCTTACAGTATGCTTAGAGTAAACACAGAGAGTAGACACAGACATGCAGATGAGCAAACACAGGCATGTAGATGTGAACACACAGACACCAAGCAGGACACACCCATAAGGAACACACTCTACTAAGCAAACATTTACAACACCCAAAGAACAAATATACACATTTACATAATACATAAAGCAAACATTCACAAACACCCAAAGAACAAATATACACATTTCCATACACATAAACTATACATTTAAGGTTTAATAAAAAAGTTATTATGTTTAGTTATAAGAGATGATTTGTTTGAGAGTAATATTGTGAACGCATTGAAAGAACGAAGCCATAAAGGATAGTTACAGTATGTTTAGCATGGTTGCCTGTGTGTGTTGTCGTAACAACTTGAGCCTCTGATAGGTTCGTTGTGAAAGGTTGAGAGAGGAAGCAGGATGCGGTGGGGAGTGAGGTAATCGGCCATGCACTGCACACTAGGCCGGAGGTACGATTCTCGTGTGAGAGTGCCTTTGGCCTTACGGACAGAACATTCTACCAACTAAACTGGTTTGATAAGTAAATATTGACCACAAAGTGCAACTGTTGAATTCTAGAGACATGTTTCTCTTGTGAGAGTGTCTCTGGGTTCCTGGGTACTTTTCCAGGGCATGTTAAGATCACATGTACAAAATGGTGGCTCGGGGACTTTCCGATGACGGCATGCTGAGATGGGACAAAATGGTGGCTTCCATATATGGTGAGAGGCTGAAGATTCACCGGTCGAAGGTTTCGAAGGTTCTCGAGTGAGAGCAAGGGTATAAAAGAACTGTGTGACTGATAAGTCGTTTGAGATGTCTCCACTGCTCGAGCCTCGTCCAACCCTCCGAAGCAGAAGATCCGGCTGAGAATCTCCCAGCTCTACATCAACGGCATCCAGCGGTCGTCTCCTCCTCGCAGAGAGAACCTGAGCTCCAGACACTTGCAGCACAGAAGGACCGTTGCGACCGATACCAACTTCCCCCTCCGGCCGGAGGGGCCGCGTCTTGGTGAGAACTGTACTGTAGTCCGTGTGGAAGTGAGTGCCTAAGGCCGGGTGCTTCCTTCTCCGCCTACATCCTATTATTTTCTCTCTCAATCATAACACATACAAATTATCATGTTTTCATATTTAATCTTTGAATTGGTTTTTGAAATGTTTTATCATATGTACTATTGTGTGTTATTAATCATAGGTTCATTGGCTGATTAAATTCTTATTATATATATATTAAAAATATTATTATTATATTATTACTTAGATATTATATACACATACAATTTAACATGATTTATATTTTGATCCTAAAATTAGCTCTGATTTGGTTTATACTGTTTATTAAGGTATTGTTATTATGTTCAATTGTGCGCTCATGGCTGGCAATGTGTAATAATTAAATCTTGTATAACCATATAATCATTTCATTAAAATTTCCTCTAAAGGGACTGAGTTTTATTCATTATTATTGGATGTCTTGTAATACAAAAGTTTAAGCTGTCCAGGCATAACATCTCAAGCTCTTTAAGGTTGATTCTAGACTCAATTTGATTAATACTCCCTTGCAATAAAAGTATACTTATTGCTAACCATCCTACCCGACACGTAACAACTGTCAATAAGGAACAGAGCGGTCGTTAACCAGAGTGGTTTACAAGCGGGTGTCTCTCTCTAGGTCACAGAGAGATATCACAGTACGCTGTAACAGGGAGAGCTCTGGGACGGAGACCGTTAGTAGATCGGGCGTGTCTGTTCGAAATACCGGTTTGAGCTCACACGTTTTTGTGCAACTCTCTATGAGGGGTAAATACCCTGAGAGCTAAAAAAGCGTAGAGGCGCCCTTAGAGGTGACTGGTACTGTAACCCCATAACACCACAGGGGTTTCAGGGAGACAAGGGATTCCAGCTGATGTTTTCCCATTGTGGGAAATCTTGGCTGGTTAAAGCACCCCACACCAAGGTTATAATAGTTTAACTTTTTTCATTAGTTTTTCATTATTGTTTTAACTTTTTGCTTTCAAATTCAGTTTAGTTTTAATTTGGTTCTTAGAGCTAGTTTTCTTTATTTTTTATTTTTTGAAAATGCTTGGTTTTAGTCTAGTTTTTATTGGTTTCAGTATTAGTTTGCCAGTTCACCAATACTCACAAAAATCAAAATGATTTCCTCAACAGAAAAAGGAAACAGACATACTCACAAAAATCGCAAAATGATTTCCTCAACAGAAAAAGGGAACAGACACAACACAAACTGATATGGTTACCTACAAAATGTATTTTTATGTACAGTTGTACAATGTTAGGAAACTAGGGTGTGTACTCTTTAAGGGGAGACACCCCAGGTGAATAGGAAAAAAAAAATCCTTAATAGGTATCACCATCAAACTCCCCAAGTTTGTTAGGTACATTAAGGAGCATCTTTTTTGTATTACAATTTTTCTGAAATCTTATGGATAAATATGCAAATTAGGCATTATATGCGCTAAATATGCGCTAATTTGCATAATTTCAGGAAATCAATTTTTTTAACTGGTTCAAGCCAGATTCAAAATTCTTGTTTCATTTTGTTCACATATCCCTATTCAAACTTTGTCCAAGGGGGATTTTTGATATCTCTTTTCTTCACTTCAGAAATCGGAAAATACTGTCAACAGTCATTAAAAGACCAATTTTCGCCATGTTTTAGGGATAAACTGTTATATAAATCAGGCTATGAATGAAATTTTAAAAATCCCCCTTGGACAAACTCTCAGAATATGGATTGGAACAAAACTGGAAAGTTAGGTGTATGTAGGTGCTACTCAAGTGGTGGTTTTGATGTCCCTAAGATGAGAAATAACTCATTTTGAGAAAACGGGCTTTGAAAATTTGTATTGTAAAAAACCATACATTTGCATTGTAAACCAATATTTACAAACACAATATCCAATCACATCATTAGTAACAACATTACACAACATCTGAAAACACATAGAAACAGAAAACTGAATAACACAGCATGTTGTGGATTCAGAATAGTCCAGGAGTAGACATTTTGTATAGAGAAGTAAGACCTGTTTAGTTGGAAGCCCACTCACCACGTCAAGGTACAGCCCACGAGTGGGGTGTTAGTAAGACGAGACTAGAGACGAGACAATGTTAGTAGGGAAGAGAACATTCCCTTTTAGAAAGCTTGTATTATTTTGTTAAACAGATCATGGACAAAGATAGACACATTTGACGAGGACATGCATGAGAAAACAGATTATCTAGCTTTTTGTGTTTTTTTAAGCGTTTTACATGGAGAAAACATGAATGAATGAATGAACATGAAGAGTAAGCTGATTCATAAATACACAGGACAAGATGTGGTAAACAATGCAGGGTAAACACCAATAGAAGCTAAATATAGATTGCCAAACAAACAAGTGATATAACCATCGTCAAAAGCAACACCATAGGAGACATCAGGCTACGCCGTCATAGGTCTACAGAGTCACTCCTCAGATGGCACCACACTAGCTATCTACAAAACTGTTCTAGGCAGCTGGTTTGTTGATCCCACTCAGCTGCAGTCTACAAAACTATTCTAAGCAGCTGGTTTGTAGATCCCACTCAGCTGCAGTCCATAAAACTGTCCTAAAACCACAATATGTTCCTGGTGCGCATGGGGTTGTCATCAGTGAAGCGGACTACCCCATATTGCCGCCTTCATGTTGTCCACTGAACGCTGGTTATTGAGAATTATTGTAATAATTCTCAATAACTGTAATAATTTTGTAACATTTTGCATTTATTGGCAGTCAGCTTACTTACCTCTGGGTCCACATCTGCATATGCCTGCCTAATCTGCTCTCTGCTTCTGTGCAAGGACTCCAGACCTCTCTCTATTTCAGCAACTGAAATTAAAACAGTTTATTTGGTCAGTTTATGGATGCATGTAGAAATGCCACAGGTAGAGAGAGGGAGACTACTGTGCATATGTATAGGCTTCTGATATTGGCTAGAGAGAGAGAGAGAGAGAGAAAGAGAAAGAGAAAGAGGGAACACGTTTCAATAGCCTACCTGTCACCCTCTCTGTCATGTTTCTGATACGTTTTCAGATGAAGCCCTGGGATCCCTAACACTTTACTAATCTTTTGGAGAGCTGCATACCCCAACCCTAACTCGTGCGCTAAGAGGACCATCCTCACATTGACATCAAATGCAACATCATTCCTAGTTGTTGACACTTTTGCGATAGCCATTTCTCACAAAGACTGCACTCTAAGAGCAAGGTACTACATAACCCACTATTCTGAGGATCTATGTTCATTTTAAGACCAGTTCCTGCACAATTAAGACAAATCAACCCAGTTATCAGCCCATTCAAACGCGCCGCATCTCTCTGCTGCTCACTGGACATGCTAACGCCAGCCCCATCTCCCTGCTGCTCACTGGACATGCTAGCACCGGCTAATGACAACTTGCGCGAATAGGCACTTTATATCTCATAAATGTAAACCTTTCCATTTAGTTTCTCTTGTTTTCTGTTCAACCTTGCGGGCAAACACTGTTGTCGTTGTTGCTTATTACGTTTAGAACGCTTTACAGACGGCATTGTTTGGATTAGATATCAGGAAATGGAAACGTGTCACATGACGCGCTGAACCAATCACGTTCTCAGAAATCAACAACAGCCAATGAGATTTCACGTTTAGCATCAAACCCGCCTTTGTATTTCCACGATTGGTTGCTGATACAAATGAAACTATCAGGTTTGGTTGCGATAACATCAGGCTTGAGAGAGAGATCTATCTATCGATATATCACATGAGCGGATCCAAAAGACGGCCGCGCTCTGGTTCGTTGCGAAAAAAATGCTAACTTTTGGTGATTTTAGGAAGAATCTACAGACGCAAACAGACTAAATGAAGTAAAATAAACATCTAAATGCGTATTTTTGATGTTTTATTTCCACTAGTATGAAAGAAGACATGTTATGGAAGCAAACTAGCACAAAATCTCAAATTTGACCAGGGCGTTGAAAAACGATGTTTTCATCTACCGTGTCTCCCCTTAAGTAGGCTTTTGGTGATAGGCCGGATGGGTAGGCTATTGAAATGAATGGACGTTATGTTACGTTACGTGGTGGTTTTGGCGGATAAAAGTGTGAATGTTAGAGAGACACATTTTGCGCAGCTTTTTACATGTTTTGCTTTATCAGCTGGCTCGCTAACTTTGTTTTATGAAGTATATGCTTGGGAGCGAGAAATAAATATCAGCTACACTGCAAAGAATCTCGGAGCTCATCTTTTGCAGAAGATAGAGATAGCTAGAAACCTTTTCGCAACGTGGGTATTACCCCAGAGCAGTAGCTAGCTGCACTCGCTCTGGCCCTGGAGCTGTGGATCAGGCAAGGAAGATCAAGCTCCCCTGAGCCGTCTGGATGTGATCTGGAGGCAGAGAGTCAGGAAAGGTAACACTGGGGGCTCGTCCGGGATTATCCTATCCATCTGCATCGGTGAGTCTCAATAGTGGGCGGAAACCAACAGACCAAACGAGGTAGCTATAACGTTCGTGACTACAGTCGGCTGGGTGCGCATGCGCTGTTGTCATGGTGACAGCACGCGAGAACACAAGTGATGGTCACGAAAATAACTATGTAAATGCCACCAACTACTCAAACCCATTCATGACTTTAACTAACGTTACAGTAAATGAAGGCATGCAACCAAAGATCTCATTTAGTGACTGGATGGCATTGTTTGACAAAGGCAATGCCGGCGACCGCAGCAGCAACTACCCATTCAGCCCGAATGTAGCAATGCAATCAGACTCTACGAATGACGTGCTGCAAGAGCCAACGAGAGAAGTTAATGCATTCAAATCACATGAGGATAATAGAAGCCTACAATGTGATAATTTCATTCGAATTGAGAACAGTCAAAATCCAAACTATGACAGCTCACATGTCAAATGTTCACCGCAGGGTTTTAAGAGAGAAATTGTGTCTCAGCCAGCTACTGCAATGCTGTATATACCCTGCACAGACAGCTCATGTACTAAATGCTTACCGGACAGTGGTAAAAAGGAAACTGTGCCGCAGTCAGCTACTGAAATGCTAAATACGCCTTGCATTAAATGGACTGCAATTAACCCTTTCAGTTCTACACAGAGTACACCTGTAAATCCTACTTACCTCCAGTCAGCAAACAGAGTGCCAGTGGCACCATGCCTCTACCCAGGCGTGCCCCAGAACCACCACGGGCGTGTTCAGCGAAGTGCTCTGGCCACCAAAGGTGAGGCAATGTATCATCATGTAGGTTCCAGTCCACATGGCAAGCAGCCCCAGCATGGGCATTACGTTTCGTCTGACAGTGAGGAGGAATACACCCCAAACTCCACTCTAGGCATGCCCCGTGTGGAAAGGTCACACACACAGTCACAGGACTACCAGGGAGGTATTCAGCGGAGCAACCTGGCTACCAAAGTTGAGGCAGTGTACCATCACACAAATGCACAGACATTCCCAATGCATGCAGAGTCCAGTTCATATTGTGGGCAGCCCCGGCATGTCCATTATGATGATGCTTCTGATGGTGAGGATGAATACACTAAAACAAGAGAGAGAATCCCCACACTGCGACCAGGGCAGTTCGATGGCTCCAGCTCATGGACTGAGTTCTTGCATCGTTTTGAGGCCTGTGCTGGTGCTAACCATTGGCAAGAAAAGACAATGGCTATCCAGCTGAAGTTCTGTTTAGTAGGCGCTGCAGGGGCTGTGGTCCATAAGAACCCTAGATCTTCCCGCTGGAACTATGGGCGCATAGTAGCAGAGGTGGACGCAGTGTACGGGCCGTCATCAGAGCATGCTGCTGCTATTGGTATCGAGTTGAGGAAGAGAGTACGTAAGCAAGGGGAATCACTGCATACACTGAGGGATGATATTTATGAGAAGGTCTCTATTGTCTACGCCGACCGTACTGAGGAAGAACAGGACGCCATCAGCGTGGAAGTGTTCAGAAACGCCATGGGAGACGCCGACCTTGTGCAGAGGCTGCTGGAGAAGCACCCTCGCACCCTGGCCCGAGCCTTTGAGGTCGCCCACAGGTACGAAGCAACGAAACGAGCAGCTAATAGCGTCACTCAGCTGATGCAGTCTGATGAGCGAACTATGGACTGACGGACCAGGGCGGCTGCTGTACGTGAGTACGATGATCCCAACGGGGAGGAAGGCAGCAGTCAAGCTAAACCATCTGAAGTGCTGCGCCAAAAGCCTCCCAAGTCCAACTTCAGGCCACGTGGGCCAAAGTCTGGCGAGTACAAGAAAATAAATTGGGATGAAATCAGATCTGCCAAGGCATTGGACACATGAGACAGAGCTGTCCATCCGCACAGAGGCCAAGAAAGCCGAATGCCGCCCTTGCAGTGCCCAATTCCCCGGAGAACCAAAGTACGCCGGCTGTCCTCTTTGTTAAAGCTACAGGCCCTAAGATGTGTATCCACGTACTCATCGATGACATGGAGGTGTGTGCCTTACTGGACAGCGGGGCCAGGAGAAATGTGCTGCCTCGCCACAGCTACAACAACATTCATCCAGATGTCAAACCGCCACTCCAGCCCTCCATTGTGCAGTCACTACAGGGCATTGGCCCCGGCAATGTCGAGGCTAACGGAGAACTCTACCTGCCCATCCAGATCGGCACTCACACTGTGAGCGTTAACCTCATAGTGGCTGACGTGGCAGAAAATGCCATTCTTTTCTGGAACAGTCTCGAGCACACCTTGATTTTGGCAGCCAGAGGATTGTGCTGTTTGGCGAGGAAATACCGTACTTCAACCTTAAAGGAAAATGCTCGTTTTTGACAACCTGGATCTCTGCGCTACGATCGGATTGTTGCTGACGAATGACGACGACAATATTCTCGACACCAACAACGATCGTAGCGCAGAGAATGTGAGCCGGAGAATAGCCAGTCTGCGCGCTGGCCTGTGCGCATGCGTGCTGGAGCAAGTGGGGGAGAGGCGTGTAAAGATCATATTACAGAGGCTAAAGACCACGTATTTGAAAACCAAAACAACAATGGCTCGTGTAGAGGAATCTCAACTGTCGATTCATGCAATCTGATTGATGAAAACAACCGTTTAGCGGCCGAAAATGGATTTTGAGAAACTGCATTCCCGTTGCCCCGTCGGACGCCATTACATGGATATACTGGCTCGCGCTGGATTTTAAATTTCTTCTACAGGCCTCCGAACAACACAAAAGTGATCTCGGTGAGTCAAACTTCTTATAATATGTCGTAAATAAGGTCCAGGTTGTCAAAAACGAGCATTTTCCTTTAAGAGCAAACCTAAAGTACATGTTGTTAGGATAGCATGCACGACCCTCCTCGAATAGGGGGTTGAGTACATTGTGCCCGGCAACGCACACTTCCGTGGGGCAGTCAGGGGAGATGTCATGCTGAGCACCACCAAAGGGTTTGTTGAGAAGTACCATCTGCTGGTTGCCCGGGTGGTGGTTAAGGCACAACCTAACGGCACGATCCCCATCAGGCTCTACAACCCAGGAAAAGCTCCTGTGAAGGTGAGGAAGGGCGCTATTGCTGGGCTCCTCAAGGCAGCGGATGTTGTTCAGACCCCTGGTAACTCTCCCGAGCCATCACCAGACAGTCCCGTAACTGTCGCTGTTCCTGCCCATTTACAGTCCTTGTACACTGAAAGCACAACTATGCTGAATACAGATGAACGACGCAGGCTGGCTCGGCTACTCAGTGAATATGGGGACGTCTTTTCTACTGGGCCTGCTGATCCTGGCCACACCAGCCTCGTACAACATGATGTCCAGATTCTGCCTGGGTCACCTGTGAAGCAACAACCGAGACGGATGACACCTGAGAAACAACTCAATGCAGACCAACAAATCCAACAAAGTCTGGAAAGTGGACTGGCTTCATCAAGTCATAGCAGTTGGGTCTCGCCAATAGTCATGGTAAAAAAGAAATACCAAAGGTACCGCCTGTGCGTAGACTACAGGGCTATGAACGAACGCACTGTCAAGGACGCCTATCCGCTCCCACGAATCCAGGATACTCTGGATACCCTGTCAACTGCCAAATGGTTTAGCACTCTGGATCTAGCGTCGGGCTATTGGCAGGTGGAACTCACACCCAGGGCAAGGAAAGCCACCGCTTTCTGCAGCAGGAAAGGCCTCTTTGAGTGGAACGTCATGCCATTTGGATTATGCAACGCCCCGGCAATGTTCCAGCGCTTGATGGACCGTGTCCTGGCCGTGTTACAGTGGGAGACCTGCCTCGTGTACCTGGATGATATCATCATCCTGGGAAGAGACGTCAATGATATGCTCCACCACCTCGTCCAAGTGTTTGACCGACTGAGAGAGGCGAACATGAAGCTGAAGCCTGCCAAATGTAACCTCTTCTGCCGTCAGGTAGCCTACCTTGGACACATTGTGTCTGAACAGGGCATTGCTACTGACCCTCAGAAAACCCTGAAGATCCAAGAGTGGCCCCAGCCTACATGTGTGACAGAGGTTCGTCAATTCGTTGGTCTGGCATCCTATTACAGGCGATTTGTCAAGAACTTCGCTGCTGTGGCTGCACCACTGCATGGGCTCACTAAGAAGCATGCCCACTTTTGCTGGACGTCCGAGTGTCAAAATGCATTTGAAGAGCTGAAGAGGCTACTAACCACAGCGCCGGTCCTGGGCTACCCTCTTGACAGCGGCAATTTTATCCTTGACACGGACGCCAGCAACTTCGGGATAGGGGCTGT
This sequence comes from Borostomias antarcticus, assembly GCF_949987555.1. Lineage (NCBI taxonomy): Eukaryota > Metazoa > Chordata > Actinopteri > Stomiiformes > Stomiidae > Borostomias > Borostomias antarcticus. The sequence continues at coordinate 12,728,128 of NC_140239.1, read as the reverse complement.
CTTGTCCCAAATGCAGGAGGGGGAGGAGAGAGTGTTAGCATATGGGAGCAGACGCCTGTCCTCCACAGAGCAGAACTACTGCACCACGCGAAGAGAGCTCCTGGCAGTAGTGGAGTTTACTGTACACTTTCGGCAGTACCTGCTAGGAAGACCCTTCATCATGCGCACTGACCATAGTAGTCTCCAGTGGCTCATGAGGATGAAGGAACCCGAAGGACAGCTGGCGCCATGGTTCGAAAAGCTCGGAGAGTACAACTTCAAAGTCATACACCGCCCCGGATGCCACCACACCAACACTGATGCCCTGTCTAGGAGGCCTTGCCGCCAAACATGCCCTTGCAAGGTACCAGACCCTGGCCAGGAAAGTGATCGTTTCAGACATCGGGGGTGCAGTGTGACTTGGGGCCCTGCATAGCTGAGGGTGCTGTGAAAGTCTCTTCTACAGAGCTCCATTCAGTGGGGGTAGAAGAACACCTCAACCTGCAGTCAGTACCTCCTGGTGCTCTGGGAACTGGATCCTGTGTAGAGTTGGGTCCTCTGGCCGGCGAAGATCCTAAGTCACTGGTGGAGAGAGTTTGCTTTACCGACACTAACAGCACCACTCACTTCCAGGGTTGGACCATTCACGAACTACGTGAAGCTCAGACGGCTGACCCTGACATAGCACCCATCAGGAGATGATTAGAGGAGCTGGGAGAATGGCCAACCTGGAATGAGGTATCACCCTTTGGACCGGCGACTAAGGCCTATTGGAGCCAGTGGAGGAGTCTATATCTCCAGGATGGCATCCTCCTCCGGTGTTTCTACCCAGTGGAAGGAGCAGTGTTCTACCCACAGGTACTCCTACCCCGTGTGTTTCGGACAGACATCATGAAACAGATGCATGATGGCCCTGTGGGTGGACATTTCAGCATAAAGCGCACCCTTGCTCGGCTGCAGACCAGATATTACTGGTATAGGATGAGAGATGACGTCACCCTTTGTTGTCACACGTGCACCAGCTGTGCTGCCAAAGCTCGACCACCAAAGAAACCCCAGGCACCCATGGGCACCGTCCGTGTGGGAGTACCGATGGAGCGGATTGCTATTGATCTCATGGGTCCCCTGAATGAGACAGATCGCCATAATCGCTACATCTTGGTGGCACAGGACTATTACACCAAGTGGGTGGAGGCCTACCCTTTGCCCAATGACCAGGCTGTCACGGTGGCTGAAGTTATCGCAGCAGAGTGGGTGTGTCGCTAAGGAGCACCACAGACCCTTCATAGCGATCAAGGCTCCAACTTTGAGTCTGAGGTCTTCAAGAAGATGTGTGAGCTGCTGGGAATCGACAAAACATGCACAACCCCTTTCAGACCACAATCAGATGGGCAAGTCGAGAGGTTCAATGCCACCTTGCAGAAGATCCTGGCTACCACGGCAGAACGTTGCCATTGGGACTGGGACCTCATGATTCCATTCGCTGTCATGGCCTATAGAGCGACTAAGCACAGCTCCACTGGATTCACGCCGAATATGATGCTCTTTGGCAGGGAACTAACGGAGCCGGTTGACCTTGTGGCTGGCCTGCCACCCAACTACGAACATGCCAAGACCCCTCCGCAGTACGTGGCACTGCTGCGCGACCGGCTAGAGCTGGCTCATGAGATCGCCAGGGAAGTGCTGGGTCAGTCGGTGGAGCGTGCTAAAAAGCAGTATGACAGGAACGTCAACAAGACACGGTACAATGTTGGCGATGCCGTGTGGCACCTAGTGAAGGGAACCAAGCGGGTGCGGGGCAAAGTCAAGAAATTTCTACCATCCTACGAGGGGCCTTACTTCGTGCTGAGTCAGTTGGACGACTTAATCTACCGGATCCAGAAGACGCCTAGAACAAAGGTGAAGGTCGTCCACCATGACAAACTCAAGGCATACCACTCCCGTACACCTCTGGACAACCACTGGGTGTTCGAACGTGCCGAAGCATGGCAGCGGATGGAAGCCTCGCCACCTGATCTGGATGCCAATGCTCTTGATTCTGAACTGGATCTGGCCAACTTATTCGAGGATGGCGAGGGCCGCAGCAGTGACAGGAGGGATGCTGAGCCTTCTTCGGACACTACCTTTGCCACTCGATCAGGTGGGCTTGGAATGTCAGATGGAGTTCTGTTTAGTGGGGGTAGTGTTAGTCAACAGGACCTGGTGCAGGCTGGCACAGACTCTACCTTTAACCAAGCACTTACTAGACCAAAAAGATTCACAAGGGCACCTAACCGGCTTGGTGACTGGGTGCCTACTTGAACTGAACTGAACTGAATTATTAAGGAGTTTAAAGGTTATCTGTTCTTTATTATTGTTATTCGTAAAAAAAAAAGAAAAGAAAGATGGCTGAAGTGTTTGCTGAATTGCAGTACGTTTGCAGTACGTTTTGTGAATTGTAAAGTGGGCCAGTTGATTTTGAGAACTGATTTGTTTGTGTTTTCATATGGGAAGGAAGCCATGTATTTTGTTTTGTAAACAGAGTAACGTCACCATATTGAGAGGTTTTGTGTTGCTGTTATATGCTGTATAACTATCTCATCCTTTCAGAGAGAGAGCTAGGATAGTTCTCCAAACCTTCATTCTTCATTATGGAATTGTACATGCCATACACGGACTGTGTAAGTAGCGGATTACTAGCCTTCTGGACTTTGCCTAAACACTCTATTGGAGGCCAGCCCCCCCCACACTTCCCGCAGTGCAAATCAAAACTCTGTGCACCTCTGGAATGGATATGGACAGCGTTGGAGGACATTATGGACTGTTTGCTCCATCAAGAGGACTCAGTCAGTGGCACTGGAACATAGACATGGAGAGTACGACAAACTTTCATGGAACTTAAGGGGAAACATGTTTAATGTCTATGCAACTGTCTAGTGGGTGTGGTGTTTATTATGGGTGCTGGAGTGGTGTTAAGTGTTAATCACCATCCAGAGTTGGGGTAGTGTTAGGAAAATAGGGTGTGTACTCTTTAAGTAGGCTTTTGGTGATAGGCCGGATGGGTAGGCTATTGAAATGAATGGACGTTATGTTACGTTACGTGGTGGTTTTGGCAGATAAAAGTGTGAATGTTAGAGAGACGCGTTTTGCGCAGCTTTTTACATGTTTTGCTTTATCAGCTGGCTCGCTAACTTTGTTTTATGAAGTATATGCGTGGGAGAGAGAAATAAATATCAGCTACACTGCAAAGAATCTCGGAGCTCATCTTTTGTAGAAGATAGAGATAGCTAGAAACCTTTTCGCAACGTGGGTATTACCCCAGAGCAGTAGCTAGCTGCACTCGCTCTGGCCCTGGAGCTGTGGATCAGGCAAGGAAGATCAAAATCCCCTGAGCCGTCTGGATGTGATCTGGAGGCAGAGAGTCAGGAAAGGTAACAACAGTAGATGTTTTATTATATGGGTATTCGTCTTGGTGTATATGTGTAAATGTGAAATTGAATGTGGGGTTTTGGGGGTAATGGGTTTATGTTGTGTGTTGCACTTTTTTTGTACAGTTCAGTAAATATGAATTTCCTGCAAGGACAATAAAGACTAATCCAGCCATGAGATTTTTTATTTGTTTAATCATTGATTGAATGAATGGCCGAGAGGTTTTGTATTTTTATGTACAGTTGTACAGTAGATGTTTTATCAAGCCATGTTTTCAAGGACATTGGGTTGTATTTTTTCTTTTTTTAAACGATTGAATAAATGGGGGTAAGTACGGAGCCCCTAAAGTGACATGGGAAAAAAAAAAAAAAATCATGGTGGAGAAAAAAAAAAAAATACATGGGGGAAAAAAAAATTATGGTGGAGAAAAAAAATAAAAAATACAGAGATTTTGCTCGCTACTGCCGGTAGCTAGTTCATATTATTTAGTTAGCAAGCTAAAACATAAGCAATATAATCATTCTGATCATCTGAATCATCAGTCTGGTCAGTGCTTGACGTCATTTATCATTGAATAACAGCTAGCGAGCTAACTGTTAGGTAGCTAGCGGACGGACTTCCGGTTTGGCGGATGTTTCAAAATAAAGGTTCCCGGAAAGACGGTACTGGCCTATATATTGAAAAGAACTGACTTGTTGATTGTGTTTGTTATATCCAGCCTGGCTTTATTCATGGTGCAGTTGCTTCAGAGGTTCTTAATGACAGGGGTGGGGGGTTCTTGTCATCTGTTCATGAATGTATATCAGTAGTAGTTTATTTTTTTTCTTCCTTTTCAGCTTTGACTGGGCTGAGGACTTTCAGGACAGTGTGGAACAATCAGTCACGTGCTCTAATATGAACTAGTTACCGGCAGTAGCGAGCAAAATCTCTGTATCCAGAGATTCGAGCTAGCCTGTTCGACGTGAAGTCACGTTAGCCAGAAGCTAGCTTGTAGCTAGCCACTTAGCTAGCTAGCTGGCTGGTGAACTTTGCCTAGCCAAAACCGTAACATGCAAGGTAACAAAACACACCTAGACTAGATACAAAGCCCAAAACGGACAATAATAAAGGCATTTGTATGGAAATGAGTCATGTCGAGGTCCGATTGGTTATTAGACAGTTAACTCAACGTTAGTGTACCTTACGGCGGTGGCTTGTTCTTCTGACTCATGCAATGCTCCAGCCTGAAAGCGATATAAACATGCAAATACTAGTGTTACGCTAGCTAACCATTATGGCTAGGTATGTAGAAAAACACAGAGCACAAAACAGATAAAGCCTACCGTTTGCAGCAGGAAAACATGTTTCCTCATACTTCCCAGCAGGAAGACAAAAATGATACTGTGTTTATTCTCTTTCCACAACGATCATGTGAACGGTTGTGGAAGTTCATAACACCAGTGACTTTCCCCCATTCTGTGAAATCAAGTTCAGTGATGATTCATTCATTCATTCCATTCATCATTCAAGTGAATGATAACTAAACTCAGTGGTCTTGCAGTACATTTGTAGGTACATTTCAATGTTGATGGGTAAATGTTGATGAGTAAATGTTGATGAGTAAGTTTTTGCGAGATCTCGCAATAGTTTTTGCGAGATCTCGCAATAGTTTTTGCGAGATCTCGCAATAGGTTTTGCGAGATCTCGCAATAGGTTTTGCGAGATCTCGCAATAGTTTTTGCGAGATCTCGCAATAGTTTTTGTGAGATCTCGCAATAGGTTTTGCGAGATCTCGCAATAGGTTTTGCGAGATCTCGCAAAACCTTTTGCGAGATCTCGCAAAACTTACTCATCAACATTTACCCATCAACTTTGAAATGTAGCCTACTTCCAGGTGTAGGCTACTTCTAGGTGTAGGCTACTTCCAGGTGTAGGCTACTTCCAGGTCAGAGCAGGGACCACTGACACTGTTTAGCTATGGTTAAGCACAACATTTACCCCTCAATAATTCAGAGAGGGATCTTGTTTCTGTCTGTTGGTTCAGCCCTGACCCTATAGCCTTAACTCTCTGTGTCTGTTTCTACCTGTGTCAGTAAGACTACTGTGCGGGGAGTCGGGGGGGGGGGGGGGGGGGAGGGTCTTGAAAATATTAACAATAAATCCTATTTTGGTTGTGCATTTTCTCAATTTGCTGTATCATCATCATCATCATGTGTAATGTGTAAAATTAGTCTATTTTGATGTGGTTGCTTCCGTGTTAAAGTAAGCCCACTTCTCCTAATTGCAGTAGGCCTAACTGTATTGTGTCCTTATTACTCATTTATTATCTTTCTGTAGTAGGCTATGGTTATTGTGCGCTGGTTAGCCTACACCAGACCAGGGCGTGTGTAGCAATCACCATCACCCAGGATTACTGGACGGGCGCAGAGACAAGGGGAGGTAGACTGAGAGAGGGGGAGGGAGACCCAAAAGAGAAAGACAGGGAGAGGGATATAGGGAGAGAGGGGGAGGGAGACAGAGAGAGAGGGAGGGAGAGATAGGGAGGGGGAGGGAGACAGGCAGAGAAGGAGACAGGGGGAGGGAGACAGGGAGAGGAGACCGGGGGAGAGAGAAAAGGAGACAGGGGAAGGGAGACAGGGAGGCGGGGGAAGGGAGACAGGGAGGCAGGGGAGGGAGATAGGGAGACTTAAGTATATATTTTTCAACCATTATTATTATTTTTTTTCTCCACCATAATTTTTTTTTTCCCATGTTTTTTTTTATATTTTCCTCCATCATGATTTTTTTTTTTTTTTCTTGTCACTTTAGGGGCTCCGTAGGTAAGTGTTATTTTTTTTTCATTTTTCAATAAATATTGATATATTTTCTATATCAGTTTGTGTTGTGTCTGTTTCCTTTTTCTGTTGAGGAAATCATTTTGCGATTTTTGGGGTATTGGGGTAGGCCTACAGTAGAATGGTTGTTGTTCTAGTGGTTAGAATGAGGAGTCCATGTATAGCTTTATAGGAGAGATAGCCTGTGTTGGTGTACTTATTTGAGACTGATGGTAGGTAACCTATGTGTTGTTCTCTCAGTTCTTTTAAATCAAGACCGAAGACCTTTCTTTTTGCCGCTGCTTTTTATTAAATCAAATAATTATTTATTTATACACTGCACTGTAACTTTTATTCCTGTATTTTATTTTTCCTGCATTTTGTTTTAAATGTTCTGCAAAGTACAAGAGAATGTTAGTAGAACGACTTGAGGGAGGAAGAGAAAGAAGGAAATGTATGTTGGAAATGGAGAAGTTGGATTTTTGGTGCAAGGTGTGCCCAGTGGGCCACTGACAGCTGATGTGGTCCCTTGCTCAGAAAGGATGTTTGAGGCACTGGTGAAAAGCCAACGAGCAACTATACAGAAGGACATTGTACGCAAGTGAGTGGAGAGAGAGAAGGTTTCAGTATGTGATAAAGAAAAGAGTGTCCTTTGCATTTCGTTTTATATGACCTTTTATGTGTTGTACTTTGTCTTTAGCACTTTGAATTGCCTTGTTGCTGAAATGTGCTATACAAATAAACTTGCCTTGCCTTGTTGTTATTGGCTAGTAGCCTCCGGGGTGACATTGATATCTATCTGATAGTCCACCAGAAAGGACCCCTAGAAATCAAAATAAAGTAAAATAAAAAGTTCCAGGCAGGAATCAAACTCTTGACACCTTGCATGGTAGATGCTGTACAATACCATTACCCTACACAGGCACTGTGTGTATAGAGGGGAAGCACCTGCAGAGATGAGCACAGTCACACATTTGCATGTGCCAGTTGGTCTGGCAAAGCAAGGCTATCAACCCAACTCATTATCTTTGAAATTGCATTTATTATAAAGAGTAAATACACGTTTTGTAGGCCCTAGTGTAGGTTTGTAGGTCTTAGTGTAGGCCTCCGACTTTTTTTTCTTACCTCTTTCCCCACATGCACCTACAGTAGGAAGCTCCCTAGTATACAGACGTTGGTTTCATGAATTTGAATATGTTACATTAAGATATCAACATGATATGCACTGGGCTACTGATTAAAATGTCTGATTTAAGTAACGTGTGCCAATGGTCTGAATCCAAAATTCGGCCTGCTTCGATATTGCGCAACCAGTTGGATTGTATAAAGGCAATAAAGTAAAATTGCATCACTGTTTTTGGTGGCCTAATGGATTAGACAGGTGTTTGCACTGCAGGAGACCAGAGTTCAAAACCATCCCTGTGCAATAAATAAAAAAAATACACTGTAAACTAGTTGAAACTGATTGCAATTGCATTGCCAGCCTAAATATCTCATTAGTAAATGCTGTGTAAAACATAGATAGTTAACACTTAAGATCAACTCAATGAGAGGGAAGGTGTGGCCGCAGGCACGACGCGAAGCGGCACAGAGTGCCAATAAACCACAGTTAAGCACAACCTCGAGTGTCTTATTGCTTTTATACAACAGCACTGCACTGTCGTTAATTTTATTTTGGAAAAATACGGGTTTATAGTGTTCAGTCTTGCTTAAATATGTTGTTTCAGACCTCCGCGATACGACAGCTAGTTCCGACTTTGATTACGATTGCTAGGCAACGCAAGTATGCTACGAGCGATAGGGAGTAGGAATACATTTGGTGATTGACCCAGTGCCATTAGGGTTTTAAGGCACTGCTTGGAATGCGTCTTAGCCAATCACAATGCGCGGTCGGAACTAGCTGTTGTATAAATACTGAATTAAGTCATACTTAAAGGTGCTCTGTTCGATTTACTGCACTTTTTGTAAAAAAAATAAAAAAATAAAAATCCAATATATGCAATAAATAGGTCCAGGGGAGTCATAACTATCTACAGAAAATATAGCCAATGGTGTAGTGCCTGTGGAGCAAATGCAGAATTTATTTTTACTATTAGCGAAGCCGCCCCGGCACTGAGTCCCACCCCCTGAACGGCACCGTATATAAGAGAGGGGCAGCGTCATCTTGATGGACGTTTGAGACATGGCCGTTGGGAATAGGCCTAATTAGCTAACGTTAGCTGAACATGGCTGAGAGAAGTTATAGTCCGGGAGCAAAGACACCACAGTCTTTGGCTAAAAAAGAGTCAGACAAAAGCCTGTTTTGTCAAACTGTAGTGTTTTCAATGTTTAATGTAGCCCCGGTCTTGGCCAGGTCTCGTTTGTAAAAGAATGTGAGCCGCTAGTGTAGCCTACAGATGGAGAATAGCCAGTTTGCGCGCTGCTCTGCGCATGAGTTCTGGAGCAAGTGGGGAAGCTTTATTTAGTTTCTAAAGACGTTTCTAAAGATCATATTACAGAGGCATGTGAAAACCACAACAAGCCCTCGCTCTATGGAAGCACAACTAGCAATTCATAAAAATAGATTGATGAAAACAACCGTTTCGCGGCAGAAAATACATTTTTTAGAAGCTGCATTCTCGGTGCCCCGTCTGCCACCACTTAATGGATATGCTTGGCTCGCGCTGGATTTTAAATTTCTTCTACAGGCCTCCGAATTACACAAAAGTTATCTCGGTGAGTCAAACGTCTTATAATATGCTGTAAATCAGGTCCAAGTTGTCGAAAAAGAGCCTTCTCCTTTAACACAGTTTTCATTTCTTAGTTAGTTTTCATGAACTATAATAACGTTGCCCCACACTAAACTACCATATACTATTATTGGTTCTATTACTGAATGTAGGATTTTGAGCCAGGTCCTGACTGGAATGTCAGTTAGAATGTTCTTTTGACAGCGTAGGAAGCCCTTCTCTTTCAGCTCATTCACAGTCATGCCAAACCTGCCTCCAACCCTCATTCTGATCAAGGCCCTATTAATCAGTAGTTATGCAGCCCTTGTCTCTCTCTTATCTCTCTGAACCATACACGCACCTGGCTATCGGCCCGGCCATATCTGGTGGAAATAAACCTTTACTGCAGCTCAGATAGAGGGACTGTTCCCAGGTCTGCCTCGTCTCGCCCCTATCAGTGGGTGGGCTGGTTGCAAAACTGAAATCACAAACACTGCTCTACGGCATCTCTGAGGTTAGGCATGAATCAGCAATCGAAGTGTACAGATGAATAACCATATGTCACATTTACAGGTGTGTTACTGTTTTGTAATCTCAGTGTCTTCTGACTATCACATCAGAAGAGGGTTGAATGCACATCCTTACATAGAAGACATTGTGCTGTAATTGCAAGTGATGTACAGGTGCATCTCAGAAAATTTGAATATTGTGAAAAAGTCCATAATTTTCCGTAATTTAATTGAATTTAAACAGTGAAACTTTCATGTATTCTAGATCCATTACACAAAGTGAAATATTTCAAGCCTTTTTTGTTTTCATCTTTATGATTGTACAGTATGTTCAGTATGTTCATTTAGACACTCAATACTTGGTGGGGGCTCATTTTTTCCACAAATGACTGCATCAACATGGAGCCTAGCATGGAGGCAATCAGCCTTGAAATATTTCACTACATGTGTAATGAATCTATAATATATGAAAGTTTCACTTTTTGAATTAAATTACGGAAAATAATGGACTTTCCGCAATATTCTAATTTTCTGAGATGCACCTGTACTGTATATCATTCACACAAAATATGATTTTGATTTTGTTCTATTCTTTTGTATGTACAGTATGTGCAGGCATCTGCTTCATAGCCTGGGTGATGTCAGAGCTAGCTGGTAGACGAGAGAGGCACATCATGAAACCCAAACATCAGCAGAGCTGACCTCTGACCTCAGCCAGCCTTCAGCTAAGGGACATGTCAGCCAGTGACGCTGATGAAACCACTCTACAAACACAGCCCCCTTAAGGTCTGTGATGACGCTGTTATTGTCTGTGGTCTATATAACATCATTGATTTTGTGATGGTTCGGTGTGGGACCCAGGCGCAACAGGAAAGGAGGAGGCAAGGAACGGTTAAGCCAGGAGGGGCGATTTAATAAGGTAACACAAAGGGGGAGCCACAAAAAGGATGCCACAAAAATATAAGAGGGGAGAAAAAATAGGAGCCACCAAACTGCCACTAAATAATAAAAATGTCCTTGGCTCAAGGGAGCCGGAGGGATCGGGAGGTGGAGCAGGGTGAGGGCTCTGCTAGCTGGTACACTCAGCAGAGGGGGTCCGGGATACACATATGTTATGGTAAGATCTGGCGATGAGTGGAGAGTAGACCAGGTTCTTGTAGGGGTTGAAGGTGATTGCAGAACGAGGGACAGGTGTGGTGATGATGAATGGGAAACCGGTGAGTAGAGCTGCGCCCGCGTCATCGTCGGAGACGAGCGCGCCGTTCTTGTCGTTGCGCACAGGCCGATGTGCTGGGCATGTCGGGATCCGACTCTTCGTCACCGGAGTGGGAGGAGACTGCCGAGTCCGCGGAGCTGGCCGGAGACGGGGAACGCCCGGTAGTGGGGGGAAACTCCGGAGAGCCAGAGCGTCGCATGCCTGGGCCGATGCGACGTGCGGTAGAGCGCGTAGGACGCCCCGAGCGCGCAGCGGGCCCAGAGGGGAGAGAGGGAGGCGGTTGTGGAGGCGAGGGCATGCGAGCCGTAACAGATTTAGCCTACAGCAGACATGGGAGGAGAAGAGAAAAGAGGCCAGAGTTGAGCAGCCTGACTCACAGGGTCAAGTTCTGGAATGCCTCCAAAGAGCTCTCTGTTCTCGTCCTCCTGGACCTGAGTGCAGCCTTTGATACTATAGATCATGCAATCCTCATCAAAAGACTGGAGAAGTGGGTTGGCCTCTCCGGTCCAGTCCTTAATTGGCTTAGGACCTATCTTACCGGTCGTGATTTCTTTGTTGCCCTCGGGGACCATAGCTCAGGAAAGATCCCTATGACCTGTGGGGTGCCCCAAGGACCGATCCTAGGACCTCTACTTTTCAGCCTGTACATGCTGCCCCTTGGCAGTGTCATCAGGAGGCACAACATTAGCTACCATAGCTACGCAGATGATAACCAACTCTATATTTCTGTAACACCCAGTGACTACTGCTTGATTGACTGCCTTGTCAAGTGTATTACGGATATAAATGTATGGATGTCACATAATTTCCTCCAATTAAACCAGGACAAAAAAGAAGTACTGATCATTGGAGAAAAAGCTGAAAGAGAGAAACTATCTGCACACTTAAAAAACTGGAAATCGACACCAAATGCCAGGCTAAAAACCTAGGTGTCATACTTGACTTAGATCTTAATTTCGAAAACCACATCAAGAATGATGATGATGATGATGATGATGATGACATCAAGAATATTACAAAGACATCTTTTTACCACTTAAGAAACATTGCCAAGGTGCAACCCTTTCTCTCTCAGGCTGACACCAAAAGACTAATGCATGTTTTCATCACAAGCAGGCTGGACTACTGCAATGCTCTACTATCAGGCCTACCAAAGGAAGCAATCTCTAAGCTACAAATGATACAGAATGCTGCAGCACAAGTCCTCACCAAGACTAGACGAAGGGCACACATCACACCAGCCTTAAAATCACTACATTGGTTACCTGTCAACTCTAGAATAGACTTTAAAATACTATTACTAGTCTATAAATCTCTCCACAGTCACGCACCAGAATACATTTCAGACATGCTTGTCAGGTACATGCCCAACAGAACACTCAGATCCTTAGGTACTGAACTCTTAACAGTTCCAAAAGCCAGGACCAAGAAACACGGAGAGGCAGCTTTTAGTTTCTATGCCCCCAACCTCTGGAACACGCTGCCGGAGTGCCTAAGAAGGGCTGAAACAACGGAGGCCTTCAAGCGAGATCTCAAGACGTACCTTTTCGGCCTAGCCTACAATCACTAGCTAGGACCTTGAGACACAGAAAGGCAGCCTCAAACCTACCTGTGAATCCTCTGTATACATTGGTGTATATCCTGCTATGCACTGTATGTATATCAAGTTGTGTACAGAAGCTGGTTGCCCTGAAACAGGCTTGTTCTGCTCTGATATCTGTGTTGCTTAAATAGCTCAGCGTGCTACTAACTGTTTTCTGTCTCCCCTAGTGCCTCTCTCTCTCCCTCCTACCTTCTAACCAGGTCCAGTGGATGCCCCACTGTCGCCCGCAGACCACCCTGAGTCCGATAGATACCCCCGTGTCAGCTGTGGATGTTGTAGTACTTAGTTAACACACACACGTACACACAGACACACACCAGTCCACATCCGGTTTAGGCCTGGACCTGGGCCCAGTTCCCCTTCCCCTCACCCTAACCCGGGTCCATATCCTTTTCCTACCCCACCCTACCCCTGACCCCTGCCTCTACCTGGACCCAGGCACACTCACGCTCACACACACACACAGACATACACCAGTCCTGGGCTCAGATCCCCTCACCCTAACCCGGGTCTGTATCCTTTTCCTACCCCCACCCTACCCCAACCCCTGCCTCTATCTGGGCCCAGGCATGCACACACAAACAGACACACATCAGTGTTTGCCACACCTCTCCCATGATGCTCTTAGCCGTTCTTCCTCTGAAAATGTAATTTGATGTAATTTATTGCTCTATATATGGCTGTGTGCTACTAACCCTGTTCTGCCTCCCCTCTCCCTAGTGCCTCTCTCTCTCCCTCCTATCTTCTAACCAGGTCCAGTGGATGCCCCACTGTCACCAGCAGACCACCCTGAGTCCGATAGATACCCCTGTGTCTAATGTGGATGTCGTAGCAATAAGTTAACACACACACACGTACACACAGACATACACCAGTCCACTTCCGGCTTTGGCCTGGGCCCAGTACCCCCTTCCCCTCACCCTAACCCGGGTCCGTATCCTTTTCCTACCCCCACCCTACCCCTGACCCCTGCCTCTACCTGGACCCAGGCACACACACACACACACACACACAGACATACACCAGTCCTGGGCTCAGATCCCCTTCCCCTCACCCTTACCCGGGTCCATATCCTTTTCCTACCCCGACCCTACCCCTGACCCCTGCCTCTATCTGGGCCCAGGCACATTCACGCACACAGACATACACCAGTGTTTGCCATGTCTCTCCTATGGGCTACAGTATACATCTGCCCTGGGATGGGGGTGTGTACATACACATTAAAAATACACACAAATAGGCCTACGGGGGTGAGAAAGAGAGAGAGAGAGAGAGAGAGAGAGAGAGAGAGGAACAAGAAGCAAAATAACAAGAAGAATAATACAAGATTATAAAATCAGTCAAAAACAATTAAAAAACAATGTAATTTAATCTCTCAACATACACCAATGATCATGGTTGAATATCTATGAATTCATTAATTCATTTACGTGATTGCTATTAAGTGACCTTCCAAAGATGGCTGACTGCAGTACCAGTGACGTGTGTTCTGTGCGACAGCAGCGGGAGTGCGCGGGGTGTTGAACTTCAAGTAGTTGTTTCGCGGGAGATGTGTTGTAATCCAAAACGTTCACAATCAATTAAAGAGGAAAACGCTACGTTAATATCTACAACATCCACCATCTCCCTTGCAGAGTAATCAAACCAGGTAAACGATGATGGTGTTTCTTATTTGCAGAGAGATCCTGCGTCTGCAAGTTGTGAGCTAATGTTAGCTATCAGAATAGGGGTTCGCAATGAACATCACTGTTGCAAAACCAAGACTGGACTCGCTGGTTCAGGGTGAGTTTAGCTAGCGGTAGCTAGGCATACATTTAGCAAAGTTCTCTAACGTCAGCTAGATCGTAAGAGTTTGTTTGCCAGTTAGCTTGCCAACTAGATTTCCGCAAAAGAGAAAATAAAAAAGCATAGATAGTTACCCTTTTTACAGGTTTTCAAAGGATCTGTCTAGCCAGCTAGCTAGTTTTGTAACTTGCTACTTTTGTAACGGGAACATGTCTATGTTCCCCGGGTCCTATGTTCCCCCCCAAAAAGGGTTCTATGTTCCCCGGGTCCTATGTTCCCCCCAAAAAAGGGTTCTATGTCCCCCAACCCGGGGAACATAGGACTCGGAGAATATAGGGATGACCCCTTTGTAACTAGCTGATAAGCAGTTTTTTTATGTTTGCATGTACCCTCTCAGTGATAACGTAACTTTTAAATGTGGATCCTAAGTATGCATGAAGGGAAAGTGTACACAGCTATCATTGAGTAATTTCTGTTTATCAATCTGTGTTTTTGTCACCATAACATCATGGTACCTGCGGAGCGTGATGGTGCCATATCTCCCTCGGCAGACTAAAAGACCCTAGTTGAATCTGTCCTAATGTTGTGTCCCTGCAGCCATGTTGTCGGAGCTCAGCGGCCAGAGAGAGGGGGGTTCTTCCTCCCTGCTGCGTCGGCCGGGCGGGGCGGAGGAGGCGGAGCCGCTGTTTCAGCGGGCGTTGCCAGGGTACGCTCCCCGCTCGGAGAGCTTCAGGGTGGGCGACCGCAGCTTCAGCCGCCAGTACGCACACATCTACGCCGCCCGGCTCATGCAGATGAACCCCTTGCTCACGGAGAGGGCCCGGCACAAGTGGGGTGGGTCGCACACACACACATAAACACATACATACGCACACACACACACACACACACACACATACATACATACACACACACACATATACATATGCACACATACACACACACATACACACACACACACATATATACATACGCACACATACACATACATAAACACACATATACATACGCACACACACACACACACACTAAAACACACATGCACACACACATGTTACTTACACACACACATACACACACATCCACTCACACACTTGTTAAATCTGACTTTCGCACGTACCGTTTGTTCAAGCTAAGGGGCATCTGTAGCTCAGGAGGTAGAGCAGGTCATCTAATGATCGTAGGGTCGGCGGTTCGAATCCCGGCTCCTCCTGTCCACATGTTGAAGTGTCCTTGGGCAAGACACTGAACCACAAATTGCTCCCAATGAGCAGGCTAGCACCTTGCATTAGGGCTGTATATCATCTTGGATTTCGCGATACGATACGCATCCCGATACACAGGTCACGATTTGATACGTATCACGATACAGAGGTCACGATACAATACGATACGATACGTATTGCGATACACACATCATTTACTGAAAGATTTTAAGTGTTCAAGACTGAAAACTGAATGGCTCAAATGCACTATATAGATAACTCAAACTCAATGACTGGACAGAGAGCTAGCTAATAAATATTTTACACTTGATATCCATGCTTTTTAAACTGTCAACATTGTAGTATTTATGGTTTTTCAAAATTATTTATTTGTATGCTTTTTTAACTTAATATTGTAGAATATGCTTTTTAAACTGGATTTAAAAATTTCAATATTTTTTTATTTTTTTTATTTTTTTAAAATAAATTTTACAGCGCCCGGCTGTATCGATACTCCGGGCTGAAAGATCGATACAGTATCGCGAGACTATGTACCGCGATGCATCGTTGTATCGATACAATCCTACAGCCCTACCTTGCATGGCAGCTGCCGCCATTGGTGTGTGAATGTATGTGTGAATGAGATGCCATTGTAAAGCACTTTGGATATAAGCGCTATATAAGCTGTGCAAGCTTTTGCTCTTTTACAGTCTGCCTTTGATGTAGTTCAGTCTCATCTGCAAAGGCTGAAGCTGGTTTCGAACATAGATAAGACGAAGGTCATGATGTTTTCTAGGGCTACTGTGTCGTCACAAAAACTCCCTGTTTTAAGTTGCCAAGGAACAGCCATTGAGCTGGTTTCGTCTTATAAGTATTTGGGCTTCGTGTGTCGATCAACACCTCACGTTCAAATCCCATATTTCAAGTCTAGTCTCTAAACTCAAGGTAAAATTGGGCTTTTGTTTTAGGAACAGATCTCTTTTCTCCCGTAGAGCTAGGAAATATCTTGTGTCAGCAACTTTTCTGCCACTGCTTGATTATGGTGACATAATGTACATGCACGCTTCAGCCACCTGTTCATGTTCTCTGGACACTGTGTATCACTGTGCTTTGCGGTTTGTCACTGGTAGTATGGACTGGAAGAGAGGAGACGCCGCACACTCTGGCAGGTCCGATGCAAGCAATTTATTATGAGACTAAAAAGTTATCAACGTTTCGGCGTGAGCCTTCATCAGGATATGGAAAACACGAACTACGTGTGGTCTTATATACACACAGGTGTGCAATCACTGGATGAGCTGCACCTGTCTAGGGCGTGCCCTGTAATGAGAGAAACTAGAACATGGTCTGCCGGATATCGGCTACATACCAGTACAGGGACACAGTTGATGCAGTGTGCTAGCATAATATAAGTCAGTGCAAAACTAATACTAGTACAACAATCCATTATCAGACAGTAATTCAATACATCATGATACAGCTAAATGTAAAAACATATATACAAAAATAGTGGACACATAGGACCATCCACCAGAAGAATAGGTCTAGTAAATGACAGCCTGGGACATCCGACGAATCACTGTAGCAACAACTCATGTGATCAAACAATGGGCTATTACAAAAAGGGCAAGAGATCAAACTCAACATTAGGCCCTTTTGGTGCAAGGGTCTGAAGTTTGTGAATCCATGCTGCCTCTCGTTTTAGTAGTAGAATTTCAATGTCGCCGCCTCTCCTAGGCTTGGGCACCTGTTCAATACCTATATAGTGTAGAGAGGAAACAATGATTAGCTTCCACAAAATGTGCAGCGACTGGGTAAGTCACGTTTCTGCATCGGATAGAGCTGCGATGCTCCGCTATGCGGACTTCAAGTGCGCGTTGTTTTGCCTACGTAGGCCTTTCCGCACGGACAAGATAATAAATATATCACACTTTCAGTCGCGCATGTGATCATCCCTTGGATAGGGATGTTTTTCCCAGTGTCGGGGTGTTTAAAGTGGTGACATTTGTGGGTGCTATTACACTGGGCGCACGAGCCGCATCTATAGTTCCCGTTAGGGATAGGTGCCAGTAAACGTTGCGGCATAACCGGGCAGGGGGGTAGGTCAGATTTGACCAGATGATCACAGAGGTTCTGGCCCCGGGAAAAAAACAGAGGCGGTGTAGCAAATGTGTCTCTTAGGTGTTTGTCTGAACTAAGGATGTGCCAGTGGCTATGTAAGATCTCTCTAAACTGTACAGCACATTTAGAGTAACGAGTAGAAAAGATCGAACAAGGCTGTTTCTTGTTACCAGATTGTCTCTCAAGTAACTCCGACCTGGATTTTGAGTTAATCTTATACATAGCTTTCCCGATCTGAGACTCGCTGTAACCTCTTTCTCTGAATTTGTTTTTCATGTCAGTCATGTTGCGATGCAGATCGGCAGGTTTGCTGCATATTCTCTTGATTCTGTAGAACTGGCTGTATGGCAAACTATCCTTAAGATGTAGGGGGTGGTGGCTATGTGCGCTGAGCAGGCTGTTACGGTCAGTGGGTTTCTTATACAAGTCAGTATACAACACATGGTCATCTCCCTGCTTTATCAACAGATCTAAGAAATTGATGGCAACTTTGTCAAAATGCATGGCTAATTTCAAGTGGTCGGAACAATCATTAACAAAGGAAAATAAATAATTAAGTTGTTCTGAACTGCCCCGAAACAGCAGAAAAATGTCATCTATATATCTCTTCCACATGATAATGTTAGACAAATAATCATTCCGTACAGGGTTAAAAATCTGAGTTTTTTTTTCCAAAAAGCCAACATACAGGCCAGCATAGTTTGGAGCCATGGGGGAACCCTTGGCTACTCCTTTCTTCTGTAAGAAGTAGTTCTCCTGAAAAAGGATCCTGATGAAGGCTCACGCCGAAACGTTGATACCTTTTTAGTCTCATAATAAATTGCTTGCATCGGACCTGCCAGTGTGCGGCGTCTCCTCTCTTCCAGTCCATATACCTGTACTTACCGCCTGCCTGCACCTCGGATAGGTGTGCGTTTTTCTCTCCTCTCCTGTTTGTCACTGGTTGTAAAAATCTGACCCATCATTACACTTTGTATAAAAAAGCAGAATGGTCATCTTTGTCTGATAGGAGATACACTCATTGGTTGACTTTTATTTATAAAGCTCTCCTTGGTGTTGTCCCGTCCTATCTAGGAAACTACCCAATTAGGAATCAAGGACATTACATCTTACGATCATCTGACTTCTCTACACTGACTGTCCCTCGAGTGTTCACAGAACTGGGGAAAAAGGCATTTCGCTATGCTGCTCCCTCTGCATGGAATTCCTTGCAAGCTGACTTAAAATTGCCTGAACTGATCCTGTTTGACAGCTTTGTGGAAATTCTCAAGGATAAGGAACTTGAAAGCATTGATGTTTGTCACTGCTTTAAATCAGTTGTTATACCTCTAACTTGAGCTTATTTTATTTATTGTATCTATGCTATTTGTATTATAACCTTTTGTATTGTAATTTGCTGCCTCTTGGCCAGGTCGCTTTTGAAAAATAGATTTTCTATCGCAATGAGCTTACCTGGTTAAATAAAGGTCTAATAAAAAAAGAAAGAAAGTGCAGTCCATTTACAATTCCCGAGGGACCTCCATGTCAGATCAGGGACTTACATCTCTCTCTCTCGCTCTCTCTCTCGCTCTCTCTCTCTCTCTCTCAGGAGCTGACGTCTCGGTGAAAAAGCTGTGTGACCTGCAGATGGGAGAGCAGTGTTGCATTGTGGGAACTGTGTTCAAGCATATGGAGCTGCAGCCGTCCATCCTGAAGGAGATCAGTGAGGAGGTACATCTGAACCTGGGTTCAGGGAACAACCAAGACTGCTGCAGGGTTAGAACTCAAATGTGAATTACTATCAGGGTTGCAAAGGGCCGGAAAATGTCAGGTAAATTTCTAGAAATTGACCATGATAACTTAAGCTCGGGAATTTAGGAAATGTTTACTTTTTTGTAGCCTATAACAGCTTTTTTTTTACTAAAATAAATGCTAAATACATTTATTTTAGGATTTTATCCTATTTTCACCCAATTTGGTGGCCAATTGACCCTGACCTCGTGTCTATTTGCCCCCTACTAACTGTTGAGGATTGATCACACAGCCCGGCTCTTCGGCAGTGTGAAAGCGTGAGACAGCTCCTTCACTCTCCCCGCTCACAACTGCAATTCTGACACCAGACAGGATCAAACTCTCAAGCCAAGATTAAACTAACCACCCTCGGGGAGCGGTGGCCCAATAGGCCACTCCCTCTAGTCGGGCCATACTGGGATCTGATGAGACCACGGGTCCCCGGTGGGCAACTGCACCAGAACACGATGCATTAGACCGCTACACCACCGCAGACCCGTGTAACAGGGCATGTAGCCTAGTTGGGAAAAAACATAAAATGCAATTCTAGATCTTGCAGCATGATCTTGGTTAAAACAACTTGATTTAGTGCAAATTTCAACTTTGCACTGTGCATTCATCCATCACATGTGCAGCTAATTCCTAGCATCCTGCACACTAAGAGGGCTGTAGAATCCATTCAAGTTCTACTCTCAAATAGATCAAAAGTCAAAAATGTCATTTTAAAATGATGTATTAGAAATGTTTCCCTGCATATCTGCTATGACAAAACAAAATGTTTATATTTATGTCTGTGGGTATAAATAACCCCCAAATTCCCAGTTTATTCCCGTTAATTCCCATACATTTCCGTTAATTCCCATGGAAAGTTTCCAACTTTGAATATTCACAGAATTATGCAACCCTAATTGCTATGGAGTGCCAGGTTTCAACACGTCTTCAAATCTCATGGAAAGACTCACAACGAGACGGATGTTCTAAATCTCTGGTTAACACTCAGTCTCTACTGTCTCATCCTGTCACAATCCACCCCCTCACTCAGCCCTGCAGACCTCAGGACCACCTCTAAAGAGACCGTTCAGTCAGTCCATTTTTCAGAGTCCATTGTTTCTGCCCCATATCTGGTAGACGATGGCTATCACTCATCTCTCTCTCTCTCTCTCCCTCTCTCTCTCTCTCTCTCAGCACAACCTGCTACCCCAGCCTGCACGCACCAAGTTCATCAGCCAATCAGATGAGCTGATATTGGAGGACGAGCTGCAGAGGATCAAGCTGGAGGGAAAAATCCAGGCAGACATGTTTGTTACAGGTCTGAGTGTGTTACAGGTCTGAGTGTGTTACGGGTCTGAGTGTGTTACGGGTCTGAGTGTGTTACGGGTCTGAGTGTGTTACGGGTCTGAGTGTGTTACGGGTCTGAGTGTGTTACGGGTCTGAGTGTGTTACGGGTCTGAGTGTGTTACGGGTCTGAGTGTGTCTGAGCTCTGTCTGCTCTCTACTGTCTCTGGGAAGAGAGGTCTCTCTGCAAGGGCCCGACACTAGTAGGAGATTATAAAGGAGATCATTTAGATTTGTTTTGAGGAAGAATTGATCACCGCTGAAATATTCAGATAGTCACTTAGATCTGAGTAGCATCTCTCTCCCTCGCTCCCCTCTCTCTCCCTCCCTCTGTCCCCCCCCCCCCCTCCTCCCTCCCTCAGGCAGTGTGATCGCCCTGTACGGAGCAGAGAGGAATGATGGGAAGTTCACCGTGGAGGATTACTGCACCGCAGACCTCCCTCCACAAACCCCCAGACCCAGTGTCAGCTCCGACAGGTACACACACACACACACACACACACACCCTCAGCTCCGACAGGTACACGCACACACACACCTTCAGCTCTGACAGGTACATACACACACACGCACACACACCCTCAGCTCCGACAGGTACGCACACACACACACACACACACACACACACACACACACACACACACTCACCCTCAGCTCCGACAGCTACACACACACACCCTCAGCTCCGACAGCTACACACACACACACACACAGCAGTATTGTGTTGGTCAGTTCCCATGTCTCCGGTAGGTTTGTTCTCCTGGCCTCGGGCCTGGGCTTGGGCAGTAGTCATGGCGACAGCATGCTGTCTCTGCAGCTGCTGGTTGACATGGTAACGGGTCAGCTGGGCGAGCGGGCGGAGCAGAGCGGGGCGGCGGCCATCTGCAGAGTCCTGCTGGCCGGGAACCTGCTGAGCCCCTCCACCCAGGACAGGGACACCTCCACCAAGGTGAGGCCCTGACCCCGACCCCGAACCAGATATGGCCGTTTCAGTTCGCCCCTATTGACAATCAATGGGGGGAATTTTTCGCTCCTGAGCCAAAAATGAATGGAGGTGAATGGGCGGCCGTGTGTGGCGCCCCCCTCGGGTCAGATCTGCTCCAAAATGTCATGGTTTAGTTGGCCCTTCCACCACGTTTCATGAAAATCGGTCTGGTAGTTTTTGTGTAATCCTGCTAACAAGTAAACCAACCAATAAACCAACCAACACACGCCACCGAAAATGTCCTCTTGCCTAAAGTCAGGGGGGCCGTATTTAGAAGTGACACCCCAGTACTAAGGTGGAGGGGACTGATTTAGAAGTGACACCCCAGTACTAAGGTGAGGGGACTGATTTAGAAGTGACATCCCAGTACTAAGGTGAGAGGACTGATTTAGAAGTGAAACCCCAGTACTAATGTGAGGGAACTGATTTAGAAGTGACACCCCAGTACTAAGGTGAGGGGACTGGTTTGGAAGTGACACCCCAGTACTAAGGTGAGAGGACTGATTTAGAAGTGACACACCAGTACTAAGGTGAGGGGACTGATTTAGAAGTGACACCCCAGTACTAAGGTGAGGGGACTGATTTAGAAGTGACACCCCAGTACTAATGTGGAGGGATACTGTATGGGCTGTACTGTATGTGTTGGTGGTCAAAGAGACCGCGTTGCTGCCATTGGCATAATGCTGTGTGAGTGGTCACTGTTCACTGAGGTTCACCTTGACTAACAACCCTCCTCTCCACCTCTCCTCCTGCTCCTCTCCTCCTCCTCTCCTCTTGCCAGGCCAAGTACCTGACTAAGAAGACTCAGGCCAGCAGTGTGGAGGCCATGAGACTACTGGATGAGATGCTACTGCAGCTGGTGGTGAGAGGGAGGGAGAGAGAGGGAGGGAGGGAGGGAGGGAAGGGGGAGAGGGAGGGAGACAGAGAGGGAGGGAGGGGAAGGGAGAGAAACTACAGTTCCCTGCAGAGATATAGATAGAGTACATGTACATGTCCAGCATTACAGTATGGTGTGTGTGTGTGTGTGTGTGTGTGTGTGTGTGTGTGTGTGTGTGTGTGTGTGTGTGTGTGTGTGTGTGTGTGTGTGTGTGTGTGTGTGTGTGTGTGTGTGTGTGTGTGTGTGTGTGTGTGTGTGTGTGTGTGTGGTCTCCCCAGGCGTCGGTGCCCGTGGATGTGATGCCTGGTCAGTACGACCCCTCCAACCACCTGCTTCCCCAGCTGCCCCTCCACCGCTGCATGTTCCCTCTGTCCAGCCCCTACCCCACCCTGACCCTGGTCAGCAACCCCTACCAGGCTGACCTGGACGGACTCAGGTTAACACACACACCAACATTCTAAGGCCTTGTCCACACGTACACAGGTGTTTTTGAAACTGGGGTTTTTCATTCTTAAAAAAAAATCAGTCCACATGAAAACGCTAAAACACGCTGGCCAGGCTGTCGCTTCCTCATTCTGTTAGATGGCGCCCCTTTATTAGCCAGAAGCAAACACAAGTGGAGCAGTATTTTGGTAACCGAGAGCTGCAGAGTTGTGTGGCTCAGTCCACAGGGTTCTTATTTCAGCAAACCGTAAACAGGAGGTAATGGCTACATAAAAAAGCCCAAAACTCTGATCATCACCAACATTCTAAAACTGGACTATCCTCACTAGGGATGGGAGAAAAAATCGATTCTGTTACAAATCGCGATTTTTGTTTTTGACGATTTTTAAATCGCCATGCTGCCCCAAAAAATATTTTTTTGTTATAAAAAAAACAACAACCAAAAAACAACTTCCTGCTAGAATGGAACGCTTCGCGTATTAGCTAGGTTACGGTTATTATTCAGTCAGAAGAAGCAGCAACCATGTCGGACGACAATGAGAAGATTCATGCTGCACCTCCACAATTCAAATCACACATCTGGAAGAAATTCAGCTTTCATAACTCGCTAGGTAAAAAAAATACGCAATAAATCGTCATATAGTATCACAATATTGCAGAATCACAATTGCCACAAAAATCGCCAATATAAATCGAATCGGCACCTAAGTATCGGGATAAAATCTAATCGGGAGGTCCCTGCCAATTCCCGGCCCTAATCCTCACCAACAATCTAAAACTGGACTATCCTCAACAAAACATTCTAAAACTGGACTATCTTCACCAACATTCTAAAACTGGACTATCCTCACCAACATTGTAAAAGTGGACTATCCATACCAACATTGTAAAAGTGGACTATCCTCACCGACATTCTAAAACTGGACTAGCCATACCAACATTCTAAAACTGGACTATCCATACCAACATTCTAAAACTGGACTATCCATACCAACATTCTAAAACTTGACTATCCTCACCGACATTCTAAAACTGGACTATCCATACCGACATTCTAAAACTGGACTATCCTCACAGACATTCTCAAACTGGATTATCCATACCAACATTCTAAAACTGGACTATCCATACCGACATTCTAAAACTGGACTATCCATACCGACATTCTAAAACTGGACTATCCATACCGACATTCTAAAACTGGACTATCCTCATCGACATTCTAAAACTGGACTATCCTCACCAACATTGTAAATCCACAAATCTTGTAGACCTACACATGGATATCGATCTCCTGCGTAAAGCGACCATATAATTCTTTGGATATTATATTCAATCCTGCTGCAAAGTCGGCTTCGTAATGACAACACTGGAATATATAGACATGTATAGAGGCTATAAAGAACTACTACAGGAATATATGCATTTGAAAAATGTATTAGGAACCAATTATTTTATAGCATCTGAGGTTTACTTGATTTTTTATTGTGGGTACCACGACAGTTTGAATGGCTTTGCTAATTTGTACAATAAGGCAAAAAATCGATGTGGAGGCAGCCCTTGCCATGGTGCACACACTCACACACTGGCACAACGTGTCCAATGCTAAGTTGCTGATTGGTTAGAAAATTGTAATAATGTCCCTGACATGTTACGTTCTAAAACAGCCATCACCAACAGGCGGACCGCGGTCCGGATCTGGACCCAGAAGCCGTCTAATCCGGACCTCGTCTTTAACCCGATAAATCAATTAGAATTTCTCCCTTTTGACGGAGCGTAGGCAACTAGTTTGAGCCTACACAGCCTTTGTAGTATATTACGGCATTTGTTTACTATCTCACGCGTCGCTAGCCAATCGAATCTGCGTGTTCATTGCCTGACGTCAACCAGTCTACACTTGACAGCCTAGCTATTGTTAACATTACTGTTAGAGCGATTCCTTGCTAACATTAGTTGGAGTTGGACACTGCATGACCAGAGAAACGTAACGACAAACGAAGAGGGAAGTGAGATACTACAAGACAGAAGTAACGTCAGCCTATACATGCCCTGCTCTAAAATAAGAAAAATAGATGTGGGGCGTTCCATCAAGAATGGACCGAGTTGTATATATTCATTCTCACCGCGGGTAGCTCTAAACCTGTTTGTCTCATATATTTCAAAAGCTACCTTGTTTTTAAATGTAGACCTCATTTTACTCAAGTTTATAGTAGCCTACTTTTTATTTATAATCCCTCCTAAATGTGAAATCCCTCCTAAATGTGAAGTGTCAGTAAACAGGTTGAAATATTGTTGAAATGTAGCCTACTTCATTTGATTTTAAAGTAAATTGGGAACCATACAACTGAAGTGAACAATATTTTAACTTCCATGCGTATTTCACAGTAACATACTTGCTGCTATACAATAATTTGATAGGAATATGCAAGGAAAAAAAATCTGTGTTGAGGGCATAAAAAACGCACGCATCACCACCGGACCCTGACTTGAGGCTACTTTGTCAAAATGGACCTCTTAGAACTTTACCCCTGTTCTAAAACATGTTGCAAGGAATTTGACAAGTTGAATCTCTTGAGACTCACTGAGCTGGCTTCAGCCGACCGGCTACGGGGTGCTTCTCTGCGCTGCTCTAAAACTGTTCTGTCGCGTTTTACACACACCACACTTACACATGCACAGACACTCCCTCTGTCTCTTGCGGTCTCTCTCTCTCTCTCTCTCTCACACACACACACACGCACTGATAGCGTCCCCCTACGGTTTTCCGGCAGGTTCCTGGGCACATCGGGGCAGAACATCAGTGACATCCAGAGATACAGCAGCATGGACGATCACCTGGAAATCCTGGAGAACACTCTCCACCTCAGACACCTGGCCCCCACTGCACCAGACACGCTGGGTAACACACCTCAGACACCTGGCCCCCACTGCACCAGACACGCTGGGTAACACCTCAGACACCTGGCCCCCACTGCACCAGACACGCTGGGTAACACACCTCAGACACCTGGCCCCCACTGCCCCAGACACGCTGGGTAACATGCACGCACGCACACACACACACACACACACAAACACACACACACTGGTTCTATACTGGATCTGGTCGAGTGACCTGACTGCTGTCCCTCTCTCTCTCAGGCTGCTATCCGTTCTACCTGAAAGACCCGTTCATCCTGGAGGAGTGTCCTCACGTCTACTTCAGTGGCAACGCCCCCTCGTTCCAGTCCAAGTGTGTCTCAGGTCAGCCCCTAAGCACCCAACACCCTCCCTGTCTAAGGCCCCTAAGCACCCCACACCCTCCCTGTCTGAGGCCCCTAAGAACCCCACACCTTCCCTGTCTCTGAAGCCCCTAAGCACCCCACACCCTCCCTGTCTCTGAGGCCCCTAAGCACCCCACACCATCCCTGTCTCTGAGGCCCCTAAGCACCCCACACCATCCCTGTCTCTGAGGCCCCTAAGCACCCCACACCCTCCCTGTCTCTGAGGCCCCTAAGCACCCCACACCCTCCCCTGTCTCTGAGGCCCCTAACAGGACTGTCCAGCTCCAGCTCTGAAGGGCAGAGTACATATCTGGTTCAGTGTCCACCTGTTTAGGGGGTCAGTCAGCCCTGCTCTAAAGCCTGGCTGGTCAGGGGGGTTCTTGGTGTCTGACAGCAACGTCTCACCTTGTTTGGTTCCTCATTCTATCTCCTCTTCTGCGTCTCCTTCTCAGGTCCTGATGGTCAGGAGGTCCTCCTGGTCACTATCCCAGAATTCAGCAGTACTCAGACGGCCTGCCTGGTCAACCTAAGAACGTTGGAGTGTGAGCCAATCAGCTTCTCCTCTTTCTCCGCTGGTGACGAGGACGAGATGAATATCAGCCACTAAACACGCACGCACACACACATGCACACAGCCCACTGAAGATGCTGTTTTTTGCCCAGGAGAGGGCAGTCATGTTACCAATATCCTGTCTTCTGTAGAGTCTCGTTCACACACATCAGCCAGAGACAGTTTTAAGCAATTTTCTGAAGAACACAACTGCCTCTTTGGAATGTTGGAAGTCCTAGAACTGCTATTTTGAAGATTAAACACGTCACATCTTATGGAGACTCCTGACAAGACAGATGTTATAAAAGAGGAGTCTTGGCTTTATAATGCTGTACAGGCCATAGTATTAATCACTTTATAATACTGTACAGACTATAGTAATAATCACGCTGTTCCAGGCCAGTGTGTCAAAGCACTGAATAAACTGAGGCTGTTACCAATATGAGCGGTTCTAATATATAGGGAGCTTACAGTCCATGGGTAATGTTTTTGTCTTAAACGTGTGTGTGTGTGTGAGAATGTGTGTGTCTCTGTGTGTGTGAGAGAGATGTCTACGCTGATGGAACCATCTGTGTACTAGAAACGGGGAGGACAAAGAACCCCACACGTGGCGTATGTAAACAAGCCTTTATTAACTGAACAATAATAACAGTCATCTAGCGAGCCTCTTCTTCCAGAGGGACATCTCTGGATCTGTCTGCACAAATCCACTTCCCCAACCTTCATCACACCACATCTCTACTTCCCCAACCTTCATCACACCACATCTCAAAAGCTGTTGTACTGTTTGTGAGTTTTTGTTGTCACGGATGAAAATAATGTCAATAAATCTAGCTTTTCATATGAACTACTGTTAAGTAAATTGTTCTGTTTGGAATGTGAAAGGATGATAGAAAGATAGTTTCTAACTGGCCACCAGTGTAGCTACAACACCAGATATATACACCAGAATAGACATATCTATTCAGATATATTCACATAGGAGAGAGGCGTGACCATTTGGTCAGGGTCAATAAAAGGGGTGGGTCTAGAACAAAGGGGGCAGATGTAGAACTTATTTCCCAGATTGGTGTGGTCAGGTGTTCCTGATGGGGCGTGGCCATCAGGTCAGGTCCTGAGGAGGTGTGGCCACCAGGCCCAGTGCAGGTCAGGGTGAAGTGTTGAATGACTATCAGGATCTAAACTGGTGAGTGTCTGACTGTACCTGGGCTGTACCCTGGTCCACAGCCCCCAGCTAACCCTCTATCAAGTGTGTGTGTGAGAGAGAGCGAGAGAGAGAAATGGGTGAAGAGCAAAGAAAAGTCATCGGTTGACATTTCTATCACTGTGTGCCTCATCACCGTGTGCTGTGAAAATCCACTGTATGATGAATAAAAGTTTGTTTTGGTGAAATGTTTGTGTGTGTGTAACATGTCTGTGTGTGTGACATGTTTGTTTGTGTGTGACGTGTTTGGCTCTGTGTGTGACGTGTTTGGGTGTGTGTGTGTCAGCTGGACCAGTGTCTGGGTGTCTCAGTAATCGTCGATCTTCAGCTCGTAATTATAATCCAGGATGGAGTCGGTGAATCCGCCAGGCGCCGACGTCTGCCCCAGGAACCAGGAGTCATACCAGGAAGTGGTGGTCTCCGTGGTCTGGGGGGCCGTGGTGGTGGTGGTGGTGGTCGGGGGCAGCGTAGTTGTCGACCTCGTCAGTCTCTCCTGCCGTAGGCGGCGGAGCCGTGCGATCCGCAGCTTCCTCAGGCGCAGGCGCCGCATCTCGGGGTCTGAGGCCACGCCCCCGTGGTTGTGCGCAGCCACGCGCCTGCCGTTGCCGCCACCGACCACCGTGTTCCGACGGGAACCGCTGTTGCCATGGCTGAGCAGACGGATGGGCTTGTTGCCGTGCAACGCCATGATCTGTGTGGATCAGTACTCAGATCATTCAATCAATCGATAGATGCTTTAGGGTGCGTGTCCACCATGGATGTGTTTGTCTGGTGTCCACCGGCAAACGGTGTTTTAGAGCTGGCGCTGTTTTCTCGTTGTTTAAAATGGGTAATGAGCTCTAGGGCGCTAAAGAGACAAGATGTGTAATACACCCATGGATGTGTTCCAAGTGCTTTTTAGCGCTATAGCGCCATGAGCTCTAGGCTTTTTTTTGCAGCTGAAAAAAGTTGAACGTTTTGGACTAGAGCGCTGTTCTGACGACAACGGTTGGTTTTTGGCGAAACGTTAGCACTAGCTAGTTAAAGGAGAATGCTCGTTTTTGACAACCTGGACCTTATTTACGGCATATTATAAGACATTTGACTCACCGAGATAACTTTGGTGTAATTTGGAGGCCTGTAGAATAAATTTAAAATCCAGCGCGAGCCAAGTATATCCATGTAATGGCGGCGGACGGGGCACTGGGAATGCAGCTTTTAAAAAATCTATTTTCTGCCGCGAAACAGTTGTTTTCATCAATCTGTCTTGATGAATCGCTAGTTGTGCTTACATAGAGCGAGGGCTTGTTGTGGTTTTCACATGCTTCTGTAATATGATCTTTAGAAATGAAATAGCTTCCCCACTTGCTCCAGCATGCATGGCACAGCGTGCTGGAGCAATGCTTGCGTGCTGTGCGCATGCGTGCTGGAGCAAGTGGGGAAGCTATTTCGTTTCTAAAGACGTTACAACACGTTAGATTTGAAAACTGGAATTATTTTGAGCTACAAAGCTAAATTGTTATCACCAAATGCATGGTTTTACACATTTACGGTTTTTGTGACGTCGCATCAGAGTGGGAGTTAATGTAGCCCCTTCCACTAGTTATCTCCACTAATTGGAAGGCATTCTCAAAAAGATCAGTTTTCAGTGACCAAACACTCAGTGTTGTGTGGACGGGAGGCCAAAACGCAGAAAAAAAAAAACGTTTTCATAAATATCCGTGTATGTGTGGACGGGGCCTAAATATGCACATGCTGAAAATATGGACATAGACTGTATGATATGTAATTGTAGTCATGCTTGTGGCTTGTGGCTTTAATAGATACCTATTCGGGGGGCGTTAATAGAATAGATAGTAATAGTTAATAGATACCCATAATGTTAAATGTACTGTAGCTAGCAAAGAGTGAGCTAGCAACGACTGGCTAACTTTTAAAGCTTTAGCTAAGTGTGCCCAAACTCCTTATTTAACAAATCTTGCATATACGTACGTCTACCTTTGCCGAACACCAAAACTGTACCTTTGAAAACTGTGGCCTAATAGAAGCAAGAAACTAAATTTTTCGGCTATGAAGACGTTGGCGTTTGTCTGACTGGGGAGGCGGGGCTCCAGTAACTTTTGCGCGTCAGAGACCTTTCTATGGCGCGAAAGCAGAACGGCGGGAAGATTCATCACAGACTCTTTCTAAACAGCCTAAGCCCATGTATCCGATGCACAATGCATTCTCCTGGTCTCGATAAATCTGAGTTTTGTTAGCCAACGTAAGTGTAAAACATTGGTAGCCTAGCCAGCTCTAAACTCCAGCTGTAGTGCACTGTAAGCTTGATGCTGTTCAGCTACATACAGCTTGGCGGACACGCACCCTTACTGACTGAAGAGAAGCTGAGCAGGTTTGATTCTGAGAGAACTTCACTGAGTGAGTGAGGTAAAGACTGATAGAAGGAGGAGAGGAGGAAGATGAGGAGAGGAGCAATTCCGTCACCTGTTTGATGCGATCCCAGTTGGACTTGGCCAGGGTGAAGCTGCAGCTTGTGGCGCCCGGCTCATAGCCCACCACACACAGCCTGGTCAGCGGGGAGTAGCCCTCGGCCCGCACCGTCACCCGGTACTCTCCGGGGTTCAGCAGACGCCAGTAGTCCCCTGACCCTCCTACAGGGGGCAGCAGACAAGATGGGAGATAACACAAGCCCATCCCAAGTATTAGACAGAAGTGTGTGTTAACGTGTAAGTCCATGAGTCAATAAAGGACTTTTAATCTACAGGTTATCCCGTGCCTCGGGATCACCTTCAACCTCTACTCCAATCAGAACTGCCCTCTCCTTGAAGAGCGCCAGACTTTTCTACTTCAACCCTACAAATGTGACTGTGATTGACCCCGTGCAGCACTCCCTATGTTTTCTTTTTTTGTGATCAGTAGTTTTTTATTGTTTTCCTTACAAACAAGACAAAACAATACAGCACAGAATACTCTGAGATAAGACATTAGAAGATCAACTGCAAGACACTTGGGGAAGGCCAAAACAAAACCAAACATAAATGAAACACATTTGTACCTAGACAGTGCAGTGAAACACCATGGGAAAGAAGATGACTAAATGAGTTATAATCAGATCTTGACAAGACAGCAAAGAGAAAAATTATATATATATATATCTGTGTAATAGGCATGTAATAAAAAAAAAAAATACATCTAATAAAAAATAAAATAATGAGGGAGCTCGCCTGGCATTATTTTCTTAGAATCACACATTTGCATATTTGGTTAGGGGTTTGGGCCAATTACTTTACTAGGGATCTTAGGGACCTTTGATGAAGGAGATATATTGTGCCCACTTAGCCTCATAGTTCTCCACCTGGTTGATGAGCCTAAACGAGTCTCTCATGCGCTGCCACAGTACCCAATCGAGAAAACCAAACATTGACGTGCGGTAGGGTGGCAGACCTCCATTCTGTGACTATGAGCTTTCTCCCCAGCATCAGAACTGTCTGGACTCAGTCCGCCTGTGCCATAGGGTGAGCTTTCAGAGGAAGAGGGTCTCCCAAAGCGAATAGGCTCAGGCAGAAGGGGATATCTGATCCTAGTATCAGTTTAATATCCTCACAGATGGCTGACCAGAAATCTTACGCTGCTGTGCAGGACCACAACATATGGACTCCCTATGTTTTCTATCTTGTTTATGAATGGTGTTGGATTCAGGTCCGGCCTCCAGCCTGCAACCCTGCTGACCTGTGGTGACGTCATGGTTGACCCCTTCCACAGACACGGTGGCGTTTGCGATGGCGTTGCCCCCCTGGTCCATCACCACACCCCGTATCCCACGATGTACCTGGATAGACAGGGGTGTACCACAAACCAGTACTGTAACTGCTCCTGCAGCTTCCTGTCTGTCTCTATTCTGTGTCTGTGTGCACGTGCATTCGTGTGTGTGTGTGCGTATGTTTGTTTGTGTGTGTGTGTATGTGCTTGTGTATGTTCATGTGTTTGTGTGTGTGTATGTGCGTGCATGCATATGTTTGTGTGTGTGTGTGTACAGTATGTGCGTGCGTATGTTCATGTGTTTGTGTGTGTGTACGTGCGTGCATGCGTATGTTCATGTGTGTGTGTGTGTGTGTGTGTGTGTGTGAGAGAGAGAGAGACTGACCTGCTCCATAAAGGTGAGCATGGCCTCACGGTTCTTCTCCCATTCATAGAGCAGCTGAGTCTGGTGAGGGAACTTATCACAGCCCAGGAACACAGACAGCTCCAGACAGTTAGTGTGTAGGTAGCTGAAGTCATTCATACCTGGAGAGAGAGGGAGAGGAGGAGAGAGAGGGATGGAGAGAGAAGGAGAGAGGGAGATAGGAGAGAGGGGAAGGGGGAGAGGAAGGAAGGAGAGGAAGAGAGAGAGAGAGAGAGACGGATTGTAGTACATAAGTCTTGACAGCAGAGCCTGCTGTCTCTATCTTTCCCAGACAGCCATATCAGCCTCATGACGTAAACAGAGAACATCAGCTTCAGGAACATGGACACGGCAGACGTCTGAACTCACTCCCCGTGACGGGCCTCCAGCGGGCTCTGTTGGCGATGCCCTGGCCACCGGCGCCGTCTCCGTGGCAGGACCCGTAGTGGCTGTGCGTCATGCTGAGGTGGGTGGAGGCGTAGGAGATGGCGAGCCAGCGGAACAGCGAGTCGTCCGCCGTGGCTCGTGGCTCATCCTCCTCCGGCTCCGCGTAGCCCCCCCTCCCTCTGTCATCCTCCTCGTCCTCCCGGCGCCCATACCCTTCATGACCGTACCCTTCGTGACCGTATCCCTCATGACCGTATCCCTCATGACCATATCTCTCATGACCGTAGCCTTCCTGACCGTAGCTTTCACGACCGTATCCTTCATGACCATACCCCTCGTGACGGTACCCCTCCTCCCGGCGACGGTACCCCTCCTGTCCGTGACGGTACTCCTCCTCCCGGAGCCCGTACCCTTCCTGTCCGTGACGGTACTCCTCCTCCCGGCGCCCGTACCCCTCCTGTCCGTGACCCTGCCCTCTCCAGTACTCCTCTGGCTCCTCCCTGTACCCCCTGTTCCTCCAATCCTCCTCAGGCTGCTCCTGGTAGCCACGCCCCCAGTCGGTCATGTCAGAGTCCTCCTCCTCGTACCTGGAGGGGATGGAACAGAGCAGGTATGTGGCGTGGAACATGCTCTGGTGCAACAGCATCAACTCAAAACTCATCTCTTCAAGAAGTACTACCAGGATCCTCCCTCTTAAAGTCCCAGTTAACCAAAATCAGAGTTCTTAGTTAGCAATGCCTATGCATAAAACTAAACGAAAATGCATCCTTCCTGGATGCCAGCAGGAATGGGATGATAAGGTCTTCTTTCAACTCCCGAGTAAAGACTAAATGAGAAGCAAATGGTTAGCATTTTTGAAGAGCCATGGTGTTACAGAGGAGTCTGTCACCGCTAGCGCCCGCCTCTGCAGCAAACATTTCACTCCCGAAAGCTTCTGCAATTATAATATGAGGCTTTTGGGTTTCACGGACTCACGACTGGTCCTGGTGAATTCGGCGGAGCCAACCATCCCTCCCCGACCTCCATTCTCCTCCTGTCGCATCAACCTTTGGTGCCGACACCGCTGCCTTGTGTGCTTATAGCTAATTAACGTTATAACGTTAGCTAGGTAACGTAAGCAATAGGAAAATACACTGCTACGTTAATCTACAAAATATGTGTCTTGACATTTATGTGGTAATGTCAGCTATGATGAATTATATGTAATCTTAGGAGGAATTATAGCTAACATTAGCTATGTAGTTTGTTGCAGATGGGAGTGTGTATACAACCTTCCCTACTAACACAGTACGTAAAGCTGACGGGACACATTGGTGGTAGTGTGGTAACTTTGCGACGGTACCAACAGCGGACCTAGCTGACACCTAGCTGACACTTGCCTTTTCAGTCGCAAAATAACCGTCCTCAAGGACACTGTAAGGGAACGTAGCCGTCACTGCTGCTTAAATCCGTAACTACGATGTAATTAAATAACGTGACAATGTCTTTGCGATCCGCCACTAAACCCAGCGAAGAAGAAGGCGACGACGGGCTATACTTCCGTTCTGTTTGAAACAGAAACGATTGAGAAAGACCAACACGCCAGTCTTTGTCCCCGCGACAACACAGATCCTGTATCTCAATTTCAGTGTATACATAGCTAGCTATGTATTTTGGTATCGTCCCAGATAAAACACCAACGTTATGTGCAAGCTACCCTTTTGTAATGATTATCTATATGCAGATGCTCTCTTTCCAATGTTAGCTAACTAGCTAGCCAGCTAACGTGATTAGCCTTTTTCTGTACATCATGGCTAGCTAAGTAGCCTACGTAAAATTACTCTGTCGCAATTATTGTTATAACTTTCGCTTTTGTGTAATTGTAGCTTAAATTATAATGTTGGCTTCGCAACTTGAGAATATTTCAGTTGTGTACACTAACTTTTGTGAAGTGTTGTCGTGGGCCATTGTTTCCTAATTACGGGCAATGGTGGAGTCTTCTCGAGTCTAGCAGACTCGCGCGAGCTCCTGCACGTTCGTACTGTTTCATCGCTTGGAATAAAATGCGATAATTAGCTTACTCATTGATTTCGCATTAACCCACGACACCGTTAGTATGTGTTCGTTTTTAGGCATTCATTTTTCCGAAGTTAACGTTAACAGAATACTAGAAGCCCCAACAACGGAGCTAGGCTAGCTAGCATGATTTGTTATAGCAGCCATCTTGGCTTTTTTGGTTACAGCAGCCATCTTGGTGGTTTTGGGATGTGATTTCATGTTACTCTTAACTGTTGAAATGGTTGCTCATGCTGTCAAACGGGTAAAGAATTGTGTACTACGTTTTCACTCACATACAAATCAAAATTTTGCATAATAGGTACTCATGATGTGGACTACTAATATAGTGTCTTGCAAAATCTATTTAATTACTGAGGGTGAAGGGTGGTAGACATGTTGCCCTGTTCCTCTAAACGTGTCAGAAATCATGTGGTCCTGTGGAGTGTTCATGTCAGCCAACGAGAGGGTCAACCACTCTCTCTCTCTCTCTCTCCCTCTCTCCCCTCCCATGCTCTCAGTTGCCAACCTCCCAGTTCTTGTTTGAACTGAGCAAGAAGCAGGTGAGCGGGACAGGAAGAGGCGCTAAGACGGGGACAGGCGTGGCCAGGGGCAGTCCTGGGACAGCACCACAGGCTCTGTGAGTCTTGTTCAGTTAAATGCCCTCATGAGTATTAACAGAAGAGCACCATATACATATTCCCACATACACTCTAACATGTCGCTCTCTCCTCAGCTCAGCCCAATGGTCTCTGATGGTTCTGTCTGGCCAGCCCTTAGGTGGAGAAACACCTGATCATCAATATAGGCAGGCACACGTAAGTACAAATGCACATACGTTTCCATAGACGGGATAAACAAATGGGAATATTGATATTGAGTTAATGTTAGCGGTAGACATGTGAGATTCATAAGACGCATCACTGACGCCAGTGACGCCACAATATCAGGGAAATTGAGCAATTGCTTCCCTGTAGTGCAAACTTGCAAGATTCGCTCAGTTATTAACCCTTCTTGCCTTTTTTGTTGTTGGTTTTCTCTCTCCTCCTTCCTCTCTGTGCAGTTCTCCTGTGTGCTGAGCCGCTATCCCATGTATTGCCACTGCTGACAGGGTAGAGCTCAGCCACATGCAGAAGTGAGTGATGAGGAGAGGGAAGATCATTTTCCCGTTTTTTTTCCCTCCAGTTTTAGGAACCGTCTCAAGAATGTGTTCCCCACTTTTATGCCTTTAAATCAGGGTTAGAGTATTCCAGGTGTGTGGCCATGGCCATGAACACCAGTAGAGGAGGGAACCAAGTGTCTCATTCTCTCTCCACAGTTGTGTGGTTGTTACCCCCCACTAGCTACATATTCATTCAATCTTTATTTAACCTCGTGAATCAATTGAGAGTAAGCTCTCATTTACAAGGACGTATAATCACTCTATATTTGAACTTGTACTACAGGTGAGATAATCCTTTTTAATGGTCTCTCTCATTCGCTCTCCTAGCTGTGATGTTAGAGTTGTGCAAGACTTGGGTGTTCTCCTGCTCTGAGTGCCCATTCTCCTACACCTCCCAGATCTACCTCCACAAGCACATCAAGAGGAGCTGTCAGGCCAAAATCTGTCCGGGGGCCAAAATGTGTCCGGGTGACGTAATTGCTTATCGTTGCTGTGGAAATGTGACGCGATCACATTCCTGACTTCTTTCGCGAGCTTGTGTTTCTAATGTATTTGTAATAAAATATGAAAATAAATTCTCGGACTAGCACTAGCTAACGTCTAATTTAGCTAGCTAGTTTGAATATAATATAAATAAAATTAGCTTGTTTGTTCAATCATGTTTTAACTAAGATATCTCTGAGAAAAATATTTTTTACAAGGACAGCAGCAGCTCCATAGTCAACAGCGACCGCAGGCAACTCAGGAATGCGAGGAATGCGATCGCGTCATGCGTTTCCACAGCAACGATAAGCAATTATGTCACCCGGACACATTTTGGCCCCCGGACAGATTTTGGCCTGACAGAGCCATGACAACCTCTGTCTCTGCTGAGGAACACACAGAGCATTATGAAGTAGCCAGTGCCTTGGCGAAGGTGTTTGAGCAGCAGTCATCAATGGATTAACTCCCAAGACACAAGGAAGAGACAGCGCAACACGTGCTATGACTCCAGTGACGAAGGTAATATAATAAAGTGCATTCAACAGTCCCAAAAGAGTACTACTTGAGTTGACTTATCTGAGCTAATTTACCTCTACTATATGTTCCAGTGCCCAGGCAGCCGGTCGGCAGAACTCAGACCAGGCCAGGTGCCAGAGCCGGAAGGCCTGCTCTGCCAGTTATCAATGCAGGTATCCATGCATGTTTGTGTTGGTGAAATGTCTATGCATATTTGCACACTGACAGTTAACTCAGGACTTTTTGAAGACTAATTTACTCATCTCACTTTACTCAGCAGTAGATGTTCATCACCCAGGCCCTTAGAGCTAAGGCGAAGTGAGCGATGGCCCTGTGAGCCAGGCCCTTCAGCCCGTCTGACCTCTAGGCACAAGCAGCATCCATCGGAGATTAGCACCCCGGCCAGACCAGGTAAGGGTCTGACATGTCTACCTGTTTCATGACTAGTTGATTCTTCACCTTATGCCAGAAGCCGTACGCCGCCAGCACCTAGTTTCCTTCTAATCCCTTTATCCTTTTTGGTTTTCAGTTAGTCTGTGATGCCATCGCCCGTGAGACCAACAGCTCCAGCAGTATTGCCCTCCACGTCTTTCCGGAGCCCCCCGCTTACCCCTCTGCCATCAAGCTTTGCATGTGCTGGTATGCAGAATTTTGTGAACTACTTCATGTTGCATGCAGGGATATACTTTGAGTTAAATTTCCACTATGTGACAGTACAATTACTTATAGCCACATCTGTGTTAATATCCAGATTGCCAGAGGATGGTGTATCAGCAGTTGTCCAGCTTGACCAGCATGCTCGGTGAGGTCATGCAGAGTCTGAGGGAGCTAGCACAGAGACTATCCGGGGAGTCTGATGGGGTTGCACGGGGAGCAGTATTGGATGCACTGGATCCTGCAAAAACGGAGGAGGTCTTGGAGGAGCAGCTGAAGGACAAGGAGCACCAAAGGAAGATGGTGAGTAACTTCAGGGCAGAACTTTGTTCCTTATTTTTGCAGGGAAGTGTTAAGGAAGTGTAAAAGTAAATGATTGTCTTTATGTTTTGCAGACACAATATCTGAGTTCCATTGGCGGCAAAGATCTGCCAGATGTGGTCCGGCGGGTGCTGTCAGCCATTGCCATACACAGAGTGTGGTATGTCTACAGCGTCCATGGGAAGAGGGGGAAGAAGCCTCTAAAGAATATGACCCTCTACAATGTCATATTATGTAAGAGATTGTTCATATTTTCGCAAAATAATACATTGTCTTTGCTTCATGCCATGTGCATTGAAACCATTCCCTTTTTGGTTAAAAGGTGCAGTTATGGCCTGTAAGCCAAGCACCACTGTGACGGAGGTGTCTGCCCAGCTGCAGGAGATGCTGAAACATGCCCCTGCTCGATGCAAAAAGGTATGTGATGTCAGTCAGTTAATTTTCTCGTATCCAGTGACATGGCACGCTTCCAATGAACGTATGCGACTTGCTTTTACAGCCATTTCATTATGTCCTTAGGCATCTGCTCCAGCCCAGCTGACCTCTCCAGCCCAGCCCCTGACCGCAGCTCCAGCCCTGACCACAGTGGAGTATTCAGATGAGGATGACCTCTTCTGCCCAGACCCTCGATTCAGATGTGGGTGACCTCCAGCCCAGCCCGTCTCCCTAAACCTGCCTTTCCAGCCTGCCAGGATGGATGCCTTTTTTGTAAATAGTTTTTGTAAATTTTAACCTTTTTTTTTTGTGGGATACAACGGTCTGTTCCCGGTCTGCCTGCCACAGAATGCGCACTTTGTTTCATTTTTGTTTTTAGAACTTTTGCAATTGTCAGATAATGGGTTACTAGCCAGAGCTTGTACATGCTTTTTTTTTTTGCTTTTCTGGCTATGTGTAATGTGACAGACCGTAAACCTCATTCTTGTAAATATGTATACTTTTAATTTGTTTTGCAATGTACTTTGTCTAATAAAATGTTCTAAACTGTTAATGGTGTTCAGTCTCATCTTGGTTTGTATCATAATGCTTGCTGCTATATCCCCATATAGCATTAATTCGTTTTTGTACTGCAAAT
Organism: Borostomias antarcticus; assembly: GCF_949987555.1. Lineage (NCBI taxonomy): Eukaryota > Metazoa > Chordata > Actinopteri > Stomiiformes > Stomiidae > Borostomias > Borostomias antarcticus. The sequence goes on along the minus strand of NC_140239.1, from coordinate 12,689,604 downwards.
GCTACATATAGCCAGTGGTACTGCAAATGCTAAATATAGCCAGTGGTCAGGGTTTAGTAAGTAAGTGACCATATCTGCACCGTGCAAAAAAGACGTGCAGACCAAGTCATATAAATACCTGTAAATCTAGTGTCAGACAAGTCAGTCTACGACGGTACTTGCTGCTCACGTGTAGATCAAGTGTCAGCCAAGTGAGTTTATTACGGAAGTTCCTGCTTAGTGATCACGTGCGTTTTTTGCACGAGGCCGCAACTTGTGAATGACGTGACATTCTTACGTAGCGGCTACTAATCGGCAGATCTCGCGTTTCCGTAAATGGCCGCGTAATTTCCGCACGTGGCGCAGATGAATCGTCACCTATAGCGGCCGTATGTAGAACGTTTGCGCAACCTGCGTGTGTTAGTCTAGCTAACATAGCTAGCAGCACCGACCAGGCGACCACCCACCAAATAACGTTACGGATGATATATTATGACTATAAGCGTAACTATACAGAAACTGCCTGCCATATTTGTGGCACCTGATGTGCATAACCCATATATGGGTTCACCGGTAATGGTTACAGACAGTATATTTCTCCAGCGGGAGACCGGGAGGCGGGAGCGAGGGGGATGGTTAGGTAGACCAGCTGCAGCTGGAGAAAGACGCACCCTCTCCCAGTGAAGCGGTGCTTGGCGGCTACTGGCTGAACATTCCAGTTCTGTTGTATATGTTGCGGGAAAGTTGAAGCCGAGTGCTCGTTATTCTCACACATAACATTGCCAACGAGAGTGGATGAGTCTGTCCCGATTATCAACTCCGGTAGTGTACGCTTCTTCGCGCTATCAGCGCTGTTCAAGCCAGTGACTAAAAGGTACATTTTAAACAACTTTTTCCATTGATCCCAAGGGACGACAGGATCGCCTGGGAGGGATAGGAATGGGTCCGGAGGTGGCAGGGAGAAAAAAGGGACAGACTCATACATTCCTCGTTGCCTGTTTTTGTATTTTGCATCTAAGGGCAGTAACACTGGCGCGTTGGTATAGAGTAGCTACAATTTTACCTGTGTTGTTTGTCAGGAGGTAGGTTAGGAGGAAGCATCTGTGAGTTTGACTCATTAGACAAGTGTAATTTCAACTCCTCTCTGTTTTCACAAAGCTGTGCCTTCCTACCACAAAAGAGACAGCGTGCCAGTGTGACAATATGCAGACCAGAGAACGGTACTATTTGACAGGTTCTTCCCTCCACACCCCCTCCCCACGCAATTGGGTGTGGCTTCGGTGCCTTCAGCAGACCCCCACAGTCTCAGACCAGAGAATGCTGCTGATTTTTAACCGATTTTGAAGCCTTATTGTATATACTTAGCGACATTTTTAATCACTCAGATTTGGCTGGGTGGTTAATGACATGTTTTCCTGTGATGTGTGAAGCTCATAACAAAAATTTGAACTGGGTTAACCTGGACTTTAAGCACCTATTGTATTTTCAGTTTTCTACTCTTGCACTTTGCCTTCAGCACTTGATTATGCTCTTAGTCACTTGTTTTAGAAAGGAGATGCACTTGTGAGTTCTGGTGACTAGTAGTACATTAGCTTTTCCTATGTTAAATGCAATTACTGTAAGTCGCTTTGGATAAAAAAACGTCAGCTAAATGACTAAAGTAATGTAATGCAACAGACTACTAGAAAGAGGATGCTACGTAGAACCGTTTGTAATAACGGAGAGGAGAGAGGGACAGAAAGAGTTGATGAAGATGAGGCAGAGAGAGAGAGGAGCTGGTCCTACTGTCTCTTGCGGCGGCTGTGTGTCCTCTGGGCAGGGGTCTCGGGGGTCTTGGCGAGGCGCAGGTTGTCATAGGGATAGGCCACAATCTTGTCTCCGCCCTGCAGGTTGGCACCTAGCACGAACGGCACACTGTCCATCCACCTGATGATGTGGCGTGTCTCCACGGCAATCTGGAACATAACGGTTCATATCGTAGACTTGTGGTTGTGTTTCCCTTTTAGCACTTTTTTTGCCACACACACACATACTACACACTCATACCCACGCGCACGCACACACACACATGCACAAACACACACCCCTACTGAGCTGCTGTCCTCCAGGTATGCGGGGATAGGGACGTGGTGGTTGGGGGTGATTTTGGGCACCAGGCCCTTGTCCTCCGCCTCCCACATGATCTTGTTCAGGTCCGGAAAGTTCTGGAAGATGTCGTGGCCGTCCTCCGTCCAGTGGCCAGTGGTCCATCCACTCAGCTCTGAGCCCTGAGGGGGAGGTCAAGGGTCATCAAGAGGCAACTACTCTCACATAGCCAGACCTATCGTCTCCGCACCTCGATTGCGCTGTGCCAGCACTGGAGAAAAGTCTGGCTGCACTCAATACCATTTGGAAATAGGGGGTAACCACATAGTGTATACATGTTTATAATATCCACTATACGTGTGACCAAACACCGGCCATGCAGTACAGTCGGGTGTGCTGCCAACTAGGTAGCAGTGAAGGCACCGACAGACCGGACCTGGACGGCAAAGGCGGGCTCTGGGGACATGGAACGTGACCTCGCTGGGGGGGAAGGAGCCAGAGCTTGTGAGGGAGGTGGGGCGATACCAATTACACCTGGTGGGGCTAACCTTCACGCACAGCACCGGCACCGGAACCAAACTCCTGGATAGGGGTTGGACCCTGTTCTTCTCCGGAGTTGCTCACGGTATGAGGCATAAGGCAGGTGTGACTATACTAGCTAGCCCCCAGCTGAGCGCCTCTGTGCTGGAGTTCACCCCAGTGGATGCGTCCTTATGCCTTAGGGCTGTGGGGGGCAGTTCGGAGTATTCAGCCCTCTTGCAGAACCTAAATGGAGTCCTATATGGGGCTCCTGCAGGGGACTCCACTGTCCTATTGGGGGACTTCAATGCACACATGGGCAATGATGGAGACACTTGGAGGGTGTGATTGGGAGGCATGGCCACCACGATCTGAACCCGAGTGGTGTTTTGTTGTTGGACTTCTGTGCTAGTCACGGTTTGTCCATAACAAACACCATGTTCGAACACAAGGATGCCCACAAGTACACCTGGCATCAGAACACCTTAGGCCGAAGGTCGATGATCGATTTTGTTATCGTATCATCTGATATGAGGCCATGTGTTTTGGACACTCGGGTGAAGAGAGGGGCAGAGCTGTCCACTGATCAGCATCTGGTGGTGAGCTGGTTTCGATGGTGGGGGAAGCCTCTGGACAGACCTGGAAAACCCAAGCGGGTAGTGAGGGTGAACTGGGAACGTTTGGAGGAAGAGCCTGTCCAGAGAGAATTCAACTGCCACCTCCGGCGGAGATTCTCAGGCATCCCTGTGGAGGTTGGGGACATCGAACACGAGTGGTTGGTGTTCAAAGCCTCCATTGCTGAAGCTGCGTCTGAGAGCTGTGGCCTGAGGGCCATAGGTACCTCAAGGGGTGGTAACCCTCGGACACCGTGGTGGACACCGGTGGGAAGCTGTCTGACTGAAGAAGGAGCAACACCTCAGGAAGGGAAAGCGGGGGACCATCCAAGCTGTGTACAGCAAGGATGGGACACTGCTGACCTCAACTGAGGAGGTCGTTCAGCGTTGGAAGGAACACTTTGAGGAACTCCTGAACCCGACTAACCCACCCTCTACAATCGAGGCAGAGCCGAAAGATGAAGGGGGGTCATCATCATTTTCCCTGGAGGAGGTCACTGAGGTAAAGCCCCAGGGACTGATGAGATCCGCCCGGAAATGCTGAAGGCGCTGGGTGTTGAGGGGCTGTCTTGGATGACATACCTCTTCAACATTGCGTGGAAGTCCGGGTCAGTACCAAAGGAGTGGCAGTGGTGGTCGCAATATTCAAAAAAGGGGACCAGAGGGTGTGTGCCAATTACAGAGGCATCACATTACTCAGCCTCCCAGGGAAAGTGTACTCTAGGGTGCTGGAAAGGAGGGTCTGGCAGATAGTCGAACCCCAGATTGAAGAGGAACAATGCGAATTCCATCCTGGTCGTGGAACCCGCTCTTCACTCTCGCAAGGATCTTGGAAGGGGCTTGGGAGTTTGCCCAACCTGTCTACATGTACTTTGTGGATTTGGAGAAGGCTTATGACCAGGTCCCTCAAGAGGTCTTGTGGAGAGTTATGCGGGAGTATGGGGTGAGGGGGTCCCTACATAGGGCCAACCAATCCCTGTACACCCAGAGCAAGAGCTGTGTCTGTATCCTCAGTAGTAACTCAGTTTCCTTTTCGGTGGGGGTTGGCCTCCGCCAGAGCTGCGCTTTGTCACCAATCCTGTACAGGATATCGAGGCGTAGCCGTGGGTAGGTGGGTTTGCAGTTCGGTGAGCTGAGGATCGCGTCGCATTTTGCAGATCATGTGGTCCTGATGGCATCATCGGCCTGCGACCTCCAGCACTCTCTGGATCGGTTCGCAACTGAGTGTAAAGCGGCTGGGATGAGAATCAGCACTTCTAAGTCTGAGGCCATGGTTCTCAGCAGTAAAGCGGTGGTTTGTCCGGTCCGAGTAGGAAATGAGTCCTTACCCCAAGTGAAGGAGTTCAAGTATCTGGGGATCTTGTTCACGAGGTAGGGAAGTTTGCCGAAAGTCAATGGGGGCTGTACGTTTTCTTGCATTGAAACTGCCTGAGCTGTACACAAAGTGCTACCATTGTACACGTACTCACGAAAATGTGTACAGCCTCAATACAGTCCCAATGGGGGCTGTACACCCGAGTGTACAGGCCCGATTTCACCACCTGGGGGTGACTCCGAGCCGCCGCCAACCGCACTATGGGGGCCTATGGGCCCCGTACGCGGCGTACAACGCCCATGCAACCCGGCTGGAGGCCGTACGCCCTGTACAGCTCAGGCGGTACGCGCCTGGGCCGTACGCGGCGTACAACCCGGGCAGGTTCCTTGGACGGCTGTACACGCGTGTACAGCCCAGGCACTTTTCAGTCAAAAACGGCGTCCCCGACCACGCGACCTCTCGGGACGCCGTTTTTGGGCGTGGCCTCGCCAAATTCGAACCCAGCGCCCTCCGGAGGGCGCCGATGAGGCCTGCGGTGCCCAAAAGTGTCTCGGGCCGGTTTTGAGTTTGACCCCCACCGATCGGGCTGACGTCCGGTCAGGGCGGAAGCCCGACTGTGGCCTAACGGCGTGCGGAGTTTCGGACCAATCGGAGAGCTCGATTTTCAAAGTTGTCCGATCGGCACGACATCCGGTGAGCGATCGGGCCCTCGGAGCCTAAGGGCCCTCTGTACGTCGGACCAATCGGAGCATCCCATATGGGCCAATCAGAGAACGGGATATTCAGAGCGGTCCGTTTGGCACGAAATCCGGCGTGCGTGATCGTCACCTCGAGGCCAAAGGGCCGTACGGGTTTCGGACCAATCGGACCACTCAATTTGTTTTAATTCGCTACAGTACACAGGCGTGTACAGCCACCACAGGTCGGTGTACAACAGCAATAGGTTTACATGATAAAATTAAAATTGCTCGAATCGGCTCAAACCTCTGCACAGTAACAGTACACGATGGAGACATGAACATACTGCCATATCAGCCTCCTAGCCCCTGTAAATTTGGAGATATCGGCCTGGACACTTGCCATGCAAACTTATTGCCGTTGTACACTGACCTGTGGCGGCTGTACACGGCTGTTTCTCCAAAACGGATGGGGCTAGAAGGCTGACACTCGGTGGTCTTAGAGTACCCAGGGGTGCCATGAACATACTGCAGTATCAGCCTCCTAGCCCCCACCACTTTGGAGAAACAGGCGTGTACATCCGCCACAGGTCGGTGTACAACAGCAATAGGTTTGCATGGCAAGTGTCCAGGCCAATATCTCCAAAGTGACAGGGGCTAGGAGGCTGATATGGCAGTATGTTCATACCTCCATGGTACTCTTTTAGTGTGCTGTGTTTCGAGGCAATCCGAGCAATTTGAATTTTTGACCAAAATCTCCAAATCGACTTCCAGCAGCCGAGAGGGTAAAATTCAACTTTCTCCAATCCTTACGGTATTCGGAGGGCTTGTCCCTTATGGTAAGAGGATGCTGAGGTTACATTATGAGCCTCCTATCCCCAGCCACTTTGGAGATATTGGCCTGGACACTTGCCATGCAAACCTATTGGAGTTGTACACTGACATGTGGCGACTGTACACACCTGTTTCTCCGACCTGGATGGGGCTAGAAGGCTGCCACTTGGTGGTCTTAGACTATCCATGGGTGCCATGAACATACTACAGTATCAGCATCCTAGCCCCATCCATGTTGGAGAAACAGGTGTGTACAGCTGCCATAGGTTGGTGTACAACAGCAATAGGTTTGCATGGTGAGTGTACGGGTCAATATCTCCAAAGTGCAAGGTCATAGCCTCTCCCAACCACCACCTACCCCCACTAATTCCTAGGCTAGCTTTCAAATGAAACCATCCGTGAAGCTCTACGACGTTCCGTAAATTTTGCCCATTTTCTGGAACGCGGTTATAACCAAAGATATAACCGTTTTCCAGATAGGCTATATCTCCAGTGTAGATGTTGGTAGCTACTCAGAACCACCACCTACCCCCACTAATTCCTAGGCTAGCTTTCAAATGAAATCATCTGTGAAGCTCTACGACGTTCCATTAATTTTATCATGTAAACCTATTGCTGTTGTACACCGACCTATGGCGGCTGTACACGCCACATTTCTCCAAAGTGCTGGGGGCTAGGAGGCTGTTAATCGGGGGTCCTACAGTACCAAAGGGTGCCATGAACATACTCTGAGATCAGCCTCCTACTCCGAACCAATCATGAGAAACAGCCGCGTACAGCCCCCACATGTCAGTGTACAACAGCAATAGGTTTACATGGTGAGTGTACGGGTCAATATCTCCAAAGTGCAAGGTCATAGCCTCTCCCAACCACCACCTCATCCCACTAATTCCTAGGCTAGCTTTCAAATGAGACCATCCGTGAAGCTCTACGACGTTCCGTTAATTTTCCGATACATGTCAATGCATTGTCTATGCGGTGCTTTTTGGTTACGTTAGGGTTAGGTTGGCAATATCTCCAGAGTGAAAGGTCATAGCCTCTCCCAACCACCACCTCATCCCACTAATTCCTAGGCTAGCTTTCAAATGAGACCATCCGTGAAGCTCTACGACGTTCCGTTAATTTTGCGATATTTGTTATAACCCTAACTCTAACCCAATGCATTGTCAATGCGGTGCTTTTTGGTTAGGTTAGGCAATATCTCCAAAGTGTCTTGGGGTAGGAGGTTGATATGGCAGTAGGTTCATGTCTCCATGGTGTACTGTTACTGTGCAGTTGAGTTGATTCAAGCAATTTGAATTTTATCATGTAAACCTATTGCGGTTGTACACCGACCTATGACCACTGCCTTGGTAGTACGGTACATCAAACCATGTATAACATGTCTGCAGTATCTCTGAGTGACTTACCACTGCCAGGGCCTTCTGCTGGCCATCGGGGTTGAGTGACGGAACCAGGTGGATGCGTATCCCGTCCACCAGGCGGCGCGCTCGTGGGTTCCCGTCCTTGTACTCCTTACACAAGTACTGCATCAGCAGCAGCACCAGCTCCCGGCCCGTCGCCTCGTTGCCGTGGAGACCCGCCGTGTAGCGGAACTCTGGCTCACCTGGGAGTCGAGAGAGAGAGGAGGTTCAGGTGATCAACATGACATATACACCGATCGATGACGATGATGACGTTGATGATGATTGACTAATCTTAAAGGGGGAAATAAGCTTATTTGCCATCTTCCCCAGAGTCAGATAAGAAGATACACACCCTTCTTTTCTCTGTGCGTGCAGTAGGAAGCATTGAGACCCGTTAGAGCTGTTAACCTAGGTTAATGTTTAAAATCCACATACAGTGATTGAGCTAAGCTAGGCTAACGGCTCTAATGGGTCTCAATGCTTCCTACTGCACACAGAGAAAAGAAAGGTGTGTATCTTCTTATCTGACTCTCAAAAGTTGTTCCTTTAAGCAAGAAGGCGTCCCTTAAAGCAATGGTTACGCATTATAACCCTAGTTCTATGAGTGGAGCGGAGCCCCACAGGGCTAGCTCCTATTGGCATAAGCGGAGCTACACAACCGCACCATACACACTTGCTGGCACCTCAATAACAAAGGACTGTCCAGCCAGGACACAAGCCATCGCCCCAAGGTGAGCTCATACCAAAAGTTGGTCCACCCAAGCACTGGCCCCACCCGCCACACTTGATCTATCACAACCGAGGGGCAAGGAAAGATACGTGAGGGGAGAGCCGGACCGGAAGCGGTTACACCGTAACATAGCCAGTCCCAGCCTCACCCACAGACAATAGTGGACCGTCACTCATAAGATGGTCCCGCCCTGGTACATCATGTCTAACGCTGAATCGTGCTGGCGGCTGTGCCTAGCACAGACGATGCCATGGAGACAGAGGACATCGATAGAAGATAATAACGGACAAAAGGAGACGGAGACGACCAAGTCACCGCTGCACAAATGTCCTCCACAGACTCCATTAAACAGGGCAACTGACCTGGCCACGCCCTTCGTAGAGTGTGCCCGAACAGCCCCAGGCAGAGGGCGACCCGCAGTCTCATAAGACCTGGAGATGTCCTCACAAATACACAGGGAGAGACACTGTTTAGAGAGTGGTGAGCCCACCTTCCCCGGGCCGTGGCAAACCAACAGCTGGGGGGTAGTACGGACCCCCGCTGTGCGCTGAACATAACCAGTCAACACACGCACAGGACACAATAAGTGATAGTGGGCCTCCTCCTTGCTCACATGAGGTGGAGGATAGAAGCTCTCAGCTCAAAATCCTGTGCACTAAATGCGCCCCGGACCACATTCGGAAGGAAAGATGGATCTGTGCGCGAAACAGCTTTGCTCCAATCACCCGTGATGACTATCAGAGCCAGATGTCTAAGCAAGGAGCAGAGCGATCTTAAAGGTGGGATAGGTAGTTTACTTTTGGCTTTATTTGGTAAAATTGGCATAATATCCTTTCAGCTATCAGTAACAGAAGTGCTCTGAGAATAAACTTGGATCTCCGTGTATAGCGCTGCCTCTGTATTTTGGATTCAAAGAATGCACCGCGCCCGAATGTATTGACCAATCAGGGTCTCTATCTCGCCACACCTACCAGTCATGTTTGAAGGGAGGGACTACATCATGATTGACAGGAGGGAGGGCTGGGTTCTTTTGAAAAAGATGACCAATCGGAGGCCTTGTTGACGTCAAACTACCTACCCCACCTTTAATAGAAAGCCACTTGAGAGAAATTTGCTCCAGTGGTTCAAACAGCGCTTCACACAGCGCGTTCAGAACCAAGAGCAAATCCCAAGGCGGCACCGTAGCTTTACGTACTGGGTGAAGACGGCGCACGCCAGTCAGGAAACGCTTAACCAGGGGATGCCCAAAAACCGTAGTTTTGGTGAACCCCTCATGACATGCGGAAATAGCGCATGCATACACTTTGATAATGGACGCCGCTAAACCGTCACCATTAACTGCGGCAGACGGGTCAAGTATTGAGAGAGTCACTAAATATAAAGACCTTGGTTTATGGCTGGACGATAAACTCTCTTACAAGTCTCATGTGGATAATCTAGCATCCAAGCTACGGCAGAAAATTGGCTTCCTGTATAGGAACCATTCTTGTTTCCCTATGTTTAGTAGGAAGAGAATAATCCATGCTGTCTTTATGTCAGTATTAGACTATGGCGACACAATTTATAGACATGCCCCAGTGTCAACATTGAAACTACAAGACTCTGTTTACCATTCAGCGCTAAGATTTATTACAGGTGATAGATATGAACCCACCACTGTATTCTGTATGATAAGGTGGGCTGGTCATCTCTCACATCAAGACGAAACTATCACTGGTATCTGCTTATTTTTAAGATCATTATTGGCAAACTTCCACTGTATGTCGTCCCTGCTAGACTAGAGCGTAGGCACATATCGGACCCGATCGAATGATCGACTTGTTTTTAAGGTTCCTCGTGTGAACATTGGACTTGGTCAGACTGCCTTTGCTTACGACGCTCCCTGTATGTGGAACGCCCTCCAACAGACTTTAAAGCTTGAGGTGCTTCCTACTATGACAGACTTTAAATCTATGGCCCTTAGCCTTTGCACTTCATCCTGCAATTGTTTTTAATGATTCTATCTGTAACACTGTACATTGATCTGTTGTTCTTTATTATTGATTGTTTATGATTGTGTATGATTGTGTTAGCTCGTCGACACCACAAATGAGGGAAACCTCAGTGTCTAACGAGTTGAAATAAAGGTTTGAAATGAAATTATCCATCACGTGTTGGAGAAATTCCAAAATCGTCTCGACCGAGTAGGACTCGGGAGCGATATCCCTTTCTCCCCACCAGCGTGCAAAAGCAGCCCATTTGCCAGAGTAAACCGAAGCAGTGGAAGCCGCACGCGCTCTCTGATTCGTACTGATCACAGCCGGAGAGAGTCCTCTATCAGACAATCTCCGCCGTTCAAGAGCCAAGCGAGCAGAGGCCGTCCCAGAACCGGGTGCACACACATCGAGCCCTCCGCCTGGGACAGCGCGTTCGGCCAAGGAGGGATGAACCACGGTCCCACAGACATCATGGCCAGGGTTTCCGTTAGAGAAAATCGGTACCGGTCAATGTGTCCAGGAAGATTAGACTTTTCCGGACACACTGGAGAAATTCCGGTCATTATATTATAATATGATATTAGGCCTATTATAGGTGTTTGTCGTGGTGATTGGCCGTTGTGTACAGTAGCTTATATATGCCATTTATTGTCTTATTTCGCATCCGTATGATTAAATGTGTGATAGGCTGTCATGATTCCATGCGCTAGGCCTATATCTAATTGCACAGCCACAAAAATAGTCAGCTTTGAATTGCAACTGTAGGCTAGAACATGAATGTTTATTTCAATTGCATGAATCGGATTTGAGGATGTAGGCTAATTGGTTTGGGATTCGCTCCCTACTAACACACGCAGGTTGCGCAAACGTTCTACATACGGCCGCTATAGGTGACGATTCATCTGCGCCGCGTGCGGAAGTTACGCGGCCATTTACGGAAATGCGAGATCTGCCGATTAGTAGACGCTACGTTAGAACGACACGTCATTCAGAAGTTGCGGCCGCGTGCAAAGAACGCACGTGATCACGTGGGCAGGAACATCCGTTATAAACTCACTTGGCTGACACTAGATTTACAGGTATTTATATGACTTGGTCTGCACGTCTTTTTCGCACGGTGCAAATATGGTGCGGCCGCGTGCAAAAAACGTGGGCAGGAACTTCCGTAATAAACTCACTTGGCTGACACTAGATTTACAGGTATTTATATGACTTGGTCTGCACGTCTTTTTCGCACGGTGCAAATATGGTCACTTACTGACCACTGGCTATATTTAGCATTTGCAGTACCACTGGCTATATTTAGCATTTGCAGTACCACTGGCTATATTTAGCATTTACCAGTACAAAAACGAATTAATGCTATATGGGGATATAGCAGCAAGCATTATGATACAAACCAATATAAGACTGAACACCATTAACAGTTTAGAACATTTTATTACACAAAGTACATTACAAATTAAAAGTATACATATTTACAAGGATGAGGTTTACGGTCTGTCACATTACGCATAGCCAGAAAAGCAAAAAAAAGCATGTACAAGCTCTGGCTAGCAACCCATTATCTGACAATTGCAAAAGTTCTAAAAACAAAAATGAAACAGTGCGCATTCTGTGGCAGGCAGACCGGGAACAGACCGTTGTATCCCACAAAAAAAAGGTAAAAATTTACAAAAACTATTTACAAAAAAGGCATCCATCCTGGCAGGCTGGAAAGGCAGGTTTAGGGAGACGGGCTGGGGGTCACCCAGATCTGAATCGAGGGTCTGGGCAGAAGAGGTCATCCTCATCTGAATACTCCACTGTGGTCAGGGCTGGAGCTGCGGTCAGGGGCTGGGCTGGGGAGGTCAGCTGAGCTGGAGCAGATGCCTAAGGACATAATGAAATGGCTGTAAAAGCAAGTCGCATACGTTCATTGGAAGCGTGCCATGTCACTGGATATGAGAAAATTAACTGCCTGACATCACATACCTTTTTGAATCGAGCAGGGGCATGTTTCAGCATCTCCTGCAGCTGGGCAGACACCTCCGTCACAGTGGTGCTTGGCTTACAGGCCATAACTGCACCTTTTAACCAAAAAGGGAATGGTTTCAATGCACATGGCATGAAGCAAAGACAATGTATTATTTTGCGAAAATATGAACAATCCCTTACGTAATATGACATTGTAGAGGGTCATATTCTTCAGAGGCTTCTTCCCCCTCTTCCCATGGACGCTGTAGACACACCACACTCTGTGTATGGCAATGGCTGACAGCACCCGCCGGACCACATCTGGCAGATCTTTGCCGCCAATGGAACTCAGATATCGTGTCTGCAAAACATAAAGACAATCATTTACTTTTACATTTCCTTAACACTTCCCTGCAAAAATAAGGAACAAAGTTCTGCCCTGAAGTTACTCACCATCTTCCTTTGATGATCCTTGTCCTTCAGCTGCTCCTCCAAGACCAGCAGCTCCTCCTCCGTTTTAGCAGGGTGCAGGTCATCCAGTACTGCTCCCCGATAGCTGTCTGCAGACTCGCCGGACAGTCTCTGCTCCAGCCTCATCATTGTCTGTGCCATCTCCCTCAGACTATGCATGACGCTGGAGAACTGCTGACACATCATCCTCTGGAAGTCTGGATATTAAACACAGATGATGCTATAAGTAATTGTACGGTCCCATAATGGATATTCAGCTCAAAGTATATCCCTACATGCAGCATCAAGTAGTTCACAAAATTCAGCATACCAGCATCTGCAGAGCTTGATGGCAACACTGCTGGAGCTGTTGGTCTCACAGGCGATGGCATCAGAGAACTACCTGAAAACCAGAGGATAAAGGGATGAGCAGGAAACTATGGTGCTGGCGGCGTAGTGATTCTGGCATAAGGGGAAGAATCAACTCGACATGAGACATGTCAGACCCTGACCTGGTCTGGCCGGGGTGTTAATCGCTGATGCATGCTGCTCGTGCCTGGACGTCTGAAGGGCTGAAGGGCCTGGGCTCACAGCGCCTTGGCTCAAAGGACCCGGGCGATGAACATCTACTGCCGAGTAGTGAGATGTGAGATGAGCGAATTAGTGAACTGAGTACATGAGTCTTCAGAAAGTCCTGAGTTAACTGTAAGTGTGCAAATATGCATAGACATTTCACCAACACATGGATACCTGCATTGATAACTGGCAGAGCAGGCCTTCCGGCTCTGGCACCTGGCATAGCTGGTCTGGTCTGAGTTCTGCCGACCGGCTGCCTGGGCACTGGAACATATAGTAGAGGTAAATTAGCTCAGATTAATCAACTCAAGTAATACTCTTTTGGGACTGTTGAATGCACTTTATTATATTACCTTCGTCACTGGAGTCATAGCGTGTGTTGCGCTGTCTCTTCCTTGTGTCTTGGGAGTTAATCCATTGATGACTGCTGCTCAAACACCTTCGCCAAGGCACTGGCTACTTCATAATGCTATGTGTGTTCCTCAGCAGAGACAGAGGTTGTCATGGCTCCTCTTGATGTGCTTGTGGAGGTAGATCTGGGAGGTATAGGAGAATGGGCACTCAGAGCAGGAGAACACCCAAGTCTAGCACAACTCTAACATCACAGCTAGGAGAGCGAATGAGAGAGACCATTAAAAAGGATTATCTCACCTGTAGTACAAGTTCAAATATAGAGTGATTATACGTCATTGTAAATGAGAGCTTACTCTCAATTGATTCACGAGGTTAAATAAAGATTGAATGAATTATGTAGCTAGTGGGGGGTTACAACCACACAACTGTGGAGAGAGAATGAGACACTTGGTTCCCTCCTCTACTGGTGTTCATGGCCATGGCCACACACCTGGAATACTCCAACCCTGATTTAAAGGCATAAAAGTGGGGAACACATTCTTGAGACGGTTCCTAAAACTGGAGGGAAAAAAAACGGGAAAATGATCTTCCCTCTCCTCATCACTCACTTCTGCATGGGGCTGAGCTCTACCCTGTCAGCAGTGGCAATACATGGGATAGCGGCTCAGCACACAGGAGAACTGCACAGAGAGGAAGGAGGAGAGAGAAAACCAACAACAAAAAAGGCAAGAAGGGTTAATAAATGAGCGAATCTTGCAAGTTTGCACTACAGGGAAGCAATTGCTCAATTTCCCTGATATTGTGGCGTCACTGGCGTCAGTGATGCGTCTTATGAATCTCACATGTCTACCGCTAACATTAACTCAAGATCAATATCCCCATTTGTTTATCCCGTCTATGGAAACGTATGTGCATTTGTACTTACGTGTGCCTGCCTTCATTGATGATCAGGTGTTTCTCCACCTAAGGGCTGGCCAGACAGAACCATCAGAGACCATTGGGCTGAGCTGAGGAGAGAGCGACATGTTAGAGTGTATGTGTGCATATGTATATGGTGCTCTTCTGTTAATACTCATGAGGGCATTCAACTGAACAAGACTCACAGAGCCTGTGGTGCTGTCCCAGGACTGCCCCTGGCCACGCCTGTCCCCGTCTTAGCGCCTCTTCCTGTCCTGCTCACCTGCTTCTTGCTCAGTTCAAACAAGAACTGGGAGGTTGGCAACTGAGAGCATGGGAGGGGAGAGAGGGAGAGAGAGAGAGAGTGGGTGGGTGACCCTCTCGTAGGCTGACATGCACACTCCTGGGGACCACGTGATTTCTGACACGTTTAGAGGAACAGGGCAACATGTCTACCACCCTTCACACTCAGTAATTAAATAGATTTTGCAAGACACTATATTAGAAGTCCACATCATGAGTACCTATTATGCAAAATTTGGATTTGTATGTGAGTGAAAACGTAGTACACAATTCTTTACCCGTTTGACAGAATGAGCAACCATTTCAACAGTTAAGAGTAACATGAAATCCACCAAGATGGCTGCTGTAACCAAATGAGCCAAGATGGCTGCTATAACAAATCCTGCTAGCTAGCCTAGCTCCGTTGTTGGGGCTTCTAGTATTCTGTTAACGTTAACTTCGGAAAAATGAATGCCTAAAAACAAACACATACTAACGGTGTCGTGGGTTAATGCGAAATCAATGAGTAAGCGAATTATCGCATTTTATTCCAAGCGATGAAACAGTACGAACGTGCAGGAGCTCACGCGAGCCTGCTGGACTTGAGAAGACTCCACCATTGCCCGTAATTAGGAAACAATGGCCCACGACAACACTTCATAAAAGTTATAGTGTACACAACTGAAATATTCTCAAGTTGCCAAGCCAACATTATAATTTAAGCTACAATTACACAAAAGCTAAAGTTATAACAATAATTGCGAGAGTAATTTTACGTAGGCTACTTAGCTAGCCATGATGTACAGAAAAAGGCTAATCACGTTAGCTGGCTAGCTAGTTAGCTAACATTGGAAAGAGAGCATCTGCATATAGATAATCATTACAAAAGGGTAGCTTGCACATAACGTTGGTGTTTTATCTGGGACGATACCAAAATACATAGTATGTATGTATACATACTAATGTATACATTGAAATTGAGATACTTACAGGATCTGTGTTGTCGCAGGGACAAAGACAGCGTGTTGGCCTTTCTCAATCGTTTCTGTTTCAAACGGAGCGGAATTTTCACCCGTCCTCGTTCTTCTTCTTCTTCGCTGGGTTTAGTGGCGGATCGCAAACAACTTTAATGTGCATACAGCCACCTACTGGCACAGAGTGTGTAACTTGTTTGTCTAGTTCTTCTATTGTGTCACCTAAGAAAGTAGCCCAATGCCTTGCATTCTACGTTCACTGCTCAGCGTTCATTGCTCACATTTAGGTTGCAAAATTAGGAGTTTATTCATAGGCATATTTTTTATCATTATTTTTATTAGGCCTAGACTGCAAATCTTTAGTGTTAATATTAACTGTAAATGAGAAATTACACACAAAACAGACATGCAGGATTTCTCCTCATTATTACAATTCTGTAACTGTATGACTTCAAAATTTATTTTAAAACCTAAGTAATTTACAAATGTTCTGACCCACTGTGACACATTTCCAATAAAGTCAGATTGGGACTGTGATGTAACCACATTGTCACGTTATTTAATTACATCGTAGTTACGGATTTAAGCAGCAGTGGCGGCTACGTTCCCTTACAGTGTCCTTGAGGACGGCTATTTTGGTTATTTTGCGACTGAAAAGGCAAGTGTCAGCTAGGTGTCAGCTAGGTCCGCTGCTGGTACCGTCGCAAAGTTACCACAATTACACCAATGTGTCCCGTCAGTTTTACGTACTGTGTTAGTAGGGCTACAGTATGTGTTTACTAATTTCTCTTTCCAGTTTTAGCCTACCTTTTTATCAATAAAACAGCGTCATATATATAACCATGGACATTGCAGTAGGCTATGAGGATGAGGAGGACATAACTGTTGAGAAACAACTGATAGGCGGGCTGGGCTAAATAAAGAAATGCCACAATGCATGTCTAGATTTATAACATTTGTATTTAAAAGTGCGACATGTAGGCTTCTCGTAACATTTTAATTTAAGGCCAACGGCTGCGCTGATTGGAATTCATAGGCTAGGCCTATAGCCTAATTTTCGGCCTTTTATCAGATAGGCTAAAATAGAACAAAACTCTTTGAAAATAAATATAGCCTCCTTAAATAAAGTGTAAGAACTTACAACGTGCATAGGCTGATTTCCATTCGATATTAATGGGCCTATGCATTTTCGCTTCAAGCTCCGTACCTCGATCGGGCTCCCTCTCGCTTGCTATGGTGGCCCGCTAGCCTATAGGCAGGTTTATCTTACGGCTATTTTTTCATCGCATATGCAGTAGCCTAAACATTAACGGAACAAAATGAATAGGCCTTTTCGTTTTTTTATATTCAAAAGGAATCATAATATATGGAAATTTAATTTTAGACTATTGTACGCCTAATACAATTAGGGGGAATTATTGTGTCCGGACATTATGACCGGAGAGATTTTAATATATCGGACTTCAACAGATTTTTCCGGACAAAAACCGGTAATTACCGGCTAACGGAAACCCTGGTCATGGCCATCACCTCCGCATACCATCTCGTCCAGTGGTGATCTGCCGCTATCAGAATCACTGATAGACCCTCTGACCGCACTCTGGATAGCAATAGTAAAATCAGCCCCATCGGCGGGAAGGCATAAAGCAGAGCCTTCGGCCAGGGGGCATGTGCAAACATGTCCACCCCCAGTGGAGGCTGGTCCTGCTGCTTCAGAGAGAACCAGAGGGGACACTTTGCGTTCTCTCTCAAAGCGAAGGGATCCACCTCTGCCCTGCCGAACAGGGTCCAGAGCTGAGCCACAATCTGAGGATGATGGCTCTACTCCTCCGGAGGAGGCCCGCCTGGGGACATCAGGTCCGCCCCGATATTCAGATGGCCGGCAATGTGCCACGCCGTCAGAGACCGGAGGTTGACATGAGCCCATACAGCATCGCCGCCAGCCAGTGAAGCGCCGGCGACCGAACTCCCCCTTGCCGGTTGATGTACGCTACTGTGGTCTGGTTGTCTGACCGCACCAGTACATTGCGCCCCCGTACTAGGTGGACAAAGTGGGGCAACGCCAGCAACAACGACTCTAATTAAAGGAGGTTGATGTGGCGCGGTTCCCCGAGACGCGTCCGTGAAAACGGCGACGTGAGCAGACACTCTGCCTATTGGAATCCCGTGCGCTATTATGCGCCGGTCCCTCCAATAGTTGAGGACCGCTCCCAACGATCCAGGTATTCGCTCAAGGCGCTGTCTGTGTCTCACAGGATCTAGACCAAACCATGCGAACCACCTCTATGTGCGCGTCATGTGTAACAGGCCCAGGGACACCACCACATGGGCCACCGCCATCAGGCCTAGAAGGTGCATGATCGACAGAACCGACACCTTCAGAGAAGTACGAAATACGCATAGACATTTCTCGAGCGTTTCCCTCCTTGGATCGGACAGACATGCTCTCATTGTGCCCGTGTCCAGATTAATACCTAAGTTAACAATCTGACAGGCCGGTCACAGAGCGCTCTTCTCCCAGTTGACCGCAAACCCCCGGTTGATGAGATGTCTCACCACCGTGGCAGTGTGCGTCAGAGCCAACAAAGGCAACGGAGCCAGAACCAGCAGGTCGTCCAGGTACGCAAGGATCCTGATGCCCTGCCGGCGCAGCAGTCTCGCTGCCTCCACACAATTGGAGAAGGTTCTGGGGGCGAGCGCGTAACCAAACGGAAGTCTGGTATACTCGTACGCCACCCCCAGGAAGGCAAAACGCAAAAACTTCTGATACCGAGGAGTTATCGGTACGTGGACGTACAGTAAGCGTCTTTCAGGTCCATGCTGGTGCAAAAATCGCCAGGGAGAAACACCTCTAGCATTTGCCGCACCGTAAGCATATGGAACTTCAGATTTGTTGTTTGTTCTGTTAAACAGGCGGAGGTCCAATATTGGCCTCAGGCCCCCCTTTTTCTTTGGTATGATGAAGTAGCAGGAATAAAATCTGCTGCTCTGACGGGACCAGAGTCATCACTCCCTTCGATAAAAGCCCCACAATCTCTGCTGTTAGAGCTGCAGCTTGATCGGGACGCGGTATCACCGTCTCCACCACGCCCGTGAAGCGCAGAGGGGGGCAGCAAAACTGAATGGAATACCCCTCTGTTAGAAGGCACTCTAACCAGCTGTCCAGGAGGCACTCCTCCTGCCAGACTGTTAAGTGATCGGAAAGAGGCTGTGCCAGAGATCGCGGCATCAGATCGAGGAACCTGCCGTAGTCTACCTTGGCCCTGACTGCCACTGGATAGTGGAGAAACTCCGGTGTCCTGGTCCAAGGCGGGCCATCCTCGAAAGTGACATGAAAAATCCTTGCAGGAAGTTTTGTGTCCCGATACAGTACAGGGTGACTGGCATTTCTGTTGAGTTTCTTTATTCACAGAATGAGGAAGTGAGTCTACAGGGTCCACATTACTAACAACCTGCCGTTGCTCTTCCCATTCAGAGAAAACGGCAGTGTCTCGTAACACAGGGAATCCCACCGTCTCATTTGCATAATCTGCCAACATCACACAGAGTAGCTAGGCGCAAGGTAGACGAGTGGAGCTGCTCCCACCAGCAGTCGGTCCATAGGGTGAGACAATTCCGAACAGGGCAGTACAGCCACGCCACTTGACCTGATCACACACATCCCCGTATCAGCCCCATAAGCGAGACCGGTTGGTGTCACGTCTGCTGCAGAAGCAGGAAAAGACACCGCAGCTCGAACTTGTGGGCATTCAGAGCCGGCGAGACCTGCGGTAGTCACGTCTGCTCTTACAGCAGAAAAAAGACTCCGTGGCTCGAGCCGCACTCATCACCGTTTTCCGATGGGACCGGACCCAGATAGGGATGGTCCCGTCATGCACACTAACGGGTGAGCTAATACCGTCTCGTGGAGTAGACTGTTTGGTCTAGCGTGGGTGTTCTGTCCCATCTCTGTGGCTCTCACCTGTCTCGTGCTGGGTGGGGTTGTCAGATATAACCATGGCCAGGATGTCCAAACCCTTGGAGCTCTGACCCAAGCTGTAGATGTTGGTGATGTTGGGACACTCGTCATTCACAGACTTCATCAGCTGCACAAAGACACAGCACACAGAGACAGAGAGTGAGAGAGACAGACAGACAGCGCACAGAGACCGATATTAACATACAATATGAGTTCAGCTCATGTTGAAGATCACTTGATAGTGTGGGACTGTTTCCCCCTATACAGGTGGCTGGTAGTTAACTATGTTGAACAGATTTGATCACGACTGGGATGAGGAGTTTAGTTAGAAGATAACCTGACAGGGTTCTGGTTCAGGTAGAAGGTAACCTGACAGGGTTCTGGTTCAGTTAGAAGGTAACCTGACAGGGTTCTGGTTCAGGTAGAAGGTAACCTGACAGGGTTCTGGTTCAGGTAGAAGGTAACCTGACAGGGTTCTGGTTTAGTTAGAAGGTAACCTGACAGGGTTCTGGTTCAGGTAGAAGGTAACCTGACAGGGATCCCAGAGGGGCGCTCACCGTGACCATGTCAGAGTAGTTGTGGTGTCTGAAGTCGAGGTAGTCCACTGGAGTCACCTCATTCTGACGGTAGTGGATCACGTTTGGGTCTGAGGACAGAGACACACAGTCATGAGCGTGTGCCTGAGTGTGAATACCAGCCTGCACGTATGTGTGTGTGTGTGTGTGTGTGTGTGTGTGTGTGTGTGTGTGTGTGTGTGTGTGTGTGTGTCTCACCAGGCAGAGGGCAGCCCAGGATCTCCAGCCTCATACACAGACTGCCGTTCCAGCTCTGAGGGAACACTCTGATGTAACGCGCTAACACAGGCTCAGCAAACTGGTTCATCACCGGAGTGTCCTTATCACTGTTCCCAAGGAACACCTGCAGGAAGGAAGGGAGGGGGAGGGAGAGGAAAAGACCGGCAGGGGGAGGAAGAGTGGAGTTAGGAGAGAGAGAGAGAGAGAGAGGGAGGAGGGGAGAGAGAGGAGAGAGGGAGGAGGAGAGAGGATGAGAAATGGAGGAGAGAGAGAGGAGGGAGGGGCAGGAGGAGGAGAAGACAGAGGCAAACATGAGAAAAGGGTGAAGAGATGGAGGAATATTACTCAAATTAACAAAACACATGATGAGAGGATGAGAGAGAGAGAGAGGAGAGAGAGAGAGCGTAGGAGGAGGATGTTGACAGTAGGGTGTGGTGGTATGGACCAGTGATGTGGACCCACCCAGTCAGAGTATCCGTCGTGGATGGACGTCCACTCTCGGCTGTCGTTGCTGAAACCCACGTGGTACGACGTCACAAAGTCTGTCCTGGAACAACACCCGACCACAGAGTTCACTTGTCAAGGTTCAGCCTGTATGTGCGTGTTGTGCGTGTGTGTACGTGTGTGTGAGGGCCTGTTCAACCATTAACCAGCTTGCCGACCTTCCCCTTGATCTGTGTGTGTGTGTGTGTGTGTGTGTGTGTGTGTGAGGACCTACTCATTGCTGGAGTCTCGTCCCTGGGTGATAACGCCGGTGAACTCGGTGACTCTGCGCGCATCGACCTCAAACCAGTGGATCTTGTCCTCGCCGTTCGCACACCAAGCCCCGCCCCTCATGTCCTCCTCGTCGTCGGAGCCCTGGGAACCACGGAAACCACACAAGGTTCTAGCGATTTGGTAATTATGACGGGACAACTGTATGGTTCTATGTGTGTTCCACAAGGTTCTACATATGTTCCAGTGGACATGTTGTTCTAGGTGACAGGAGGTTCTACACGTGTTCTAGATGACTGGAGGCTCTAAAGGTCCAGAGAAACTGTGGTTCTGGTGCAGCGGTTCTGGTACCTGCATGTTGAGTCGGGCCCGTTGAGGTCCAAAGCCGTACCCTGACATGGAAGAGGCCAGGAGCTGGTCCGGCTCTACCCTGTGGGACTCCAGCCCCAGGGGGGGACACTCTTAGAACACACACACACACACAGAGGCACACACACACACACACACACACACACACACACACACACACACACACACACCAAGTGAGATTATAGGCTGACAGTGATGGTAGGCAGGTTCTGTGTTTAATTGGCTGAGGGCTGATGCTCTTACTCTTTGGCTCCTTGAAGACACGTGGTCTCTTCCTGGCTCTCTCCTCCTCCTCTCTCCTCTTCTGGGCTCTCTCCTCCTCCTCTCTCCTCTTCTGGCCTCTCTCCTCCTCCTCTCTCCTCTTCTGGCCTCTCTCCTCCTCCTCTCTCCTCTTCTGGCCTCTCTCCTCCTCCTCTCTCCTCTGCTGATCTCTCTCCTCCTTCTTCCTCTGCTGAGCTCTCTCCTTCTCCTCCTCTCTCCTCTGCTGAGCTTTCTCTGTCAACACACACACACACACACACACACACACACACACACACACACACACACTGTCTTATACTTATATTCTGCTACGCTTGCACTTTGGCTCCAGCACTAGATGATGCTCTTAGTCACTTGTTTAGACAGGAGATGCTCAGCTGAGTTGTGGTGAGTGTTCTACCTGACTACCTACGGCAAATGCTAATGTTGTAAGTCGCTTGACTGTAATGTAAAGTCATGTAGTGTAAATTATTCTAAAGTAATGTAAAGTAATGTGGTGTAATGTAATGTAAGGTAGTGTTAAGTAATGTAATGCACTGTAAAGTAATGTGATGTACTGTAAAGTAATGTGGTGTAAAGTAATGTAATGTTAAGTACTGAAAAGTACTGTAAAATAATGTAAAGTAATCTGATGTACTGTAAAGTAATGTAAATTAATGTGATGTACTGTAAAGTAATGTAAATGAATGTACTGTAAAGTAATGTTAAGTAATGTTATATAATTTAACGTAAAGTAAAGTAAAGTACCATGTACCGCTGAGTACCATGGCTCAAGTGTCAAGTGCACTGATGCTCTGTGTGTGTGTGTGTGTGTGTGTGTGTGTGTGTGTGTGTGTGTTTGTGTGTGAGTAGGCCTAACCCCTAACTCTCCTCCACCCCAAACTCTACCCCCCTGGAGCCCACACCTCCCCCCACCTCTACAGGCCTGACCTACATCCTCTCACCACAGAGGACTGGGAACTGAGGCCTGACCTACATCCTCTCACCACAGAGGACTGGGAACTGAGGCCTGACCTACATCCTCTCACCACAGAGGACTGGGAACTGAGGCCTGACCTACATCCTCTCACCACAGAGGACTGGGAACTGAGTCCTGACCTACATCCTCTCACCACAGAGGACTGGGAACTGAGTCCTGACCTACATCCTCCCTGGTTGAAAACACCATATATCTCCCCTGTCCACTGTCATTGGCTAACCGCCCCCCACACCCGGAATGTCCCCCCATGTGATTGGTTGAGAGCTGTGGCCGCGCTCTAACCATGCAGGATACAGGACACAGCAGCTGGGTCTCATCTGCTGCCTGTAACGACTCTCTCTCCCCCCAGCTCTGCCTGTCAACATCGCTCCTCCTCAAACAGCCCACTTTCTCTACCTCTCTATTTCTCTCTTTCTTTCTATCACGCTGTCTCTCTCACCCACCCTCTCTATCTCTTTCTCTCTCCCTCTCTTTCTGTTTCTCCTTCTCTTTCTCTGTCTCTCTTTCTCTCTCTCTGGTTTCTCCGTGTTTTTCCTGCATACGTAACCCCTGGCAACCCCGGGCTCTCTCTCCCTGCCCCAGGCAGCTCCCCTGACCCTTCTAACAGGCCATCATTCTACTCCAGGGCACACACACACTCACACAGGCGCGCACACACACTCACACACACACACTCACACAGGCGTGCACACACACTCACACCGGCACACACACACACTCACACAGGCGCGCACACACACTCACACAGGCACACACACACACTCACACAGGCACACACACACACTCGCACAGGCGCGCACACACACTCACACAGGCGCGCACACACACGCACACAGGCACACACACACACTCACACAGGCGTGCACACACAGTGTGTGTGGGGCCCTCTGTCTGCATAGTGACAGACTGATCACATCTGTGATCAATAGAAACCAGTGCAGCATTTCACTGTGACTGTACACCGTACATTACATGTGACAGATAAAAGGTAGATTGATCTTCATCAAAGCCAGGGGAACGACGGTCATCCTCCATCAGTCAGTGTTATCTCTGAGTGGTAGGTCAGAGGTCAGGGTTCAGCTCAGGGTCATGTCCGGGTCCTGTGATGTACACTGTAATATCCAGTACAAAGGCTTGGCTGGATCATACATGTGCTGGATGACAAGTGAGGCCTGCATACCTCTCTCTCTCTATCTATCCATCTCTTGTTCTCTATCCCCCTCTCTCTTTCTCTCTCTCTCTCTCTACCTCTCTCTCTATCTATCCATCTCTTGCTCTCTCTCTCTCTCTACCTCTCTCTATCTATCTATCTCTTGCTCTCTACCCCCCCCCCCCCCTCTCTCTCTCTCTCTCTCTGTGGTGGGTTAGGGTATGCAGAAGTGGTCCTATGGGGGGACACTGGCAGCTACTCCCTCAGTTCCTAGTCCTCTGTGGTGAGAGGATGTAGGTCAGGCCTCAGTTCCCAGTCCTCTGTGGTGAGAGGATGTAGGTCAGGCCTCAGTTCCCAGTCCTCTGTGGTGAGAGGATGTAGGTCAGGCCTCAGTTCCCAGTCCTCTGTGGTGAGAGGATGTAGGTCAGGCCTGTGGAGGTGGGGGGAGGTGTGGGCTCCAGGGGGGTAGGGTTGGGGTGGAGGAGAGTTAGGGGTTAGGCCTACTAGGGAGGGGCTTGGGTTGATGTTAGGGTTGGTGTTGGGGTTGGTGTTAGGGTTGGTGTTGGGGCTGGTGTTAGGGCTGGTATTGGGGTTGGTTTTAGAGCTGGTGTTGGTGTTGGTGTTGGTGTTGGTGTTGGTGTTGATGCTGGTGTTAGGGTTGGTGTTGGGGTTGGTGTTAGGGCTGGTGTTGGGGTTGGTGTTGGGGTTGGTAGTGGGGCTGGTGTTAGGGTTGGTGTTAGGGTTTGTGTTGGGGCTGGTGTTAGGGTTGGTGTTAGGGTTGGTGTTGGGGCCGGTGTTGGGGCTGTTGTTAGGGGTGGTGTTGGGGTTGGTGTTGGGGCTGGTGTTAGGGCTGGTGTTGGGGTTGGTATTAGGGTTGGTGTTGGGGGTGGTGTTGGGGCTGGTGTTAGGTCTGGTGTTGGGGGTGGTGTTGGGGCTGGTGTTAGGGCTGGTGTTGGGGGCTGTGTTGGGGTGGTGTTGGGGTTGGTGTTAGGGCTGTGTTGGGGGTGGTGTTGGGGCTGTGTTGTGGTGGTGTTGGGGCTGGTGTTAGGGTGGTGTTGGGGCTGCGTTGGGGTGGTGTTGGGGCTGGTGTTAGGGCTGGTGTTAGTTTGGTGTTGGGGCTGTGTTGGGGGTGGTGTTGGGGCTGATGTTGGGGGTGGTGTTGGGGCTGGTGTTAGGGTGGTGTTGGGGCTGTGTTGGGGGTGGTGTTGGGGGTGGTGTTGGGGCTGGTGTTGGGGGTAGTGTTGGGGTAGTGTTGGTGTTGGGGGTGGTGTTGGGCTGATGTTGGGGGTGGGGGTGGTGTTGGGGTGGTGTTAGGGCTGTGTTGGGGGTGGTGTTGGGGTTCTTACCTCTCGCCTCCCTTTCTCTGATCGCTGTGGGAAACAACAAGCACAGATGAATCAGAAGGTGAGTCCACCATGTTTTCCTTCTCCTCCTCCTCCTCCTCTTCCTCCCTCCTGCTCCTCCTCCTCCTCTCCTCTTCCTCCCCTTCACCGTTACTCCACACACATCGGCTCAGTTGTGCCTCCTAGCCCCGCCCTCAGAAGGTCTATCCTGTAGCTCGCTGAGTGCAGAGATGTGATAAGGTTCTAGTAATATGATAATGTTATAATAATAATAAGTAATATTAGAGTCTGGAGGGAGACTAGGGCTAGAGTGCACTCTGAGGACAAGTGTTTATACAGTAGAGTGAGTGAGTGTACGTGTGTGTGCATGCACGTTTGTGTGTGTGTGTGTGTGTGTGTGTGTACTGCAAGTGTGTGCGTGTGTGTACTGTACTGTGAGTGTGTGTGTATGTATGTGTGTGCATGTGTGTGAGTGTGTTCTGTATGTTTGTGTGCATGTGTGCATGCAAGTGTGTGTGTGTGTATGTGTGTGCGTGTGAGTGTGTACTGTATGTGCGCGTGGGTGTGTGTGTGTGTGTGTGCATGCATGCAGTGTGTGCGTGCGTCTGTGTGTGTGTGTTTGCGTGCGTGCATGCGAGTGTGTTTGTGTGTGTGTGTGTGTGAGAGAGAGAGAGATCAAGAGAGATTGAAGAAATGTGTGTGTGTGTGTGTTTTTATGCTCCACATATCTGGAACAAACTTCCAGAAAACTGCAGGTCTGCTGCAACTCTTGGTTCTTTTAAAACAAGCTTGAAGACTTTTCTTTTTGCCACTGCTTTCTAAGAGGAGCTATGTTTACCAGTATACTGCACTGTAACTTTTATTCCTATATTCTATTTGTCCTGCTTTTTGTTTAAATGTCTATAATGACTTGCTTTTTGTTTTAATGCTTTTAATTTGTCCTGCCTTTTGTTTTAAATGTCTATAATGTCTTGCTTTTTGTTTTAATGCTTTTAATGTCTCATGTAAAGCACCTTGAATTGCCCTGTGGCTGAAATGTGCTATATAAATAAACTTGCCTTGCCTTGCCTTGTGTGTGTATATATATGTGTGTGTGTGTGTGTGTGTGTGTGTGTGTGTGTGTGTGTGTGTGTGTGTGTGTGTGTGTGTGTGTGAACTCACAGTCCCCGTAGTCGAGGTCCTCATACCAGGGGCCTTCGTAGGGAGGAGGCTCTGCAGAGGGCATCTCTGATGGGAGAAAGATATAGACGACACACACACACATCATCACACACACTCTCTCTCTCACACGCACGCACACACACACATCATCACACACTCTCTCTCTCACACACACACACACATACACATCATCACACACACATCATCACACAAACGCACACTCACACAAACACACATCATCGCACCTACTCTTTCTCTCTCTCTCTCACACACACACACACACATCATCACACAAACACACATCATAACACAAACATACACTTACACAAACACACATCATCACACAAACACACACTCTCTCACCCACACATCATCACACAAACACACTCTCTCTCTAACACACACACACACACATGAACACACACGCACGCGCACACACACACGTCATCATCATCACACAAACACACACACAAACACACATCATCTCACAAACACACATCATCACTCAAACACACACTCTCACACAAATACACATCATCGCACAAACACACACACAAACACACATCATCTCACAAAAACACATCATCACTCAAACACACACTCTCACACAAATACACATCATCGCACAAACACACACTCTCACACAAATACAAATCATCTCACAAACACACATCATCACTCAAACACACACTCTCACACAAATACACATCATCTCACAAACACACATCATCGCACAAACACACACTCTCACACAAATACACATCATCGCACAAACACACTCTCACACAAATACACATCATCTCACAAACACATATCACTCAAACACACACTCTCACACAAATACACATCATCGCACAAACACACACTCTCACATAAATACACATTATCTCACAAACACACATCATCACTCAAACACACACTCTCACACAAATACACATCATCGCACAAAAACACACTCTCACACAAATACACATCTTCTCACAAACACACATCATCACTCAAACACACACTCTCACACAAATACACATCATCTCACAAACACACATCATCACTCAAACACACACTCTCACACAAATACACAGGGGCGAATTCACTAAAGGATTGCGCAGCTTTTCCTGACGCAAAGCCTGTGCAAATAAGTCAAAAATTATGTTTGCTATTCACAAAGCCCTCGCAAAGGGTGAAATACGGTGTTAACTGCGTTGCGTTCGTCATTGCGTTGCTCTGCGCCGGTGTTATTAGCTGATATTTAAATTAGGTAATATGGGCGGAGAATGTTCCCCTTTCTATGCAAATGAACATTATTGCAAAACCCGCCCAATTCACAAACATCGGCGCAAATTGCCTCACGCAGTTAAAGTGAAATTATTACCGTTTTCAGAAACGTGGTGGTATTGAAGCGCAAGGGGTGTGTCGCGGCCAGCCTGTCCGCTGATCATGTCAGCAGTGATTGTTGCGAGGCGAAGGCATCGCAATGCCAGGCATGTTGTTCGTGAGAGAATATTTAGACGAAGGTCACTTTTTGATTTAACACTAGAACCACAGCGGTAACTGTTTGGACACCAGAGCGCGCAGCTCTTCAGTCAACTGGAGGATGAAGTCGCGTCTGGGGAGGCTCAGTTGACTATGCGTCTCTCCACCCGTCCCCAGCGAGTCCAAGCCCCCCCAATGAATATAATAGCCTACATAGCACGAAACTGTGCGTATAATAGTCTATACGCGAAACTGCGCATTCCCTATAGCTGTTCATTGAACGGCTGGGGGCCGATATAGGTATAAATAAATAAATAAAAACATAGCCTACACAATATTTGTTTTATTTGAATGGTCTTGAAAATATTTTGCTTTTGTATCATAGGTGACGGCAGGTATCATCTTCAGCCATGGATGATGACTCCCGTGCGTAATCCTTCCAACGTTGGAGAGGCGGTGTACAACCGGGCTCACATCAGGACGCGCGGTGTGATTGAGTGCACATTTGGAATCCTGAAAAGCCGTTTAGATGCCTAGATCGTACCGGTGGGGCAATGTTATACACTCCCCCAAAAGTATGCCAGATCATCGTGCTGCAACTTGCATAACATAAAATGACAATTTTTCCTTTGTTCGTCTTTTTAAATCATTCCACCTCCGTTTGCAGTCTTCCGCGTTTACACACACAAATGGCACTGACTGATTGGGAAATTAAACCCCAAATATGATATTTTGCTGCAGTCGTGATATTTTTTGCCGAAAGCTGTGAGACATGTTTTTGAACCTCGTCCGTGAGGCCTTCAAGTTCGCTGTCGGAAAATCGTATCTTTCTTTTTCTGTCTGCCATCGTCCAATGATATGCATACGAGTTGTATGCGCTGTATGCGCAGTATTTATAGTCATTTCCTATATCAGCAGCAAATTGCACTCAGCCGCAAACACCGAATGGGCGTGTTTGCGCTGGGATATTATTAGCGCAATGTCTTTAGTGAATAGGTTTTTAAAACGGAGCACATAGCGGGCGCAACTGACGCGCAATATTATGGTGCAATTAGCGGGCGCAATTTGCTTTAGTGAATTCGCCCCACAGTGTCTGTTGAACAGACAAGCGCTCTCACATGTGTCCGAGCCCCAGCAGTGTGTGATCAGCTACAGATGGGGGGCTGTACATCTGAGGCTGAGAGCCTGTGAAGTGGTCTCCTCATTACACACTGACGAGGCCGGCTTCTGACGCGCTCAACGCTGGGACTGCCCCCCCTCCCAGACTGTGTGAGACCGCCCCCCTCCCAGACTGTCTGAGACCGCCCCCCTCCCAGACTGTCTGAGACTGCCCCCCCGCCCAGACTCTCTGAGACTGCCCCCCCTCCCAGACTCTCTGAGACTGCCCCCCCGCCCAGACTGTCTGAGACTGCCCCCCCCTCCAGACTGTCTGAGACTGCCCTCCCCCTCCAGACTGTCTGAGACTGCCCCCCCCCCCGCCCAGACTCTCTGAGACTGCCCCCCCTCCCAGACTGTTGTGGAGCCTCTGAAACCTCTAAGTCACATTTGCAGCAGTTACAACTGCTGAGTCACCTAGTAGGGAATATTACGACCCTTGTTAAATCTCATTTACAGAGTATATAAACAACTGTGGAGTCATCTAGGGAGAACACAGCCCTGAACCTGATCTGGGGTGGGGAGCCCCGACCGCACTCCCACACGCTGACCATGGAAAACGCAGAGCGCTTAACTGTAGCTGCCCACGGTCTGTGATGTCATCTCCGGGCTGGGAGCGCTGATGCCCCCTGCACACTGCTCTGAGGGCGTATTCACGTATTCATGTTAGTGTGCACCATTGATGCGCACCAAAAGCGAAAGTGATACATTTGTTTAATTTCTCAGCTACTGCGGTTTGCTTTCACACAGCATTTTCTTTACTCTGGTCCAAATGCAGCACCACAAGTCACCTGAAAAGGCTCAGTGCTGTCATTGGTCAATATCTTTCTGGGGGCGGGTGCAAGAGCGTCATGAAAAACTCCCGGGAAGAACAAATTTATAATGGTTTATAAGATAGTTGCGTCGGTCCGAGGTCGCGCGCTTTCACACCATAACTAGTGCGCACAAGAATTTGGTTGAAGCCGCTCCGAGACCACCCCTTCTGGAGGGTCTCGGTGTCGCTGTTTTGGTTTTGTTTTGCGCACCTGAGTGCGATTGCTGTGTTCACACAGGCCTAAACGAAGCACTCTCGGGCCCAAAGCTCGCTTGGTGCGCACTAACTAGTGTCTGTGTGAATACACCCTGAGTCTGTATCTGCTCCACCCCCCGACTCTCCCCTGTATGTCATTCACTAGTTTAGTTAGTTTAGTTCATGACTGTGTTTGTGTCTCTCACTCTCATGAACGTACCTCATCTTCTTTAGACCTAAAATGTTTTCTAGGCTAGCTGGCTCTCCTTGCTTAGCTTAATTGATTAATTGGTTAGTCAATTAATGTATTAATTGAATGGTTGGTTAATTGAATGGTTAATTGATTGATCAGTGTACTGTGTGATTGACAGGAAGATCACCTGTGATGATGTAGTCCACAGAGTCTGTAGGGTTGACCTCACCTTCGTGGAACGGAAGAATATCTGGTTCATCTAGACAAATGGACAGCAGAAAGAGAGAGAGAGAGAGAGAGAGAGAGGGGGGGGGGGGGGGGTTACTGTATATGCTCCAACCCTCAACTTACAACTTATACCTAGAGTATAACTCACTAGGCTAGCTCACTGATGGAATGACTCATGGATTAAGTTAATTGATTGATCAGTGTACTGTGTGATTGACAGGAAGATCACCTGTGATGGTGTAGTCAACAGAGTCTGTAGGGTTGACCTCCTCGCCTTCGTGGAACGGAAGAATATCTGGTTCATCTAGACAAATGGACAGCAGAAAGAGAGAGAGAGAGAGAGAGAGAGAGAGAGAAAGACAGCGAGTCAGAGAAAGACAAGGTCAGAGAGAAAGAGGAAGAGAGGGAGAGAGAAAGAGAGAGTGAGAGAAAGAAAAAGATAGAGACAGAGAGAGAGGGAGAGAGAGAGAGAGAGAGAGAGAGAGAGAGAGAGAGAGGGGTGGGGAGCTATTGTATCTGTTCCTGCCCTCAGCTTCTGTCACTGACTGAATGATGAAGTTAATTGATTGATCAGTGTACTGTGTGATTGACAGGAAGATCACCTGTGATGATGTAGTCAACAGAGTCTATAGGGTTGACCTCCTCGCCTTCGTGGAACGAAAGAATATCTGGTTCATCTAGACAAATGGACAGCAGAAAGAGAGAGAGAGAGAGAGAGAGAGAGAGAGAGAGGGGGAGGGGGGTTACTGTATATGCTCCAACACTCAACTTACAACTTATACCTAGAGTATAACTCACTAGGCTAGCTCACTGATGGAATGACTCATGGATTAAGTTAATTGATTGATCAGTGTACTGTGTGATTGACAGGAAGATCACCTGTGATGGTGTAGTCAACAGAGTCTGTAGGGTTGACCTCCTCGCCTTCGTGGAACGGAAGAATATCTGGTTCATCTAGACAAATGGACAGCAGAAAGAGAGAGAGAGAGAGAGAGAGAGAGAGAAAGACAGCGAGTCAGAGAAAGACAAGGTCAGAGAGAAAGAGGAAGAGAGGGAGAGAGAAAGAGAGAGTGAGAGAAAGAAAAAGATAGAGACAGAGAGAGAGGAGAGAGAGAGAGAGAGAGAGAGAGAGAGAGAGAGAGAGAGAGAGAGAGAGAGAGAGAGGGGTGGGGAGCTATTGTATCTGTTCCTGCCCTCAGCTTCTGTCACTGACTGAATGATGAAGTTAATTGATTGATCAGTGTACTGTGTGATTGACAGGAAGATCACCTGTGATGATGTAGTCAACAGAGTCTATAGGGTTGACCTCCTCGCCTTCGTGGAACGGAAGAATATCTGGTTCATCTAGACAAATGGACAGCAGAAAGAGAGAGAGAGAGAGAGAGAGAGAGAGAGAGGGGTGGGGGGGGGGGGGTTACTGTATATGCTCCAACCCTCAACTTACAACTTATACCTAGAGTATAACTCACTAGGCTAGATCACTGACGGAATGACTCATGGATTAAGTTCATTGATTGATCAGTGTACTGTGTGATTGACAGGAAGATCACCTGTGATGGTGTAGTCAACAGAGTCTGTAGGGTTGACCTCCTCGCCTTCAGGGAAGGGGAGAATATCTGGTTCATCTAGATGAACAGAGAGAGAGAGAGAGAGAGAGAGAGAAGGGGGGGTGAATGAAAGTAAGAGAATGGAGAGATGGAGAGAATTATGGTAAGTATAATGAACATGGATGGTGAGAGAGTGAGAGAGAGGAGTGGAAATATGAAAGAGAGAGAGAGAGAGAGAGAGAGGGAGAGAGAGAGAGAGAGAGAGAGAGAGAGAGAGGGGAGAGAGAGAGAGAGAGAGAGAGAGAGAGAGTAGTAGTGGAAAAATCAACCCACATTGATCAAGTGAGGCTCAGTTAGATGAACTACAGCGTGTCAAAGACTCAACTCTTGTTTTCCATGATCTGATTATCTGAGCTGGTGGAAACAGACTGTCATAGCTCAGAAACAGACTGTCATAGCTCAGAAACAGACTGGCATAGCTCAGAAACAGACTGTCATGACTCAGAAACAGACTGTCATAGCTCAGAAACAGACTGTCATAGCTCAGAAACAGACTGTCATAGCTCAGAAACAGACTGTCATAGCTCAGAAACAGACTGTCATGACTCATAAACAGACTGTCATGACTCATAAACAGACTGTCATGACTCATAAACAGACTGTCATGACTCATAAACAGACTGTAGCTCAGTCAGAAACAGACTGTCATGACTCAGAAACAGACTGTCATGACTCATAAACAGACTGTAGCCCAGTCAGAAACAGACTGTCATGACTCATAAACAGACTGTCATGACTCATAAACAGACTGTGATGACTCATAAACAGACTGTAGCTCAGTCAGAAACAGACTGTCATGACTCAGAAACAGACTGGCATGACTCAGAAACAGACTGTCATGACTCATAAACAGACTGTAGCTCAGTCAGAAACAGACTGTCATGACTCAGACACAGACTGTCATGACTCAGAAACAGACTGTCAGATATACAGACACATACATGTGGAGTCCCAGAAGTCCCGGTCGTTTGTCTCCTTCCCGTCCACCAGCGGAGTGGCTGAGGTTGGCTCCACCCCCTCCCAGTAGTCACTGTAGGAGTCTGTGACTGCGACCGGGGGGTCCTTCTCCTCCTCCTTCTCCTCCTCCTCCTCCTCCTCCTCCTCCTCCTCCACCTCCTCCTCCTCCTCCTCGGGGGCCCAGTAATCATCCTCTATAACACAGACACGTAGGTGGGGGTATGAGTGTGTGTGTGTGTGTGTGTGTGTGTGTGTGTATGTGTGTGTGTGTGTGTGTGTGTGTGTGTGTGTGTGAGTGTGTGTGTGTGGTTCTGGTCACTGACACTCACCCTCTGGAAAGGGGTAGTCTGGGTAGTCTTCAGGTTCTGTGGTGGCTTCAGTTGGTATCACTAACGACAGACAGACAGACAGACAGACAGACAGACAGACAGACAGACAGACAGACAGACAGACAGAATAAAAGTAATAGTTGGAAGCTAAAGGGACAATGCACTGTCAGAAATAAGCACACACACACACACACACACACCTGGTTGGGTGGTGGGCGGCAGGGTGGTGGTGGTGGGGGCAGGCGTGGTGGGGGGTGGGTCCCTGTCCCGGTCCTTGCCCCTGCGGCCCCCCTTGTCCTTCTTCTTCTCCGCCCGGGGCTTCTTGGTGGACCCGGGGTCCTTGTTCTTCTTCCCTGCCTTCTCCTTCTTCTTCTTCCCCTTCCCCTCCTCCTTCTCCGGAGCCCTCCTCACCCTGCCTGGGAGGAGACGACAAGGAGTGGAGAGGAGGAGAGGGAGAAGAGGAGAGGAGGAGAGGGAGGAGGAGAGGAGGAGAGGGAGAAGAGGAGAGGAGGAGAGGGAGGAGAGGAGGGAGGAGAGGGAGAAGAGGAGAGGAGGAGAGGAGAAGAGGGAGGAGGGGAGAGGAGGAGAGGGAGAAGAGGAGTGGGAGGAGGGGAGGGGAGGGAGGAGAGGGAGAAGAGGAGAGGAGGAGAGGGAGGAGGGGAGGAGGAGAGGGAGAAGAGGAGGAGAGGAGAAGAGGGAGGAGGGGAGAGGAGGAGAGGGAGAAGAGGAGAGGGAGGAGAAGAGGAGAGGAGGAGAGGGAGAAGAGGAGGGGAGGGAGGAGAGGGAGAAGAGGAGAGGAGGAGAGGGAGGAGGGGAGGGAGGAGGGAGGGAGCAGGGGAGGAGGAGAGGGAGGGGAGGGAGGAGAGGAGACGGAGACGAGAGGGAGGATAGGAGGAGGAGAGGAGGAGGAGATGGAGAAGATGATCAATTAGATAAACCAGTGCCCGTGCCTGTATAAAGGTTGTGGTTATGCATTATTACATATTTCTATATATTATTACAGATTTATATGCATTATTACATATTTCTATTCATTATTACATATTTCTATGCATTATTACATATTTCTATGCATTATTACATATTTCTATGCATTATTACAGATTTCTTAAAGAAAAATAGGAAGGGATGATGGGACCTTAGCAGAGCACAGCTGAGATAACGTTTGTGTGTGTGTGTGTGGGTGGGTGGGTGTGTGTGTGTACACGACTGTGTGTGTCTGTGTGTGAGCGCCAAAAAAGCAAACACTGCACTTAAACACACACCCATCCGCTATAAATCGCAATAACAGAGTGGAGGAGGCTAGACACCAAAATCCTCCCAGCAAAGGGAAGAGCCCCAGACCAGAGCTCTGCCAGGGAGAGACCAGCGCTCTGCCAGGGTGAGACCACCCAGACCAGCGCTCTGCCAGGGTGAGACCACCCAGACCAGCGCTCTGCCAGGGAGAGACCAGCGCTCTGCCAGGGTGAGACCACCCAGACCAACGCTCTGCCAGGGAGAGACCACCCAGACCAGCGCTCTGCTAGGGTGAGACCACCCAGACCAACGCTCTGCCAGGGAGAGACCACCCAGACCAGCGCTCTGCTAGGGTGAGACCACCCAGAACAGCGTTCTGCTAGGGAGAGACCACCCAGACCAGCGCTATGCTAGGGTGAGACCACCCAGACCAGTGCTCTGCTAGGGAGAGACCACCCAGACCAGCGCTCTGCCAGGGTGAGACCACCCAGACCAGCGCTCTGCCAGGGAGAGACCACCCAGACCAGCGCTCTGCCAGGGTGAGACCAGCTAGACCAGCACTCTGCCAGGATGAGACCATCCAGACCAGCGCTCTGCAAGGGAGAGATCATCCAGACCAGCACTCTGCCAGGGTGAGACCATCCAGACCAGCGATCTGCAAGGGAGAGACCAGCGCTCTGCCAGGGTGGGGTGCTCTGTCTCCAGAGGTTTGTCCCTGTCAGAGGTTTGTCCCTCTTAGGTCTGTCCCTCAGGTCTCTCCCTCTCAGGTTTGTCCCTCTCAGGTGTGTCCCTCTCAGGTTTTTCCCTCTCAGGTGTGTCCCTCTCAGGTCTCTCCCTCTCAGGTGTGTCCCTCTCAGGTTTGTCCCTCTTAGGTCTGTCCCTCTCAGGTTTGTCCCTCTCAGGTGTGTCCCTCTCAGGTCTGTCCCTCTCAGGTCTCTCCCTCTCAGGTTTGTCCCTCTCAGGTCTGTCCCTCTCAGGTGTGTCCCTCTCAGGTTTGTCCCTCTCAGGTCTGTCCCTCTCAGGTGTGTCCCTCTCAGGTTTGTCCCTCTCAGGTTTGTCCCTCTCAGGTGTGTCCCTCTCAGGTCTGTCCCTCTCAGGTCTGTCCCTCTCAGGTTTGTCCCTGGCGCTGAGTGGGGCTCCAGTGGCGTTCAGCAGTGAGAGGGGAGGCGGCTTCCTGTGGAAACTATCTTCATGACCCCCCTCAGCTCTACTGACTGTCCGTCTGTCTGTCCGTCCAGGTCCAGACTAGAGACACATGACTGTCCGTCCAGGTCCAGACTAGAGACACATGACTGTCTGTCTGTCCAGGTCCAGACTAGAGACACATGACTGTCTGTCCGTCCAGGTCCAGACTAGAGACACATGACTGTCTGTCCGTCCAGGTCCAGACTAGAGACACATGACTGTCTGTCTGTCCAGGTCCAGACTAGAGACACATGACTGTCTGTCCGTCCAGGTCCAGACTAGAGACACATGACTGTCTGTCCGTCCAGGTCCAGACTAGAGACACATGACTGTCTGTCCAGGTCCAGACTAGAGACACATGACTGTCTGTCCGTCCAGGTCCAGACTAGAGACACACGGTCCTCAGCTCTCCTAACTCCACCAGAAAGTGGTGATTCATTAATTCCAGTGCTAGATTAGATAGACAGATGTGTTTGTGTGAGAGTGAGTCTGTCTGTGTGTTTGTGTGTGTGTGTGGGTGAGTGAGTATGTGTTTGTGTGTGTGTGTGTGTGTGTGTGAGTGAGTCTGTGTGTGTGTGGGTGGGTGAGTGAGTCTGTCCATGTGTGTGTGTGTGTCTGTGTGTGTGAGTGAGTATGTGTGTGTGTGTGTGTGTGTGCGCGCATGAGTGTGTGTGTGTGAATCTGTGTGTGTGTGTGTGAATCTGTGTGTGTGAATCTGTGTGTGAATCTGTGTGTGTGTGTGTGTGTGTGTGTGTGTGTGTGTGTGTGAATCTATGTGTGTGTGTGTGTGTGTGAGTCTGTGTGTGCGTGCGTGCGCAGCTGGACGCAGACATAGTCTTATCACAGACAGCTGTCCCCGTCTGATGATGTAAGAGATTAGAAGCACATGTTCAAGCCGTCCTGGATTCAGAAGGGCTCAGACCACAGTACGTGTGTGTGTGTGTGTGTGTGTGTGTGTGTGTGTGTGTGTGTGTGTGTGTGTGTGTGTGTGTGTGTGTGTGTGACTCTGGGAGTCCAGCGAAGCTATATCCTATAGTAGTCCTTCACATGGGAGACATGCGTGCGATTGGTCTGACACTTTCTTTTTTAGGGACGACTTTGCGCCTACAGAAAATATTTAGTGTGGGGGTGAGGGTTGGGATGGGGGGGTCGAGGGCAGATGGGGCCAATGAAAATCTTGGGGTGGCACAGAATGACTGGGGCTTGTCAGTTCGGGGGCAGTGGGGCGGCCAGTCATTTTAACATGGTGGTCACTGCCCCTCCTGGCCCCCCCTTGGTGTCGCCCTCCATGGAAGCGCTTGTGTGTGTGTAGGGTGTGTGTAGGGTGTGTGCTTTATGACCGACTGGTCTCTTCTTACCTGCTGGGGTGTCCTGCTCGGTGTATCTCCTGCTCCGTCTCTGGCTCTCAGGGTCCTCCAGGAGACGCCTCTCTCTCTCTGGGTCATCCTGGGACGCCCCTCTCTCCTCCACCAGCACCCCTCTTTCCTCCGCCCCTCCCCCCTCCTCCGCCCCTCTCTCCCGGGTGAAGGAGAGGACGCCCCCGGCGCCGTGCACCCCCCTGGGGAGCAGCAGGCAGACACCCAGCAGGGCACAGCCCACCAGCACCGCCTCGGCCCGCATGCTGCCTCCTCCTCGGAACCTCACTGAGCACCTCTACCTCAGGGTTCTACCTCACAGTTCCTCAGCAGAGTTCTGACTCAGGGTTCTACCTCACAGTTCCTCAGCAGAGTTCTTCTTCTTATTCGGGATTCTACTGTACCTCTGATCTCAGGATTCTACAACAGAGGTCTACTATAAGATTCTACTGCAGGTTCTACCTTAGGATTTTACTACACGTTCCAGCTCAGGTATCCAGCTCCAGACAGGGATTCCTTCTCCGTGTTCCCCTTCAGAGTTCCAGAACCGTGTCTCTCTATGTTCCAATTCAAGACGCCAAAGATAATAATCCTCCCCTGTTCTCTGCGGCAGCGTTCTGTAGTGTTCTGTAGTGTTCTGTAGTGTTCTGGAGAACTCTTATCACACGGTTCCTCCTCTGCGTTCTTTCCTCTCCTCTGCACTGGTGGAGGAATGTTTCTGGAGCTGCACACAGACGAGGAGGCTCAGCCAGACCCCGCCGGGGGGGGGGCAGACCCAGCCTCGGAGCCAGGGAGAAGGGGAGGAGGGGGGGGGGCAGACCCAGCCTCGGAGCCAGGGAGACGGGGAGGAGGAGGGGGGGGTTGGGGGGAGGGGGGCGGGGAGTAGCCAGCCACTCAGCTTAAAGACAGAGTAGGTTCTAGATTGCTTGTCAGCTGAACCAACACAGCAGATGAGAGGGTTCACTCCCACACCCTCGCTAGCAAGTCACAACAGGTGCAGAGATGAGAGAGAGAGAGGGAGAGAGAGAGAGGAGAGAGAGAGGGAGAAAGAGAGAGAGAGAGGGAGAGAGAGAGGGAGAAAGAGAGAGAGAGAGAGGAGAGAGAGAGAGAGAGAGAGAGAGAGAGGGAGAGAGGGAGATAGAGAGGAGATAGAGAGAGAGAGAGAGAGAGAGAGAGAGGGGGAGAGAGAGAGAGAGTAGGGAGAGGAGAGAGGAGAGGAGAGAGGGAGAGAGAGAGGGAGAAAGAGAGAGAGGAGAAAGAGAGAGAGGGAGAGAGAGAGGGAGGGAGAGAGGGAGATAGAGAGGGAGAGAGGAAGAGAGGGAAAGCTCGGTCCTCTAGCTCTCTAGGGGAGTCTGTCTGTTTATCCTCATGTATGATTTTCCCTGCAGACTGACTCACAAGCACACACACAGGAGCAGGACCGCCTCCAGAGACTCACAACTCTACATTCCACTGGAGGAGGAGAGGAGGAGGGGGGAGGGGGGGGGGGGGGGGGGGGGGGGGGAGGGGAGGGGAGGGGAGGGGAGGGGAGGAGGAGGGGGAGGGGAGGGCAGACTAGACTATCTGTGCCAACAATACCAAACCTGGGGAGTGGAACTCATAGAGAGAGAATTACAACGACAAGGAGAACATGAAACTCTTCAGGCCTGGTTAGTTATGATTGGGAATTAGTCAAGATTCAAGATGTCTTTATTTGTCACATGTAACGTACGTGTACAGTCACAGTGAAATGTTGAATGTCTCTCTCTCTGTCTCGCTGTCTCTCTCTCCGTCTCTTTCTCTCTCAAACATAGATGTTTACATTGCCATTGTCACTTTGTCTCTCTCTCTCTCTCTCTCCCTTTCTCTCTCTCCGTCTCTCTCTCCCTCTCTCTCTCTCTCTCCCTCTCTCTCTCTCCGTCTCTCTCTCTCTCTCTCTCCGTCTCTCTCTCCCTCTCTCTCTCTCCCTCTCTCTCTCTCCGTCTCTCTCTCTCTCCCTCCCTCTCTCTCTCTCTCCCTCCCTCTCTCTCTCTCCATCTCTCTCTCTCCCTCCCTCTCTCTCTCTCTCTCTCTCCCTCTCTCTCTCTTCATCTCTCTCTCTCTCTCTATCTCTCTCCCTCTCTCTCTCTCTTTCCATCCATCTTTCTGAGTAGCGAGTCATTCTTTCCTGAGGAAGTGTTGTGGCTAGCTGAGCTGTTAGTCTGCAGTCTGCCGGAGAGTTGACCCTGGACCACTGTGAACCAGGCAGACACCGCGGAGCGCACACACACACAGACGCACGCACGCACACACAGACAGACGCACGCACGCACGCACACACACAAACACACAGGAATGTTTGACCAGATGACAGCCCTGGAGTTGGACCTTTCTGGGTTTTCTTTGCTCGACCCTGTCGCTGTATACCCCCCTCTCTTCTTCTCTACCTCCTCACACACACACACGCACACACACAGACACACACACACACAGACACACACACACACACACACACACACACACAGACACAGACACATACACACAGACACACATACACACAGACACACGCGACGGGCACACACACAGACACACACACACAGACACACACATACACATATACGTGAACGACTCGTTTTCTCGACAGCAGCAAAAGACAGCAACCTAGACAATAAATAAACAAATGTTTGAGCGACCCTGAACGTGGCAGGAATGTGCAGTCAGTCACTGACGCTGAGCTCAGTGTTCAGTTTCAGACAGATTGGATGGTTTTCAAGGCCTCTTTGCCCTGAGAAGTGTTAGGGTTACACAACTGCTGGGAGAACAAAATCTTGTTTGGAAATGACAAAAGGTTTTCTGATCAAAATCAGATGGTGTGCTTTTCCACGAGATTTCAAATCTGTTTTCCTCTTCCAGAGAAAATAAACTGGGGTGTGGATCCTCGGGTCTCAGCCTACACCTCCACCGTCCCTCCAGGAACATCACCAACCCCAGGACCGGTCAGAACACCATGAAGACCCTACTCCAATGCATGAGCCAGAGTGTCCTGTTACCCTGCCAACAACCCCCCGACACACACACACCAGCCCCCACAGTCAATGACCTCAGACCTGAACTCATGAACCAGCTCTGAAAAACACTCACTAAGTCTTTATCAACATCCTGGCTCTCTCAGCACTCCGGGAGGAGAGGAGGAGGAGGAGGAGGAGGAGGAGGAGGAGGAGAGTGGGGATGGTGGTGAAAGGGGGGTGTCCCCCCTTGAAAAAATTCAATTCAATCAATTGTGCAATAGTCAATTTTGGTGCCACAACTGCACTTCTTGCTCTTGCTGTGCTCTCTCAGTTGGCTCTGCATATTCTTCCAGCAGGAAAACCCCTTGTCGATAAAGACTCTCTGTCCAAGCCTGTCCCCTTGGGATGTTGACACCCCTCAAAAGTGTCTGCATGCAAAACAAAATACACTGTCTTTTTGGATGGAGTATTCAATCCATCCATATGCTTTGTATAGCTGGGTATTGAATCTTCTCCCATTCCTCATGGGAAACTGACATAAAGGTTGCACCGGAGAGGTGTTTTTGGAAGTACTAATGTCCATGCCTTCATTCTACACTGAACTGGACTGGTCTCATCATGGTCACTGGTACTGTCACTGCTGTTGCTACTGCATTGCTGTCATCTGTTTGAGCAGATGGACCTGGTTCAGTCTCCTTAGAAACAAATTATCAACACAAAACATTACAGATTTAGCTACTCAAATCTATAAAGTAGCCTTTTATGGGTTACTGAATGCTGAACGGCAACAATCACTAAACCATTGTATGTAAGACCTCACCTGCGTCCCTGTATCACCTGTCTCTGGTGCCCTTTGACTAAAAAATGTCCTAATGTCCCCGTTCCTTTTCTTCCCTGCTGGCAGCATGTTTGAGTTAAGTCCCCTAGTAGCCTAAAGGTGAGACGATTGACAATATCAAAACATGCTTGCGCAAACACACATATCTTAGGCTACTCACAGAAGTTAGTGGGGGGGGGGTCATTGATTGAAATGATTGAGAATAGAGGCGACATGGTTGACATACTGTAGACACATTAGATGTCAATTAATGATTGATTACCCATTAACGTTAGTTAGCTAGCTCGATTTGCAGGTGACGTTAAGTCCGGTTTTTCACTAAAATAACACGTGTTCTTAGTGACAGACACAACATGACATGGACTTGTTCATTAGGGGCCAAGCACGAAGTGCGTAGCCCCTATTGTTATTGGTAGTTTTATTATTATTATTCTTCTGCCATTGAAGTCAATGGCAGCCTATAGAACCGATTGGTCGCTTTTTCTGAAAATTTGCATGATGGTAGAGGATCATGCTATGAGCCAATGGAGCAAGTCCCAGATCGATGGGCCAATAGGGGGCGCAATAGCAGCCCACTGAAATTGCGAACTTTGAACAGGCATAGCTCATGCCCCGTTTGACATAGAGTCATGAGACTTTGCACACATATCTCCTCACAATGAACAAATTTGCCTCAAGAACCTATAACTTCCGGTTATGTAGATTTTCAGCTATTTTGCATTTTTTGAAAAACGCTTAAAATCTATCTCCTCCTAGAATGTTTCACCGATTCACATGAAGCTCAGTAGACAGAATCTAGGGACCAATATCTAAAGTTCCATCTCGGCACATTTTTGAAAAGTTGAATAAAACAGAAACTATGAAGATTGCAGAGGGCATGGCTTTGCATGGCTTTTCACGTAAAGGGATATAATCTCTGAAGGGTTATACAGAACACCATGAAATTGTGCACGCATGTGCGTACCTATAACCCAAGGCTAGCCATGTATTGGATAAAAGCGTCTGCTAAATGACTGTAATGTAATGTAATGCATTATTGGCCCGATCAAACCCAATGGGGGCGCTAGAGAGCTCATTTCCTGTTTTGGCCTTACCGCCAAGCCGATTCTTCGGAAACTTGATGCAGTTGTACGACAGCATAATGTTAGGTACCTTGAGAAATATGAAGCAGATTGGCCACAGCGTGGCGCTATAAGAAGCCAAAATGCTTAAAAGTGGCCAAAACGCAATTGATTGCCGCGACGCCCCCTGTGACCAAATGGGTTTCCCTTTGGTTGTATGGGTAGGTCATCTCATGTTCTACAACTTACTCATTGGACTCGAAATTACCAGATTGAAATTTGATATCGATACAAGCATTTTTGTGAAAGGCCTACCATCACGCTTTCAAAGGCATATGACAGACATATCTCATGCCCCGTTTGACCTAGAGTCATTAGACTTTGCCCACATATGTCTCTCCTCACAATGAACAAATTTGCCTCAATAACCCATAACTTCGGGTTTATGTTTATTTTCCTCTATTTAGCATTTTTTTGAAAAACAATTGAATTCTATCTCCTCCTAGAAAGTTTCACTGATTCACATCATGCTTTGTAGACAGAATCTAGGGAACAATATCTAAAGTTCCATCTCGGCACATTTTTGAAAAGTTGAATGAAGCAGAAACTATGAGCCAATGAAGATTGCAGAGGCCGTAGCGTTTCACATAAAGTCGTATCATTTCTGAAGGGTTGTACAGAACATGTGAAAACTTTGAAAGCATGTCCATATATATAACCCAAGGCTAGCCCTGCATTACTGGTCATTCCCAATGGGAGCGCAAGAGAGATCTTTTCCGGTTTAGGCCTAACAGCTAGGCTGATTTTTCCAAAACTTGGTAAAATGGCACCAGAGCGTATGTTGAGGTAGGTTGAGAAATAAGAAGTAAATTGGCCACAGGGTGGTGAAGCCAAAATGCTTAAAGATGGCTAAAACACAATCAATTGCTGTAGCACCCCCTGTGGCCAGATGGGGCTCATCTTGCTTGTATAGGTAGGCCATGGCATGCTCTATAACTTACATATCAAATGCAAAATTGTCAGATTAAAGCACGATGGTGATATAAGTGGTTTTGTGCAACAACACCCCTTTGCGCTTTCATTGTATTTTCATTGACATCAATGGCTAGTGGTAGCTCAATGGTAGCTCAAATTTGGCTATGGCGCATTTCGCTTGTTGGCTTTGATGCGTAAGGGCTTGGCCCCGTTCATTGCTGCTTGCAGCTATATTGTTACATTTGAATTTGAATCAACCCACCTGATTTAATGAGAATGACAGACGAACACTAAGGTGGATTTGTAGTTATGTTTGGTGAAGTCAGACTGACTTGACTATTCTCTTCACGCACTACTCGCCCACTATGCTAATGAGTCATTTGGAGGTCACACCCACTATGCTAATGGGTCAGTTGGAGGTCACGTCCACTATGCTAATGAGTCAGTTGGAGGTCACGAGGTGCGCTGCAAACAAAGTGCTTCTTTATACATTAATTTATTCATTTATGCCCGTATGTGTAGAGCCGAGAAAATCCCACAAAATTACAAAACATATTTCAGATTAAAAATTACAATTTGTCTAGAAGTCAAGGTATGGCGAATGCCATAGCTTGCCATACCCAAACGACGCCCCTGCACACACACACACACACACACACCATCTGCTTTCATACTGTAAAAGTGGGTTCCCAGTGGTGAGGTCTGACTGTACTATGCAGATCCCCCAGGAGAGAGAGCCCCGGAGGTCTGGAGAGCAGAAGCTCTCTATGTTCATCTCCCAGCCCCGGCTCCCAGCCCTGGCCAGAGATGACGGTCTCTCTCTGCTGGGCTCCCAGCCCTGGCCAGAGATGACTCCAGCGCTGGAGAATGCTGCAGATCACTGCTCCCACTCAGACGTCGCTGGGGTCCAGCTGGGTGGCCAGGGACAGGAAGGAAGGCCTCATCCTGGGACAGGAATGAACACTGGCTCTCTCTCTCTCTTTCTCTTTCTCCCTCTCTCTTTCTCTCTCTCTCTCTCTCTCCATTTCATCCCTCTCCACAGGATCCTGTCTCTACAACAAGGGTTAGGGTATGAGGGTCAGGGTGTGAGGTTCAGGGTGTGAGGGTTAGGGTGTGAGGGTCAGGGTGTGAGGGTCAGGGTGTAAGGGTCAGGGTGTGAGGGTTAGGGTGTGAGGGTCAGGGTGTGAGGGTTAGGGTGTGAGGGTTAGGGTGTGAGGGTCAGGGTGTGAGGGTCAGGGTGTGAGGGTCAGGGTGTTAGATTATTTATCGGCT
Organism: Borostomias antarcticus; assembly: GCF_949987555.1. Lineage (NCBI taxonomy): Eukaryota > Metazoa > Chordata > Actinopteri > Stomiiformes > Stomiidae > Borostomias > Borostomias antarcticus. The sequence continues at coordinate 12,645,412 of NC_140239.1, read as the reverse complement.
GTAGTTTAAAACAGTTGAGTTGGTTTTGAGTCAATGCGCCAAAGTTATCACAGAAGTTAGGGTTAGGGTAAGTGACTTCCCCTTTGGCCGGTCGCGGGTGTAATTCAAACCACATGCAGTTGGGTGTTTCTCAACGGAGGTAGCTACTGGGAGTGATTTGGTGTTTCCAATCCGCGTTTCTGGGAGAAGCGTCCTTACCCATTTTTGTCCCGGGTGGTTGGCTGTAGCTAGGAGCTACTAAAGTGTTTCCAAACAGATAGTTGGTGTTTCCAACCAGGCGGCTGGTGTTTCCAGACAGGCATATGCTTTTTGTTTAACGTACGTTTTTGGTTGTCCTTTGTGTTTCCGTGTCCCTACACGGGGTGTTCGTGGGTTTGCCTTTTACTGTTTGAGCTCGGTTTTGTCCTGTATGTGTTGTTAAGCGCACCTATTTATCTAGGTAAAAGTATTGTTTACATTTTCAACAGTTTCAACTGCCATAAATCGTAACTGCTAGGTTTCCGGTAGCTGGTCGTCTGGGAGACAAAGGAAACAACAACACTGTTATAATAATCCAACTAGCCGTGCAAAATAAACGGAGGTCGACAACGGGGTTATGGTTAAACTTTACTCGGAGGAAAAACTAGCATCTCATCTTTTTACAGCGGGAACCACGACCACACATGAAAGGGCAACTTACAATGCACTATGGGAAATGTAGTTACATTTCGCTCATTAACTCACTAGATCATGAATAACAGTATTAAATCAAACAAGTCAAATAAAATTAGGCAGCTATGCATATTAAATGCATCTAAGTAAATTATCTTTAGCTTAACTAAATCAGTATTCAAATACTTTACTGCAAGTGCTTAAATGTCAACTGAACACTTAAAGTTACAACAACACTCCGCTCTCCTGTGATCCGCCATTGAGCCAGAGGGAGAACAAAGGACCGGATGCTGGGTGAGATACGTAGCGGTTTAATGTGTCTTTGTTTCTTTCGAAATTGTATTATTTTGTTCTATTTCCTGCTGTGCGTTTGAGTTTTGAGCTTTTCATTGCTATTTTAGATTGTATTCTTGTGCATTATGGGTTCCGCTACTAGCTCACCGCTTGATATCGTCAATTTGTCTGGTCCAGCTAAAATTGTTGCCCTAAAGTATTCTAATGGTGCCTGTTGGCAGATTCCGCTATGGAATAAGCATAGCAGTTTTCCGTCTCAATCTGGTACGCTTAGCGTTAAAGCCTTGGCCAACATTAGGGCTCAACTAGAAGCGTTTGAGAAAACTAAGGTGGGGAGGAAAAGTGGTAATGCTATCGATTGGGCTTCGTTTAAAATTTGGGAGTCAGTAGCGCGGGAAGGGTTTTTGAGGTCTATTGTTCTTCCCCCTTTCACTGCTCCCGCCATTATTAGCCATGTCCCTTCTCTCTCTGCCGTATCCCCTCCCAGTATTGCCTCTGCGCCAACCGATCCTTCTTCCCCACCCATGCAGGCGCCTCCGCAATACGAATTAAGTGCGCCCCTTTCTCCCGACCGACCTGTAATTCCAGGTCCACACTCTTCTCCCGTCCATACTATCGCATCTTCTACGAGATATTACACTCAGCAAGAACAGATAAGGAAGGAAGAATTGGCTAGAGCCATATCTGAGGCTAAGTTTAATTTGGAACAACTACAACAGTTTTAGCTACATCACGCAGTTCATCAGAACGCCACGGTCTATAAACCCTAATCTCTGGAGTCCAGGCCAGCTGCATCATCTACTTGAGAAGGGCGAGGAATAGGATTTGGGCAGCGTGGGGCTTGAATTTGCGGTCCCTCCAGACTAGGGACCGCAAATTCAAGCCCCACACTGCCCAAAGACATTAACGAGTTTGAGAATCTTTTTAACAGTTTAGGAGAAAATCGCCATGATCATGCGACAAGTACTTGTGTTAAAATGGGTGGATGTAAAAGATCCGTTTGATATAACGTTGCCTTTTTCTCATGCCAATTTTACTGGCCAAAACACTGCGCTGTTGAACAGAATCAAAACTCGCTTCCCTAAGAAAATGGACTGGGACCGTATCACATATTGTAAACAACGACTTGATGAGAGTTTTGAAACTTTTTGGGAACGGTTGGAATTAACATACGGTGGCATGGACAAAGCGAATGCTGACTACAAAAAGATCTTGAAACAACAGCTAATGAATAACACTCTTTCTTCTTTGTCCGACCAAGTTAGGTTGACGTGCCACACCTGGGAGTCAACTTCTCTCGAGGAAGTTGTTGACCATTTCCGCTATGCGGAGTGTCTTCGTGATCACATTAAAAAGAGGGAGATGAAAGAAATGAAGCTAGGTGCAGCCAGATTACAAGCTGCTCAGTTGAGACAGCTGGAAGACAGAAATGATGATGCATGTTTTCATTGTGGTGAACCGGATCACTGGATTAGAGAATGTCACAGTTACCGCGGGCAAAATGAGAGGGAGAATCCTGCAACCTGGGGTTCGGCGCCACCTGCTGGAGTGAACAACCCACAACAACAGTCATGACTAGGCCAGGAACAGGCAGAGTGTCTAGCTGAGGGACCGTCAGATAGTACAGCTGTGCAGGATGAAGAGAAGGTTCATATTTGTCAATACCTTAATCTGCATACAGCACTGCCTAACAACCCAATTATATATTTTTTTATGTTTATGTTAAATATCTCATGGTTATAGTTTTCAGGTGCACATTCATCAGTTTGGAGTGTTTTCTGAGTGTTTTTTTTTTACAGACAACTGTCGTTCCGGGAGTGACGGATGAATGCCGAACCTGTCAGAACCAGGAGATGCACGGGACCGGAGGTGGAGATGGAGGTTACCGGCCTGCTTTCCTACAGATGGGCGACACCTGTGGTTCGTGGGATGCAGGGCCAACGCCATGTCACCCGACTCACTGTGGGCGACAGATAAGTATGACATAGGGAAGATTGTCAACCCCAAGAGACCATTTCGTCCGAAGCGTGCCCAATACTCTGTCCTCAAATGCAGAAGAGGGAAGTTTTAGATAATTAATATTTTGTTCATTGTAAATGAAGCGAGTTCATTTTAGTGTTATTGTATTTGAGTAATGCACTGCTTGGGACTGTAGGCTACTGCAGAGTCTATCCCTGACTTTGCAGACATAACCTTCATTGGACAAAAGCTAGCTCCCCTTGACAAAATTATATGGACTGACGAGCCCAACTGGCTCTAACGACGCTTAAATAGACTGACCAACGCACCCTGCTTAAGTATTTCTGACTCCAAAAAGACTTGACTCTGTTAAGAGGACTCGTGTCCTACTTGAAATCAGTGGCAGCTACCACTGGCGCTATGTTTCAGACCTAGTAGCACTGCGCACGCTGTTTTGTCCATGTCCTGCATGCTGTGTCTATTCTTCTTTTACAGGGAGAAACATCACACCTGCACACAGCAAGGCTGCTGCTTTATCAGAATGTACTGTTGACCGTGCATTTCAAAGATGCACTGTTCTTAACTCTGCTTCCTCCTCCAGAAGGCGGAGAGACATGACTGTGTCGACGTAGTGGAGGAAATCAATAAGCCACGCTCAAACCTCTCAGATATTCTCCTCTCTCACCCTGATTTAGAATGAATGCTCATTTCATAATTGGCATAACCTATACTGCATCTTCCATGCTTTCATTATGTTTCGAGTTCACTGTTTTATGCAGAACAGGGAGACCACACCAGACCAGAGGACTGACTCTACATGAGGTCATTCATTCAGTTAGTTATATATAGTGTCGACCTGGCCGCCAAAGCCGAAGGGTCGCCTGCCTGGGGATCAACCGTTAGTATTCCCGGGACGGGAGTAGTACCAGAAGAAGGTACTAAGAAAAGATTAGTAAAAGTTGACAAGGTCAAAGCAAAGAAGTCTAATACCAGGATTCCTCAGGAGGTCTGGAAAAATATGTCCACTAGGGAAAAGTCAGTCATCTTGGAGGAAAGGAACAGAGAAGCTAAGGCAAGGAGATTGTTAAGTAAGGCTATTAAGGCCGAGGTCCAACTAGAACCAGACCAGATAAAGGTCAAACAAGAGCCAGAGCAGCTAATCTGGGCCCTCAAACCACTTGATCCTGAGTCTCCAACCTTTGAACCCCTCAGTATTGAGGCGGCTCTTATGGGCTGCTCGTCAGATCCATTCTTGGGCCTTACAGGGGAGGGAAACACAGAGATGAGTGTAATTGACCTCCCCGCTAAGGAGGCCACCGGACAGGTGAGTGACCTCCCCTTTGAGGAGGCCACTGAGCCTGTTAGTGGCGGGACAGACGAGTGTATCAATGCCTTACAGGGGATGATGGCAGATCCTTTCGTATAAGAACCTTTTTGAATGCAAACCTGATCTGTTGAAACGTGCTGATCATATTGTGCTTTGCTACACGCTTACAGTATGCTTAGAGTACAGACATGTAAACACAGACAGGTAAACACAGACATGTAAGTACAGACATGTAAACACAGACAGGTAAACACAGACATGTAAACACAAACAGGACACACCCATAAGGAACACACTTCACTTAAGCAGACATTCACAACACCCAAAGAACAAATATACACATTTACATATACATAAACTATACAATTAAGATTTAATAGAAATGTTATTATGTTTAGTTATAAGATATGATTTGTTTGAGAGTAATATTGTGAAAGCATTGATAGAACGAAGCCATAAAAGATAACTACAGTATGTTTAGCATGGTTGCCTGTGTGTGTTGTCGTAACAATTTGAGCCTCTGATAGGTTCGTTGTGAAAGGTTGAGAGAGGGGAAGCAGGATGTGGTGGTGGTGAGGTAATCGGCCATCGCACACACACAGACTCAGCGGCTAAATGCGTTTCTCATGTGAGAGCGCCTTTGGCCTTACGGACAGAACATTCTACCAACTAAACTGGTTTGATAAGCAAATATTGACCACAAAGTGCAACTGTTGAATTCTAGGGACTTTCTGGAGAACATGTGTTGTGGGTTTCTGTCTCTAGTTTCAGTGATCTCATTCGCTGTCATATAAAAGCTATATTAGACTGCTAGTGACTCTGTACCAGTGTATATTTAGCTACGGCTAACGGTGATACCGTTGGATGAAAGGTCAGTCTAACGGTCATAGGAGTTGAGGAAAGGTCAGAGGGGTTTCTCAATTCACTTGGTCAGCGAAGAACCGTCAATAGCAGCTGTAGGATTGGGCAATCAGAAAGTAGATATGGATAAGTTCCCTAGCAGAGTCTAATCTTGAACTGGTTTTGTGCCAATCATCGCTTCTTACCATAACTAAGAATTGTCAGGTGACAGCCTATATTAAGGCCCACACTGAACAGTATAAAAGTAAGAACCACTGGACTGGAACGGAGCGCTTAACCTCGTAACTCATGAAGGCTTAAACTATCTTACGCTGGCTTTAGCTTAGCTTAGCTTAGCATGTTAGCATGCTAACTCCACCTGTTGTCTACAGTACATCTGCTCATCTGTTTACGGTATGTAACATTGTCTAATCCTGTTACGTAACTATGTTAAACTAAGCTATGTGTGTCAAATCAATATTGAACCAATGCCTAAAGCTTGGATACTGTATGTGTATTGATACATGCTTATTATGATGAATAAAACAACAGAAAGATTATTCTCTTCTCAGCATTCATTGATCAGTAAGGTTAATCAAGGTGATCCAACATCACATGTTTCCCTTGTGGGAGTGTCTCTGGGTTCCTGTACTTTTCCACGACCTGATAAGATCGACATGTACAAAATGGTGGCTTGGGTACTTTTCCTATGACGGCATGCTGAGATGGGACAAAATGGTGGCTTCCATATATGGTGAGAGGCTGAAGATTCACCGGTCGAATGGGGGTGAGAGCAAAGGTATTAAAGAACTGTGTGACTGTTAAGTCGTTTGAGATGTCTCCACTGCTCGAGCCTCGTCCAACCCTCCGAAGCAGAAGATCCAGCTGAGAATCTCCCAGCTCTTCATCAACGGCATCCAGCGGTCGTCCTCCTCGCAGAGAGAACCTGAGCTCCAGACACTTGCAGCACAGAAGGACCGTTGCGACCGATACCAACTTCCCCCTCCGACCGGAGGGGCCGCGCCTTGGTGAGAACTGTAATCTGTAGTCCGTGTGGAAGTGAGTGCCTAGGCCGGGTGCTTGCCTTCTCCGCCTACATCCTGATATTTTCTCTCTCAATCATAACACATGCACTTATCATGTTTTTTATATTTTGATCTTTGAATTGGTTTTTGAAATGTTTTATTATTTACTATTGTGTGTTATTAATAATACACTCATTGGCTAATTAAATTCTTATTATATATATATTAGATTATATTATTATTATTATATCATATAACTTGGATTATATATACACACCTACAATTTAACATGATTTATATTTTGATCCTAAAATTAGCTCTGATTTGGTTTATTCTGTTTATTAAGGTATTATTATTATGTTCAATTGTGCGCTCATGGCTCGCTTTGTGTAATAATTAAATCTTGTATAACCATTTAATCATTTCATTAAAATTTCCTCTAAAGGGACTGCGTTTTATTCATTATTTTTGGATGTCTGGTAATGCTCAAGCTCAAGCTCTTTAAGGTTGATTCTAGACTCAATGTGTTAATACTCCCTTGCAATAAAAGTATACTTATTGCTAACCAACCTACCCGACACTGTAACAACTGTCAATAAGGAACAGAGCGGCCGTTAACCAGAGTTGTTTACAAGCGGGTGTCTCTCTCTAGGTCACAGAGAGATATCACAGTAGGCTGTAGCAGGGAGAGCTCTGGGACGGAGACCGTTAGTATGATCGGGCGTGTCTGTTCGAAATACCGGTTTAGCTCACACGCTTTGTGCAACTTTCTATGAGGGGTAAATTCCCTGAGAGCTAAAAGCGTAGAGGCATCCTTAGAGATGACTGGTACTGTAATCCCATAACACCACAGGGGTTTCAGGGAGACATTTTTGGCGTCCCTGGGTGGGCACGATTTGATTGAAATCGCCCACCGAATAGAAGAAAAGTGAACTGTCATTACTGGGTAATCTCTTGTCTTTTGTAATTACAGATCCAGGGGGTACCCCTGAGGAACCAAGGTAAGGAGTTCTGAAGGTACAGTATAAGACAGAACACTGACCAACTAAAAGTTGGGGAAGTGCTCGGAGGCAGCAGGTACAGTAGTGAGACTACTGGTAACTGTTGCGAGAGCAGGGCAGACTGCTGGCTGGAGGCCGTGCGGTGAGTAGACCCAAGCGGGTGGGACATCGGTGGAGAGAAAGCCGACTACCACAGTGTTGAAGCGGTTGAGTAAGCCTATTCGAAAGGTTTGACCCAGCTGTCTTCAAGTGACCTGACGAGCTGAGCTAAACCACTTTTCTAGTGCTCTGTAAGCGCGACAGAGGAGATTAGTGGAATAGCGACTCGGCAGCCGATCATGTCGAAAGGTGGGGAAAGTCCCCAAGAAGGCCCAAGTGGTCTCGAAGGAGACAAGGGCGAAATGAGACATGGCTCAGGAGCCAGGAGCGGCGAAAGCTTTGAGCCACAGGCCGTGGTAACAATGTTACCAATGGCGGGGGGTTGGGCGGAGCTGGACCCCCGGGTGCAGGCAATATTGGGTAAATGCGTGTCCCTAGGTGAGGGCGGAGCATACCGCCAATATGGGGAAGCCCATGTGGCCGGCAGAAGGTGGTATGCCCAGGAAGCACTGGAGGTGGGTCATGACCCATCTATAATAGCAGTTATCCCAAGCCCCCAGGTACTGGGTCCACCGGGAGTGGAGGAATGGCTAGAATGGGTGATGCGGGTGCTGGAGGGGCAACAGGAACGCCTTCCTGGACCAGTGGGGATGATAATGAGTCCAAACCTAGACCATGATTCGATGGTAAAAATGATGGCTCAAACCGCAGGGCTCCACTATCAGCTGTGTGCTAAGGCATCAGAGGTGCGAGCAGAGGCGATCAAAAAAGATAATAGACAGAGAGCGGACCTGCTAAGAGAGTGGATTCGGGAAGAAAGGGAGTTAGAAAATGGAGCCGTGGGTACATCGCTGCGTAAAACGGAGAGTATAGGCACCGAGGGTGTGAGTGCTGGGGAGGAGGACCCCCAGGGGGAATCCAGAGGAGGGCAGGGCCCTCCAGACGGGATTTTCAGTAATAGGAACACCCCAGTCAGGGCGTTATCTGTAGAGAGTCAACTGATTGCTAATTGTGCGCAACTATTGACTACTGTGAAGGAATCACAGGAGCGAATAGAGGAGGAGAGATGCAGGAGCATGAGGGGAAGGTCCCTCATGCCTCAGCTGAACTCCCCGTCCTCATGTACCCCGGGTCCGTCTAAATCTCTCCCAGGTTCGCCAGAATCTCAGTCCCAAGGCGGGGCTCACATGGGGAGTCCTTGCCTAGTGACAAAGAGGCAGGAGGAACTGCCTGCAGGTGGTCGGTGTGACCCTGGGCCGGGGTTAGTCAAGGCGTCTGGGAAGTGTGTTTCCAAGCGTAAGGACTACCCCGACTCAGAGGAGCAATATACCGCAGAGCTGCATAAGATAATGAAGGAGAGATTGGAGGGTATATCGGAGAACGTAGAAGCAATGTATGATGTCGCTGGTGATGGAGTCTGTGTGTACCGATGGGTGGGTGGAATAAATGATGTTCAATCCGATGGTATAGTGGTGGCTACAACACGGCTGTTGAAAATTCATAAGCCTGAGGAGCGACGGCTGGTGGCCCAAGGGGCCACGGGGTCGTACCAAGAGGCTGTGGATCGGGCCGTACGGAGCCAGGGGGACCCTGAGTATACCAGACAGGTGGTAGTACTCAGATCGTCTCATCTGCGAGCAAGAACGGTGATACACACTGTGCTCGAACCGGTAAAAGGTGATGAGAGAGGAGCCCTGGTAATCTGTGTGCAGTTGGCCACCCAAAGGGCATTGGAGGAGGCTAACTCACTAGGGATGAAACGGGTGATGATAGGCCTTAACGCTATGAGGGCTGTGGGATGCAGCTGGTCAGTAGTGGAGGCTGGGATCATGGATGCGGTGAAAAAACAGACCGGCTATGAGGGTTCTGTTCAGGAGATAGTAGTTGCCTATACAGAAGAGCAGGAACGTGCATGGCTGGAGCGAACCAGGCACCGCGAGAGTATGGGGAGTGGAAAGGGTCGGCCGGGAGGTGTAGACCATTCCTATAGCTCACTACGTGAGGCGGAGTCTCCCCAGAGGAGGGAGACTAGGGCCTCTTCCCGTGCATCCAGGCCGTCGGTCCTCAGAAAGGACCAGGGTGCTTGTGAGAGGCACTCAGTGAGAGGGCTGACTCCCAGGCCCCAAGGGCAGGAGACATCAGAATGGTATCAGTAGGATTTTGAGTTGGGAGCCCCAAAAACCCCTGTGAGAAAGCCCCATTGGGGGAGGCAGAAAATCCTGAGCACCTCAGAGAGCTCCTCGGAGGAGGAGTCGCCAGAGGGGGAAGCTGGGACAACTGCACAAAAAGCGGGCTCAAGGGTGAGCAGGGACTCGGAGTGGAGGCTCCACACCGAGGGCCCGTGGCAAGCCCTAAGGTCGGCTAGCATGAGGAGGGCTAAGAAGCCTGTAGCGGTCAAGGACCCTCTCAAGGCCTCGGAGAGGCTGGCTCGTACGTTGGTATATGGTCCACTGGAGGCCAAGGATGGGCGGAAAGTGCACATCCCGGAGGTAGGTCAGAAGGATTTCTCCGTCCCTAAAAGGTGGGCCACCAAGCCTCAGGAAAAGGTAAAAATTGGTGTGGCACTCACATTGGGGGAGATGGGAAATCTTCTGGCCATGCCTCTGTATGCTAAGTTGATCGAGGACCCCAGGTTGACGTCCCCCTTTAGGGAGGCGTACCTGGGAGTAGCGTACGACACCATGCTAAAGAGGCTCAAGAAAGCAGCCTGGAAATGGGCTCGGGAGAACCCAGACTCAGACCCTGAGGTACTGTCCTCCTCTGAGGAGGAGGGACAGCCAGGGGATGGGAGACCAGGTGTGTCACTCGAGCGGGCTGTAAGACAGCTGAGCTTGTCACCAGGTAGGGGGAGAGGTAAATCTCCCATGCGGTCTGCAGCCTCAGTGGTCTCAGGAAGAAGCTCCAATAGGTGGGATGACTTCAAGGAGTTAAAAAAGATCCAAGCCATGGTGCGGCACCTAGACCCAGGGGAGTCCAAGCAGGACTACCTGGTTGAGGTCTGGCCCATGGTGAGAGGAGCCACTGAGTGTGAGGCCGCCCGGAAGGGCTGGCTAGGCCGAGTGATAGGGACGGCTCTGAGAGGTAGGCTAACCGCTGAGGAGCATTATGCTCGCTACACTAATGAGGATGAGGGGGATGAGGAGGCTCTGATACAACGAGGCCAAAAGAAACTGAGAGACGATGGTTCTCTGTCTGGGGTATGGTATGCCATGAAAGACGAGATCCCGGTGGACCGCCAGGTGAAGGTGCTACAGGCCCTTACCAAGGGGTTCCCCGGGGAAATGGACTTCGTCAAACTCCCCAAACGGGGAATGGTTGACAAGGACATTGACCGAGCGGTAGTGTCGTGGGACCAGGCTAGGCGCTGGTATAATGAGAAGGCACGGAACGGTGCTAAGCAGGGCCCCCCCACAGAAAAGGGGAAGGAGAACTCTGTGAGACAGGCCCCGGCCAAGGGGAGGTGGGGGCCACCTCCCATGACTGGCGTAGCGTCTGCCGGGAAGGCGACGGCTCCTCGAGGGGAGGAGGGCCAACAGGGAGCTCAAGCTCCGCCCAGAACCGCAGCCCAGCGGAAGCAAGGGGGAGGGCGTACTTACGTGCCTCCTGAGGAGTTCGCTAAAATGACACCGGAAGAGAAGAAGGCACTCTTCGATGCTAGAGCTAAGGCTCGTGAGCAAGAGAAGTAATGGCAGCACTGCGTCGGGTCACTCTGGAGAATGCCTATTGGGTAGGGGATGAGATCTTCACTAAGGTGGAGGGAGAACCCTACCTGGTAGACACTGGGGCAGAGGTATCGATGACCCGACGGATACTCCCGGTAAGGGGATATTTAAAGGTGCGGCTGGCAGATGGCATGGTGCGCTCAATGACCTATGGGGTCTGGAGTGGCATTGTGTGGCTGCTGGGGCCTTCTAATCTGATAACTACTAGAGATTTGGCGAATCTCTACAAACCTCGCAGGCAGCGAAGGGATGTGGTGGAGGCGGAGAAGGTGCTGTGTGCACGGGTAGTGGGACTAGGAAGTCTCACTACTGCTTCTCTTATGCAACCATGGTATAAACCAGTTGACGTTGCGGAGGCCACTGAGCAGAGAGTGCTTGAGAGTGACCTCTCCCCGGAGGGGAAAGAACGCCTGAGAGGCATTTTGGCGGGAGCAAGTGTGTCAAGGTTCAAGAATGATTGTGGGAAGCTGGGGCCGGGGTTCACTCACACCATAGAGGGTGGGGTTCATCCGCCGGTGCGGCAGTATCCACTTAACCCAGGAGCGGTAGAGGAGATGGACAAGATAGTCCATGAACTACTGGCTCTAGGGGTAATCAGGGTTGAGCAAAATCCCATCACCAATAGCCCGATACAGGCCGTAAAAAAGCCTGAGAGTAGCGGGGGTGGATGGCGACCGGTGATCAACTTTAAAGCTCTGAACCGACGCACTATCTCTAATAGGGCGAGTCTAATTAACCCTCAGGGGACGCTGAAGACTTTGGAAGTCAAGCGGTTTAAATCATGCATTGATTTGGCCAACAGGTTTTTCAGTTTACCTCTGGCAAAAGCCTCCCAAGGCAAAACAGCATTTACTCATAAATGCAGGAGTTATGTATGGGAGAGGCTTCCACAAGGCTACAAAAACAGTTCAAATGTGTTCCAAGCAGCGGTAATGGAGGTGTTGGCTGGCCTCGATGCTACGGTATACATAGATGAAGTGTACATAGCAGATGACGAGGAGGAGGCACACCTAAACCGGCTAGAACAGGTTGTGAGTAGACTCACAAAAGCAGGACTGAAGTTGAGCCTAAAGAAATGCCAGTTTGGGCAGTTCCAAGTCAATTACCTGGGGTTCCAGGTACTGACGGAGTTGGGACTGTCCGAGGGGTATCGAGAGAAGGTGGCGAGGATTAGGCCACCGGGCTCATTGAATGAGCTGCAGAAGGTGCTAGGACTCTGTAACTATGTGCGTGACCATGTGGAGGGGTACCAAAAGTACGCCCGTCCACTGTATGCTCGGCTGAGAAAGCCTGAGGGCGAGATGCCCACAGGCAAGAAAGCTTGGGTGTGGTCAGCCACAGACCAGAGTAACCTAGAGGCACTAAAAACAGCTATTCTACGAGCAGTGACTCTCGAGCCTAGGACACTGGAATGTGGCCTGGAGGTTACAATCTATGTCGAGGACGACAGCGCAGTGGTGCGTGTGAGAAACCACGGTGGGGGCCTAGTAACGCTATGGAGCTATACTCTATCCTCGGTGGAGCATAAATATCCACTGGAGGAGAAAGAACTAGCAACATTAGCAAAGTACTGGAGCCCCCTAAAAGAACTGGCTCAAAGTCAGAAAATCAAAGTGACAACACAAAGTGTGGTGCATCGTTTCCTGAAGAAGGAAACGATTGAAAGCACCAAAGCTACAAATATCAGATGGGGTAGGTGGAGAGATATCCTCCTTGACCCTGATCTAGATATAGGCCCGGAGGGCCCGGCTAAGAGATCTAAGCCAAAACCGGATGTGACAACTGAAGCCTGGCAGTGGGAACTGTACACGGATGGCTCCAGGAAAGGGAGCGACCCGATGGCTATCTGGGGCTTCATCCTCAAGGAGGATGGAGTAGAGAGAAGCCGCCAGAGGGGCCGGGTGTCCGGTACAGCTCAAACTGGGGAAGTGAACGCAGTGTTAGAGGGATTGCTCGAGCTTGAGAAAAATAAGATCAAGAGAGCTCGAGTAATTACCGACAGCTACTAATGCGCCCAGGCCTTGAAAGAGGACTTAGAGATATGGCAAGAGAACGGGTTCGAGGGTGCCAAGGGGAAGCCTGTGGCCCACCGAGACCTATGGCTCAAGATTGCCGAGTTGAAATTGAATATGACATTGGAGGTGGTGCACCAGAGGGCGCACACCACCAAGGGGGAACATTGGCGGGGCAACGCGGAAGTTGACCGCTTTGTGCAAGAGAGACAAATTGTTTTGATCGGTGCTGAGAAGTGGGGCAGAACACCCAAGGGAAGGGTGGTCCCAGATGAGTGTGTGAGTGAAGTGGTCACGGTGGTGCATGAAGCACTGGGTCACGTCGGACTATTTCCCACACGGAAGGAGCTGGGAAAGCAAGATCTCTGGGTCTCAGAGGTAAAGGTTCGCCGAGTACTGGCTGCGTGTGATGCGTGTGCTAAGTATAACGCTGGGAGGCGAGGACAGAGAGTCGGAGGCCAGACCATTAAAAGTACTGTGCCCTGGGGATCCGTGTGCATGGATGTCGCGGGTCCCATGGGGGTGAACGGGAAAAAGGGGGAGAAATACCTGTTGGTCCTGGTAGACTCAATGTCAGGGTTTGTAATTGTCAAACCAGTAAGAGCTGCTAATGGTAGCAGTGTTGTGACCATGCTGGATCAGACCTGTGCTACACTGGGGGTGCCCAGAGAATTGAGAACAGATAATGGTTCTCACTTCAAGAATGCACAGGTGGATGCATGGTGCCAAAGGCATGGTGTCATACGGGTCTATTCACCTCCATACACTCCACAGGCAAATGGAGTGGTAAAGAGGACTATAGGCTTAGTCAAAGGTTGGATCGCTAAGAACGCGAATACCCGAGACTGGAGCACAAAGGCCTTGGACATAGGTCTAGCTCTGAATGACAGACACCGAGCCAAGCGGGCCTCGCCGGCTGAGCAACTCAACCAACGCCCTTTCCGGTCTGAGGACGTAGGGAGGGGCCAGGAGAAAGGGGGAGGGCTTAAGATGAGAGTCCCTCTTAGAGTTGGTCAGAGAGTGTGGATTAAAGCTAGGCTACACCCAACAGACGCAGCAGTAAAAGCGAAGTACGAGAAAGAGGATACTGTAGCGAGAATAGTCGACAGTAACACAGTGGAGTTAGAGAAGTATGGGATCCAAGGAGTAGAACAGCTAAAACCAGTTTCAATCTAGAATCAACTAGGAGCTTTTTAATGGCTGATAGCCTGCCCAAGGCCCCTATGAGGCCAGATAGCTTACCACCCTGGATTCGTGCAGCCACGGTAAAGGGGGTGGTTATTACTAGGAGAACCAAGGAGGTTTTGTGGGTAGGAAGAGCATTAGCGAAGTTGAAGGAGGCTAAAAAAGGTAAGTTAACAGCAGAACCAGAGAAACTGGTGTGGAGCAGACTGATAGCAGGATGTGTAGTCTGTCTGAATGGACCTGAGTTAGATATTTTGTACTTAGGACCAGGAGATGGAAGGCCACAGGTCTTTTTACGTACAGGACCAAAGTCATATGGAGGTGTGGCATCACCATGCATGGTAATGCATAACTATGTCTGTGGCCAGTGCCGGGTGACGCAACTGGCCAGACTTGAGTTCTATGCACAGCATAGTACTGAATCGGGGTTCAAGGACTTCGACTGGTTGGCCTCTGAATGTCAATGCCTATGGGATGGCGAGAAACTCCAGAGTTGTGGGGTGTGCCAATTTGCCCTGGGGAGGACATCCCGAGGTTCACGGTCCTTAGTCTGGGCCAGCCAAGGGAGTGGTTGGCAGGTGAGAAAAGCCTGGGACCCATTGATGAGATTCGATGAAGTGAACGGGTTAGGTCTCAGGTCATTGATGTCTCACAATGATGGTGGAGCAGGGTGGAGGCCTCCAGGGGACTGGTCGCTTCCATATACAGGAGAAGGTGAGATGCTGAGCCTACTGGCAGGGCCCTCTGAAACCGATAGTATAATCCTGCGTAGAAGCGCAGGGGCGGACTATGCGGCATGGGAGAGGGTGCTGTCAGAGGGATGGCCAGATGAGTATTGGGAATACAATACAGAAGGGGAGAAAGGCTGGTTGTCTCAGACCAAGGGGCAACTCTTGAGGGTCTGGAGGAAGGAGTCCGGCCAGCCCACAGACGTGGTCTGGGGGGCGGGTCCGGAGGGGGTGAGCCGGGAAGGCTATAGGGAGGTTGCAGTACCGAGTGGTATGACTCAAGGGTCTATAGGTCACCTCTCTGGGAGGAACCCAGGACGGTCAGGTTGGGAAACTGCCAATGCGACATGGGAGAAGTTCCTCAGAGAGCAAGAGGGGAGGGCCTACCAGAAGGGTTCGCTGACAAATGGACTGGACCCTGGGGGGTCACAAATTGGGGGACGTTGTTAAGAGAATTGCTCCATGACCGCCCTGAACCTTGGGTTGACCTTGACCATCCTCTGCCGAGGGAATGTGGGTCAAGGGACTCAAAGCTGACCTTTATGGGGACCCAGCTGGATGGCTGGAACCTAAGGGGAGCTGAGACCAAGGAAAAGCGGGTGAGGGTATGGATCACGCCTGAGGACAGGCTCAGGGATGGGAGATTGCAGTTGGTAGGGTCGTTGGTCGAAAGGGCCTCCTGCCCAAAGTATCCGATGCTGTCAGCTCAGGTAGAAGTAGTTTTTAGCGCAGTGGTGGTGCCACTCGAGGGCATGTATTCACTGGGGGTGAATATCTTCCCGGTACGAGCAGCCAATCTAGTCATGTGGGATGACAAGGCAGTCCCAGGACCCTTGGTGATCATACCTTTTCCTTCCCAGCCTGGAAAGGTTGTGGATGTGAGTAGAGGTGGACAGTACTTGATCTCCGGAGCCAGGACTCAGCCTGGTAGTACGGGGGTGGAGTGGCTGCCTACAGGGGCACCGACCGGTGATAGAAGTCTGCCTGGAGGCACAGCAGTGCCGGGAGGCCTGTCAGAGGGCAAGGGGGGTAGAGAAACACCCCCAACCCTTGAGAAAGAGGTAGGAGGAGCTAAGGGGCCGGTTAAAAAGGGGCCGGTCAAAAAGCCAAATAAGGGCTTGGGAGTAACGATCAGAGCGCTGAGAAAGCGACTGAAAAGTAACCCTGCTCCCTCACCTCAGAGTGGTCCATCGGCCTAATCTCTCCTTCGTTATGAGCAAACCTGCGGGGATCAACCGTCAGCATACCCGGGACGGGAGTGGTAGAAAAAAGAGAAAAAGGAGAAAGAAGGAGGGAGAAAGAACCCCGCAGGATGGCCCTAAGAATGAGGAAGGAGAACTGGAGGAGTGCCAGTGGGGGCATTATTGGCTTCGCAGCCAACGGATTCCTTTTAGAGACGGACCACGAACTCCACTGCTGGATAAATGTGATCCAGGGGTAGGTGAGGTGGAGTTGGCGGAGGTTTTAGTCTGGGAAGAGGAGTCAAAATGGCCATGGGGCTATATGGGGCAGGCAGCCCCATATTACCCCTGGGTCGATCAGGCCTGGTTGGCATACAGACGGCCGGCGCCGTGGGACGGAACTCGGATGGTTCTGTCTAAAACAACACTGTACGGAGGTTGGATAACCTGTCGAACAGGGCCAAACTATCTCAGTCCTCAGAAAGGAGAGTTCATTGAGATTTGGGTGCATAATAGATTATGCTTTACCAATGATTCATGGATGTCTGCCTGGCTGAGGGAGATACGTTTGGGAAACTCAGGGAGGGGAGAGGTGGTGCTCGAGGAGCATGAAGACCTCCCCCTCAGAGTGGTTACGAAAGTGAAGGGGTGGGGCCAGATGGGAAGGCCCGCCCTACAAAATAACCTGCTGGGATGGCAGAGAAGAGTCTTAACGGAGTACAGACTGGGAGATGTGCCATTGGTGCAATGGCTTGTCTATGTGGGCCCATGGTATGAATCACCACGGGCCGCTGAAATAGATGAGCATTGCCTGACTGGGAATTGTCAGAAAGGGCACTTTAACCATTCAGGCGATCTGTGGTACACCTCTGTGAATTGTCTACTAAGTGGGCAGTTACGGGTCTGTGACTTCCCTGTACCCCTGGTCACGGACTGGGTGCTTCCTGAGAAGGGAGAAGAGACAGTAGACGAGCTACCTTTCTCGGTGCACGGCACGAGGAGTTACCTTGGTTTACTGGCTAGTTGGAACGTACTCCAGGAACCTCGCCTGCCTTTCCACCTGCGGGTGTGGAGGGCTTGGAGGGTCCAGTGGAGAGGTTTCAATGAGCTGGAAAGACCAGTGAGAAACCTGTTGACTCTGGGGACATTGTCAAAGGTGGAGCCCCAGTACCAGCTGGATCACACTCAAGTGGACTTGAAGATCGAACCACAGAACCTGTTCTTTACCCCCAGTATTCTCAAAGATAGAGAGGCTGTGGAGTGGTACGGAGGGGAAGGTTTGGTGCAAGCGAGAGAGTGGGCCAGGGGCCAGGCTGGTTTGAAAAGAGGGTCAGCACCCATGTGGGTTGGCTGGTCCGAGAAAGAACCAGAACCCCAGTTGGGGGACTTTATACAAGTGCTTGAACCTGATTGCTGTGAGCATTTCGTCGAGTCATGGACACAGGGGTCCTAAGGCCGCGACGACGGAGGTCAGGAGCACGAGCCGGGAGGCTGAGGGAGGAACCAGGACGGGGTCCTGGGTATGGAATAATTGCTGCTTAAATCGTGGTGGGGGTGGCAGGAGTATTAATGATACTAGCTGTCGTCCTCATCCACGTATTGGGCGAAGGTAGCTCGGGTGGAGCTCAAAACCCAATGGGGCAAGGGATTGCACTCGAACATGGGGAAACTAAGTATTTCCACCAGACATGTTGGGAAACTCAGCTGTGGCACACCGTCATACCTATGTCAGGCCCTAAGAACAGGGCCTGTATCAAGGGATGGCGAAATATGGTGAGACGATGGTACAGAGAGAAGCCCGAGGGGCAGTATGTATGCAAGAGGTCATGCAGGGGTTGATGACCATAGTGACAGGGCCTAATTGTGAACCTAAGGGAGCGGCGTGGTCAGCTGTGTGTACATTGATGCAGGCTAAGGGCCTGGTGGAAGGCCTGGAGGTGTTAAATGGGCTTTTCTTTTTAACAATGTTCTTTGGGAGACAAATAGTGAACCTTGACCTTGAAAATAAATTAATAAGGCCAAAACTGATAAATAAAGAAGCTTCAAAGCACCGCCACCACCACAGAAGACTACCTCGGAAAAATAATTTCACTAGGACAGAACGTGTCTAAATAAGTTATTTAATGGTAGCGCCGAGGCTTCAAAACCCAGCATTTGTTAAAATAGACCCTTTTGCTTAGGTAAGTGACGTTTCATGTTTATCTGACACTTGTAAATATGAGCGCCTCTCCTAAATAGGCCGACACCGATTTATTTTGACGGCAAAGTGAATGGACCGGCAACTGTTTTCTGGCATGAGCGAGCGGAATGCACTGAGAAGGGTTACTTTGAGGGGCAGCTACGACTGTGTAGCAAATTTTACACACCGTGTCAACTTGGTCCAAATCTGTCTCCGCGAACCCATAGTGTTTCCACACCACTGACGTTGTTTTAGCTCTCTTGTCCACCTCTCTTTCTGCTGCCATAATCTTCTTCTTGTCGTGTTTTGTTCGAGAGGAGCATGCGTGCGCCTCGATTGACAACTCGTCTCGCTTTGAAGTGTTTGTTTTGGGGCTTTGGGGGGTGGGGGAGGGGCCAAGCACAGTATAGCTCTGCAGTGTAGGGTGCACTTGATTTGGGCAAAATCGTTTTATGGCGATTATTTAGTTTTAATGATCGTTGAGAGCCCAAATCGTAATCTAGATTAAAATCCGATTAATCGAGCAGCCCTACCATGCGAGCCATTGTCGGCGAGTCCAAGCAGCAGAGGACGGTCCATGCAGCCGAACCAGAGATCTCAAGGGCAAAGCAGTGGGCCGCCACACTGTCCTCTCCTCTGATGAGCAATCGGAGAGTGACCTTGCCGGTCACCTCCTTCTCGTGGTCGTTGTTATGACAACATGGACAAGCTCAACAGCAATGACTGCACCACATACACACACACACACACTGGAACCAACATGGAACATTCAATGGACAAGCCCAACAGCAATGACTGCATCAAAACACACACACGCACACACTGGAACCAGCATTGAACATTCAGAGACGCAAACATGGAAGCTATTTCGTGTCTAAAGACGTTTCTAAAGATCATATTACAGAGGCATGTGAAAAACCACAACAGGCCTATGCTCTATGTAAGCACAACTAGCGATTCATAAAGACAGATTGATGAAAACAACCGTTTCGCGGCAGAAAATAGATTTTTAGAAACTGCATTCTAAGTGCCCCGACCACCGCCATTACATGAATATACTGGCTCGCACTGGATTTTTAATTTCTTCTACATGCCTCCGAACTACACCAAAGTGATCTCGGTGAGTCAAACGTCTTATAATATGTCGTAAATAAGGTCCAGGTTGTCAAAAACGAGCATTGTGAAAACCACAACAGGCTATGCTCTATGTAAGCACAACTAGTGATTCATCAAGACAGATTGATGAAAACAACCGTTTCGCGGCAGAAAATAGATTTTTAGAAACTGCATTCTAAGTGCCCCGACCACCGCCATTACATGGATATACTGGCTCGCGCTTGATTTTAAATTTCTTCTACATGCCTCCGAACTACACCAAAGTGATCTCGGTGAGTCAAACGTCTTATAATATGTCGGAAATAAGGTCCAGGTTGTCAAAAACGAGCATTGTCCTTTAAAGGACCTTAGGAATGAGACAGATCTGATATCATTGGGTAATTGGTTCCAATTTGTTGGGGCTTTGAACCTGAAGGCTCTTCTGCCAGTTTATTTATGGGTATATGGGACAGAAAAGTTGTGTAGAGTGTCTGGTTCGGTGAGTAGAGGTAACTGGGACAAGATACTGTTTCAAATAAAAAGGAATAGTTGAAGTTAATCAGTTTAAATATGAATTGAAGCCAGTGAATTTGTCGTCTTACATTTGTGGGAGGAAATTTAAGTGTCATACATTGTACAGTGATGAGTGAAAAAGGGACATCCACGAACAAATCTGCAGATTCTGTTGTATGCTTTGTTAAGTGAAGCCAGGTCCGATTTGAGTGCAGTTTGATATACCATGTCACAGTAATCAATCATAGGAAGAATAAGTTGAGTGGCAAGTTTCATCTGAACACTAGATGAAAAACAGTTTTGGGATCGATATAACATATTAATTAGAATGTTTACTTTATGTACTGTATGGTCAATGTGAGGTTTAAATGATAGGGTTGAGTCTAACCATACACCAAGGTATTTGATTTTTTCAACTTTATGCAAATGAGTGCCGTCATTACAGCACATGACCCAGACACGGATTTAAGTTCATGCCAAGAACCAAAAATCATGATATATGACTTTGTTTTGTTGAGAAGTAGTTTGTTATGCACAAGCCAGTCTAGGATATTGGAGATCATCAGATTGGAGAGTAGCTTGAATTTGAAATAAATTGGATCTAGATGTGTATATGACTGTATCAGCATAAAGTTGAGAACAACAGTTACTGAAGATGGATGGTAAATCATTTTCATATATATTTTCATATATAGAGAAGAGAAGGGGTCCCAGTGTGGAACCTTGAGGCACACCGCTCTGCTGAGTCAACGCATCAGAGTTTTTGCTGAGTCAACACATCAGAGCTTTTGCTGAGTCAACACATCAGAGTTTTTCCCATGCAAGACCACACATTGTTTCCTACTATGAAGATATGCATTGAACCACATAACTGTGTTTGCAGAGAGGCCAATGGCAGCAAATATCTATCAACAAAATCAAAGGCTTTGGTTAGGTCAATACATATTGCACCTGTAAGTTCTCTATTACCTGCAGCAGAGAACACATCATTAGTAAACTTCAGTAGGGCCGTAGCTGTAGAGTGATTAGGTCTGAAGACAGACTGAACTGGGGATAAAATGTTATTGATACTAAGATAATCCGCAAGTATAGAAGACCAATTTTTCAAAGATTTTAGCAATTGAGCAGAGGATAGATATAGGTCTATAGTTATTACAGTCAAGTGCATCGCCTCCCTTATGCAGTGGAGTAATACGAGCACATTTCCAAATAGCTGGTAATTTGCTTGTTGATAATGAAAGATTAAATAAACCAGTGAGTGGATACATGAGAATGTTAGAAGCTAGTTTGATAAACCTGTTTTCTAAGCCATCAAGTCCAGCCCCACTGTTTACATTAGATATATTAATGGCACTCAGAACCTCTGTTGGTAAGATTTTCCTAAAAGAGAACGACGAATAGCAAAGAGATGACATGCTACTAAAGGAGGCAGTAGTAGTAGATGAGTCAGACAAGAGGGTAGAGCAGACAGAGGCGAAGTGCTGATTCAGTGCTTGAACAACAGATAAAGAGTCATGTAGAATTGTATTAACAACTCTTATTTTATTAATAGGATGTTTACAGTATGTTTGATATTAGTAAAAGATTTAATTTTGTTCCAAATTTCTTTGGGATTTTTGAAATCGGAATCTAGACAATTGCTGTAAT
Organism: Borostomias antarcticus; assembly: GCF_949987555.1. NCBI lineage: Eukaryota > Metazoa > Chordata > Actinopteri > Stomiiformes > Stomiidae > Borostomias > Borostomias antarcticus. Next base: position 12,623,954 of record NC_140239.1, on the reverse strand, counting down.
AATTAGATTTGGCATTACGTGTTTTAATTTTGCTCAGATTTCTAAGTTGCCTGTACACTTCCCAGTCAGCATCGTCCCTTGTCTTTCGAAATGTTGACCATGCTTTATCTCTCTGTCTGAAGAGACTAATAAGTTCAGAGTTGATCCAGGGCATATGCTCACCCTTGACTTTAACAATTTTCCACGGAGCATGTCTATTAACCACATCGTTGAACTCTGTGTACAAAAAATCCCAGGCATCTTGTACATTGGGTATTAGTTGAAATCGGTCCCAGTTCATAACAATCAAATCATTGATAAATAAGTCAGAATCCAGTTTCCTATATTGCCTGATTTTGATCAGCTTTGGTGGTGATTTAGGAAGTTTGATTTTCCACACACAATAGATAATTGAATGATCACTGAAGCAGTCAGACAATACACCAGACTTAATGATCCTGTTGTGTGGAACAAGTGTGTGAAACAAGTATCCAATCCAGCAAAGATTTTGTGTTTTTGGTAACACAGGTAGGGTCATTAATCAGTTGTTTAACATTTATACTACTAAACTTTTTTTTTACTTTGTCAGATGATTTATATAGCCAGTTTTTATTAAAATCACCTAGTAGAAGTAATTCACTTGTAGAGGAAATTGAACTAATAGTTGAAATTATACAATTAAAGGAGTCAGCTGGGGAAGATCTGGTCTAGTTTAGTCTATTCTAGTTTAGTCTGGTCTAGTTTAGTCTAGTCTAGTCTAGTCTAGTCTTGTTGTCTGGTCTAGTTTAGTCTTGTCTAGTTTAGTCTAGTCTAGTCTAGTCAAGTCTGAGCTAGTGTAGTCTAGTCTGGTCTGGTCTGGTCTGGCCTGATCTGGTCTGGTCTGGTCTGGTCTGGTCTGGTCTGGTCTGGTCTGGTCTACTCTAGTCTGGTCTGGTCTGGTCTGGTCTAGTCTGGTCTGGTCTGGTCTGGTCTGGTCTGGTCTGGTCTGGTCTGGTCTGGTCTGGTCTAGTCAGACATGATCTAATGAGGGCATGGTGGTGACTAAGGGCGCTTTCACACCTAAAGGTCCGAACCAGAATCCTGTGTAGCGCTTTCACATTTGTTATTTTTTATATATTAGTTCCATAACTTTCGCTTTCACACCAGCGGACCAAAGGATTTTTGGTGGCAGACCTACATTATGTCGTCATCGCTTGCATGGGGGTGCGTCTCCCTATACTTGACACTGATTGGTTTGTGGATGCACGCGCATCTGTTTGATCCGAAAGTGCGAACCTTTGATTTCACATTAGGCAGCAGCGAACCTTGGTTCGAGCCGAGACCACCTCTTGAGGTCGGACCAGAGACCGAGTCTTTGATCCGCGCACTGTGGTCCAGGAGGGTTCACACCTGTCAATATGGTTCAGATCAAACTGGAAAGTCGGAAAGTCCGGACTAAACAACGTAGGTGTTAAAGGGTCCTAAGAAAATATCCTGTATATAAGATATGAGTGGAGGAGAGGAGGGGAGGAGGAATGAAGGAGTGGAGTGGAGGAGGAGGAGGAATGGAGGAGAGGAGTGGAGGAGGAGAGGAGGAGGAATGAAGGAGGGGAGTGAAGGAGGAGAGGAGGAATGGAGGACAGGAGAGGAGGAGGAATGAAGGAGGGGAGTGGAGGAGGAGAGGAGGAGGAGAGTGGAGGAGGGGAGGAGGAATGGAGGAGAGGAGGAGAGTGGAGCAGTGCAGCAGAGATGGGTCGACTGGGCAGGAAACTATGACATCAGGGAGAAAGTGAAGGAGAGAGAGAGGGAGGGTACACAGAGAGAGAGGTGGAGGGAGAGAGAATGAGAGAAGGGAGAGAGAAAGAGTGTGTGTGTGTGTGCACAGAGAAAGGAGAGAGGGGGAAGGGACAGGGGTATGAAAGAGAGAGAGAGAGGATACTGTATTCCAGCAGGCTCACAAGGTACACATGGGAACAGATCTATGAAAGTGTTTCCAGCCTCCACTTCAGTCCTTCTCTCTCCCTCACCCCCTCCCTCTCTTTCACCCCCTCCCTCTCTTTCTCTCTCCCCTGTTCTCTCTCACTCCCTCTCTCTCTACATTTCTAAACACACTGACATTATTTGACACAGAGGCTGAGTTGTACTTTCTGGAGAATGAGTCAGTATTACTATGATGTTTAACCCTGTCAGTGCCGGATTGGCTCCCTGAGTATGTGTGGGCCCTGTCCTCAACTGTCTCCAGGCTGACCACTAGACCATTCATACAGGGTCATTGGGGTAGTCTTGGCACACATCTGATCTTAGGAGCAGCCACCCCCCCCCCCCTCCCCACACCTCACACACACACACACACACACACACACACACACACACACACACACACACACACACACACACTTCCTGTCGTCCGCCTCCAGCCCGGCCGGACATCTGTCTCCGGAGCTTGGGGTCTGATCACACACAGATGGAGAGCTGGGTCAGAACCAGGGCCCGTCTGGCAGGTCGAGCCTCTCAGCAGCCCGGGGTCAGGAGGAGGCGCTGACTCTCCTCGTCTGTCTGGAGAACACAGATCATAAACATGGATCACCTGACAGACAGCCAACACTATCACTCTCTCAGGCGTTCCCCTGGAGAGAAAAGAGGCAGGGAGAGAGACTGGGAGAGAGAGAGAGACAGAGACTGGGAGAGAGAGGGAGGAAGAGAGACTGGGAGAGAGAGACAGAGGGAGAGGGAGAGAGAGGGAGACTGAGACTGGGAGAGAGAGAGAGACAGAGAGAGAGAGGGAGACAGAGACTGAGAGAGAGAGATAGAGGGAGACAGAGACTGGGAGAGAGAGAGACAGGGAGAAAGAGACTGGGAGAGAGAGAGACAGGGAGAAAGAGACAGGGAGAGAGAGAGGGTGATAGAGACAGGGAGAGAGAGAGGGAGAGAGACAGAGGGAAAGAGAGAGGGAGAGAGAGGGAAGGAGAGACAGAGAAAGAGAGGGAGGGAGGACCCAGAAATACAGAAACAGAGGGAGAGAGAGACAGGGAGAGAGAGAGGGAGAGACAGGGTTGGGTGAGGCAGCTGAAGTCTTGTAGATTCATTGAATCCAGAGGAGTCTGTTAAACCACTTTACCACACCTCTAACCAGCTATGAGTTTCAGAGTTGAGAGAAGGAACTATTAAAGAGCCCCATCTAGTGGCCAAACTGCAGAACTACTTTAGGCCCATATCTAAATCTGTCAGGTTAGTGGAAAGAAACCAGGGCAGGTCCAGCCTGGCTTATGTGCGTGGCTGGCTTGTTTCTGTTCAGGACTGGTAGGACGGAAGCTAGTCATGCCACTGAAATAGCTGAGAATTGAAATGACATGAAATAATGTCTGATAAATTAAGATAGGTCTTGTCGCCTGGACACATCAGTCCCAATGCTTCCAATGCTAATCCAGCACAATGAGAGCGGGATAGCCAGTTAGCTCATGAGCTCACAACAACTAGCAGCAGCTTTCATAACATTAAAGGACATATAAAATGCAAAACTCCCTTTTTCAGTGTTTTTGCCTATACATTTGAGTCTCTGATGGCCCTACTAACACAGGTAAGACAACCCGATCAGGTAAGACAACCCATTCATTTTGTTGTGGGTGGCGAAATGCAGAAAACCCAGCTCCCAGCGGGCGACTCAATTCGATCTATGCGTCTGACGGCTGTTGGTCTGTGCTCACCATTTTCTGCCAGATTGCTTTGTCAACCTGGGTCAGTACAACGCAGGATTTTCAAGTCATCTCAACCTGGATGATAAAGCTATACCTACTGTCCGTGGAAATCATGCAGGAAGTGTAAGAAATTGTGCTGTTTCTCTTTATCTAGGCTATAGCCTAGTACTAACGCTAGCTAGCTAACAACTACACGTTAGCCTCACCCCAGATGCATGTAATGTTATTGAAGGACATTGGTAGGCTTATCGTTGACCTAGCGGTTAGTAAAATTGATCAAATGTTTAGATGTGGACATCATCGGATTCCCCTCGGCCAACAGAATCTAGCTTTCATTGTTTGGAGTCGAATGGTGTAACGTTAGCCTGGTATCGTCAACAGTCCTCGTTCTTTAGCCTGTCGACTGCAGTTGCCTGAGGTCCGATGGCTAGCTGCAATCGTTGGACTGCTGTAGACAGCAAATGTGAAAGTAAATGTAAGGATTCGATGTTGAATGATATTGTGTTTGTGTAACCCTAGTGTAACATTCGCCATGCTCTGGCAAACTATGATTGCACCGCAAAAGTGTTTCAGTATCATAGCTACACTCTCTCATGCTTTCGTTCACAATGGAATGACATCATAGAGTGGGTGGGGAGGAGGGGCAGCTCATTTGCATAGGAAAAAAAAAACCTCAATCCTGGCGGTTTGGAGGGCAGCTCAAAATAGGCATATTGGGCTTGGTATAACACTCAATCAGAGTGGTATTTTCTGGTAAAATACTCAAAGATGTATTGGGGACCCCAAAGACTTATTTTAAATTGTTGAAAATTTGCATTTGATGTGTCCTTTAATGGTAGCGGTCAGTGGCTAAAGCAGTTACACTGATGATAACATAAAGTCAATCCCACCGGGTCTTGAACCCCGGTTTCTTGGGCAGAAGTCCAATGCTCTCACCACTACTCTACTTGTGCAGTGGAGATCGGCGGGTTGGTTTTGGTGTCCTTCTTCCAGTCCCTAGTGTGGATTGGGGTTAGAATAAGGGTTGGGACAGGATCTGACCTATAAGGCAAGGGGTAAAGGTTGGAGTGAAAGGATGAACATGTGGAGGTTTGAGGTATAGTCCCATAAAGTCATCCCCACCGGGCCTTGAACCCTGGTCTCCCAGGTGGGAGTCCAATGCTCTGACCACTACTCTACTTGTGCAGTGGAGATTGGCAGGTTGATTTTGGTGTTCTTCTTGATTTTGGTGAGCACAAAAACGACTTTTCATAACATGTCATCCTTACGTATTTTTAGTCCTTTTACGTCGTACCATTGAGAATGATGAACATTCACAGAACAAACACAAAAGCAGAAAGATCAGAACATTTTAAAATGGCATTTATTTAGGCTTCTCCATACAATACAAGAATGTACAACAGCACATATATTCTGAAATAACTCTCTTTATAAAATAGGGCTTCTACAATCAAGATACAGTCAACACAATTCTCTGAGAGACGAGGGGGGGTCACACCGCTGGATATACAGCAAAGGGGGGTCAGCTGGACCACACCCACACCAGAGCAGACAATCACCTGCATCCACCCATTTCTCTATTGGTTCTGATTGGTTCTGGAGGGAGTCGAGTCTAACTAGCGCTAACATGTTGAGATGGGATTGGTTAAGAATGAGGACAGTAAGAGATCTCACTGGTGGAATCCTGTCAGGGGCCCAGTTACATCTGGAAATGTGACGGTTCGTCTGGAGACCAAGGATAACATATCAAAAAGCGGTTACTATAACGACTGCTCTATCAATGGGCAGCACAGTATGCCTTTACAGTCAGGAGAAGGAACAGAAGCTCTCCGTCTGTGTCTGTCAACACTAGGAACTTATTTGTTTTCTTCTATAGACTGTTTTCCTGACAACAAACACACATACAGAAAAGTGATACTATCGTCAAAATGAAGCCATGAGAAAACCATCTCATCAGCCACTTGTTAAGACGTGGTAGTCTGGAGTTCCGGATTGTTCCGCTGGCCGTTCTGGAGGCCATGCAGACCAGGTCTTCTGGTTCTATATGCTTGCTTATGTAACTATATGTACCACCTGCTGTGTTAGTTAGGCTATAGGATAGTGCAATAGGTGAAGAATATACTGTACATTATAACTCTGTAACTATGTCCACTCTGTAAGAGTAGTGTGTGTGGTGGGTGGGGAGTAGAGAATGGACATGTGACAGCCAGGACACCACTGGACTCCTCTACCACAGGGGGACAGGACATCTGCCTGGAGTGTTGAGATGGGAGGAGATGTGTCTGTAGTGTTGAGATGGGAGAGATGTGTCTGTAGTGTTGAGATGGGAGGAGATGTGTCTGTAGTGTTGAGATGGGAGAGGAGATGTGTCTGTAGTGTTGAGATGGGAGGAGATTTGTCTGTAGTGTTTAGATGGGAGAGATGTGTCTGTAGTGTTGAGATGGGATGAGATGTGTCTGTAGTGTTGAGATGGGAGAGGAGATGTGTCTGTAGTGTTGAGATGGGAGGAGATGTGTCTGTAGTGTTGAGATGGGAGAGGAGATGTGTCTGTAGTGTTGAGATGGGAGAGGAGATGTGTCTGTAGTGTTGAGATGGGAGAGGAGATGTGTCTGTAGTGTTGAGATGGGAGGAGATGTGTCTGTAGTGTTGAGATGGGAAGGGAGATGTGTCTGGAGTGTTGAGATGGGAGAGGAGATGTGTCTGTAGTGTTGAGATGGGAGAGGAGATGTGTCTGGAGTGTTGAGATGGGAGAGGAGATGTGTCTGTAGTGTTGAGATGGGAGAGGAGATGTGTCTGTAGTGTTGAGATGGGAGGAGATGTGTCTGTAGTGTTGAGATTGGAAGGGAGATGTGTCAGGAGTGTTGAGATGGGAGAGGAGATGTGTCTGTAGTGTTGAGATGGGAGAGGAGATGTGTCTGGAGTGTTGAGATGGGAGAGGAGATGTGTCTGTAGTGTTGAGATGGGAGAGGAGATGTGTCTGTAGTGTTGAGATGGGAGAGGAGATGTGTCTGTAGTGTTGAGATGGGAGAGGAGATGTGTTTGTAGTGTTGAGATGGGAGGAGATGAGAAGTGTCTATAGTAGGAAGAGATAAGGGTTGAGGTAGGAGAGGAGGAGAGGAGGATGTTTTGTCTCTAGTGTTGAGGTAGGACAACAGGAGGAGTGGAGATTTGTCTGTAGTGTTGAGGTAAGCCACGTGTCTCAGCACTAATGCCCTGCTGATGGGAGGTGGAGTGGGGTCGAGGGTCAGCGGGGGTCAAGGGGTCAATTTGAGAGCGATTCAACTTGAATTCAGGCCCATGTTTCACAGCAGAGAAGGCTGGGAACCAGTTCTGTGACTGAAGACGGCCATGTTGTTTTTGGTGGTGGTTAAAGAAAATAGAATAAAAAAAAAGAATAAAAAAAAATCTGCTTCTCCGTGGCAACGCTCGCACCGTCAACATTCCATAAGAGAGCAAATTCTGCTGGTCAACAAAACACTAGCAAACACTTGGCAAAATAACTACACTTCTGAAGATAGATAAAGATATACACAGTATAACAAGATTTGTGTGAAGATGTTACAATAGACATGTTTATAGACACCTATACTGTACCATGTATATAAGTATATATCCAGAACATGTGGGTAACCACTTAAAAAAGGGGGGGGGGGGGTATGGTTTGTAGACTAATTGTATTACTTCCAACAAGAATTAGAGTGTATGTGATTTGTGTGACATCATCAGAAGGGACAGGGTGGGACCAACCAGGGCTCAGCCACTACTGACCAATCAAGAGGTCAGTGTCTACTGACCATTCGCAGAGTCGGACTCTACTGTCCAATCACGCATTCCTCTCGTAAGTCTGAATTCAACCTTCCTTTCCTTCCTTCCTTCCTTCCTTTCTTCCCTCCTTCCTCCCTAGGAGAAACATGTTTCACCCATCCAAGCATGTTGGATCAGACATGACCTCATTTATGAGGAAGGAAGGTTACATCTCTAGAGGATTCAAACAGGACCGGAGGTATAGCCCTGCTATCCACCTGATACTGTATCTACTGGACCTCTGGGACATTCACACCATGTCTATAGAGTACCCAAGTCCCCCTGAGTCTGGGCGCCTGGAAACGCCTATCTGAGCAATAGCACTTTTACACAACATTGTTTCCCTTCAAAAATAAAATTAACGATACAATCTTGAAACTTTCATAGTATCATGTGACTCCTTGTGATACCAAGCTACTGCAGAGGCACAAACATTTTGTCATAATGTTGCAGACACAGAACTTTATGCAATCAAACTACAATCCCCCTGATAAATGTTTGCAGTTCCACCATGATTGTAGTTTGTTTTGCGACTTCCAAGCCTGAACACTTGACTTGGACCCTCTATAGACTGCACTTCCACCTAGCGCCACAGACTGCCATTCACACTGGAGACATGGTGTCAGACGGATGAAGGAGGGAGCAGGGGAGATGGAAGGAGGAGAAGGAGGGAGCAGGGGAGACGGAAGGAGGAGAAGGAGGAGAAGGAAGGAAGATGAGGCTATAAGATGCTACAGCACAGTACTAGTGCTACCTGAACATGCTACAGAATGAGCCTCCAGCCTATATGATGTCTGAACACCACACACACGCACGCACGCACGCACACACGCACACACGCACGCACACACGCACACACGCACACACGCACACACACACACACACACACACACATGCATTTCTGATTGACTTGTACGTTGAACTAGTCAAACAACTACAGTATGTTTATCACATGTTCTACAGCGGAATGTATACTGTAGACAACTGACACTAGCCAGGCACACAGCTACATCTAGGCATACAGACCAGACTAGGCCAGACCAGACTAGGCCAGGCCAGACCAGACTAGACCAGGCTAGACCAGACCAGACTGGACCAGGCTAGGCCAAGCTAGACCCAGACCAGGCTAGACCAGACCAGACCAGACCAGACTGGACCAGACCAGGCTAGACCCAGACCAGACTAGGCCAGACCAGACCAGGCTAGACCAGACCCAGACCAGACTAGACCCAGACCAGACTAGGCTAGGCTAGGCTAGGCTAGGCTAGGCTAGACCAGACCAGACCAGACCAGACTAGACCAGACCAGACCAGACCCAGACCAGACCAGACTAGGCCAGACCAG
>NC_140239.1:12602653-12610153 GCF_949987555.1 Borostomias antarcticus | reverse complement strand
AACACCAGGTCCCTCTCCTCCAGAAGCTCCCGGTGCAGTCTGGGAGGGCCGAACAGGAAGTGTGTCAGAGCAGCCAGACCAGTCCTCCTCACCGTGGGTTGGATGTTTCTCTACAGAGAGAGACAGGACAAACTACATGACTGCTCTAAACACAAACACAGACCTGCTGCTGCACAATTATGACAAAAATCACATTGTAATTGCAATTAAAGTGTGAGTAATATTTCACATTTTAAATACAATTTCTGTGGTGCCGCCTTCATATATACAAAAACCGAACAAAAATCTTAGAAATGTATGTTATCTACCTGCCATCTATCAGTGAACTTGCTCACAGTGCTCAGTGGGAACACGTGTGATTGGTCATACAGCATAAAAGCTCATGATTCGTCCATGTGCCCCCAGCGCGCTCAATGCTAGACTGAGTTATTCATTGCAGCCTTTTGCGATTAGTTAATTGCAGAGGTCATAATCGCGATTATGATTAATGCATGATTTATTGTGCTGCCCTAACACACACACACACACATACACGGCATCACGCACAAAGTTAAAGAGACACACCCACCGACACACCCACGCCCCCCCCACCACACACACACACACACACACCCAGCAAGCCAGTCAGCCAGCTCACCAGCAGCTCTCCCAGGTCGGTGGTCTGGAAGTGCTGCAGAGCCTCGTTGAAGGAGATGAGAGGGGTGGGGCTGGAGTCCTCACTGACAGCTGCACACAGAGGGACAGTTACACACCGGTACGTAACAGTTACACACCGGTACATAAGTCACACACCGTTACATAACAGTTACACATTGGTACATAACAGTTACACACTGGTACATAACATTTACACACCGGTACATAACAGTTACACACCGGTAAATAACAGTTACACACCGGTACATAACAGTTACACACTGGTACATAACAGTTACACACCGGTACATAAGTTACACACCGTTACATAACAGTTACACACCGGTGCATTACAGTTACACACCGGTACATAACAGTTACACACCGGTACATAACAGTTACACACCGGTACATAAGAGTTACACACCGGTACATAAGTTACACACTGGTACATAACAGTTACACACCGTTACAGTACATAACAGTTACACACCGTTACAGTACATAACAGTTACACACCGGTACATAACAGTTACACACCGGTACATAACAGTAACACACTGTTACATAACAGTTACACAATGGTACATAACAATTACACACCGGTACATAACAGTTACACACCGTTACATAACAGTTACACACCGTTACATAACAGTTACACACCGTTACATAACAGTTACACAGCGGTACATAACAGTTACACACCTGTACATAACAGTTACATACCGGTACATAACAGTTACATACCGGTACATAACAGTTACACACCTTACATAACAGTTACACACCGTTACATAACAGTTACACACCATTATATAACAGTTACACACTGTTACATAACAGTTACACACTGGTACATAACAGTTACACACTGTTATACAACAGTTACACACTGTTACATAACATTTACACGCCGGTACATAGCAGTTACACACCGGTACTGTACATAACAGTTACACACCGGTACTGTACATAACAGTTACACACCGGTACATAACAGTTACACATCGGTACATATTAGTTATACCATAACATACCGTTAGACACAGTTACACACAGTTAAACAACATGAAATAGTTACAACCAGTTACATACCGTACATTATGTACATACAGTAACAGTTACACACCGGTACATAACAGTTACACACTGTTACATAACAGTTACACACTGTTACATAACAGTTACACACCGTTACATACGGTTACATACCATTACATAACAGGTACACACCGTTACATAACAGTTATACACAGTCATACACAGTAGGTCCACTGACTAACTGTTCAAGCCTACAGAGACACACCCACTGAACACTAGAAGGGGGAATCAGTAGTGATTGCCGATTCGATTCTTGGGCTCTCATTTCCACCATTTGACTGCAGTATCCTATTAAATACAGTAACCCATTAAACACAGTAGCCCATTAAATACAGTAACCCATTAAACACTGTAGCCCATTAAATACAGTAACCCATTAAACACAGTAGCCCATTAAATACATTACTGTATTTAATGGGCTGCTGTATTACTGTGTTTAATTGTCAATGTGTTTAATGGTTACTGTGTTTAATGGGTTACTGTGTTTAATGGTTACTGTGTTTAATGGTTTCTGGGGTCTCAGAAAAGTGAATTTGAATGTCCTATGCAGAAAAAAACTCACATTTCGCCCCAGAGATATCTTATTTCATCTGTCTGAATGGATTCCTGTGAAAGCCCCGTTGACCAATGAGATGTAGGGGGAGGGGTGGAAAAAAATGGCGGAGTTCAGAGCGGAAGCAAACCTGGTCGCTAGGGCGGGACCTGGGCAGGACCTGATAATGCTCCTCCATCTACGTCACCAAAACAACAGTAACAACGTGGAAAACTCTGAAAATCCGAATGGCTTGTTGAAGGGTGGAGCTTCCAGAGCAGGAGAAAGTGTGCTGACAATAAACAAACGACTGGGTTGTTTGATATCAACTTTTGTACATTGGCAGGACCATCAGAGACCAACATGTATATTATAAACACATTACAAAATTGATTTAGCATGTGCGGTGCCCGTTAATGGGTTACTGTGTTTAATGGTTACTGTATTTAATGGTCACTACGTTTAATGGTTACTGTATTAAATGGTTACTGTGTTTAATGGTTACTGTGTTTAATGGTTACTGTATTTAATGGTTACTGTGTTAAATGGTTACTGTGTTTAATGGTCACTGTGTTTAATGGTTACTGTGTTTAATGGTTACTATGTTTAATGGTTACTCTGTTTAATGGTCACTGTGTTTAATGGTCACTGTGTTTAATGGTTACTGTGTTTAATGGTTACTGTATTTAATGGTTACTGTGTTTAATGGTTACTGTATTTAATGGTCACTGCGTTTAATGGTTACTGTATTTAATGGTTACTGTGTTTAATGGTTTAACAGGCAGTGGCTAGTTTTCTGTGCAAAACTAGAATGGAGAATGGAGTAAGACGCCTCCTTCCCTCCACTAGTCTGGGGGTCAACCTTGGGCAAGTGGTAGTACCCCCTAGCCCCCCTACCTGGGGTTACAGGTAAAATCCCCTGATGAAAGAACAACCAAAAGGAAGAGAGACCCGGCCCGGAGGAAGCCCGGGGCCCTCGTCTGGAGCCAGGCCCAGACGGAGGGCCCGCCTGCGAGCGCCTGGTGGCCGGGCTTACCACGGAGCCCGGCCGGGCCTAGCCCGAACAAGCAACGTTGAAGCACCATCCCCTCCTCCATCGTCCTTGGACCCACCACCCGCGGGAGGAATTGTCGGGGTCGGGTGAGCTGCCAACTAGGTGGCGGTGAAGGCGGGGGGGCACCGACGGACTGGACCCGGGCGGCAAAGGCTGGCTCTGGGGACATGGAACGTGACCTCGCTGGGGAGGAAGGAGCCGGAGCTTGTGAGGGAGGTGGAGCGATACCAATTACACCTGGTGGGGCTAACCTCCACGCACAGCACCGGCACCGGAACCAAACTCCTGGATAGGGGTTGGACCCTGTTCTTCTCACGGTATGAGGCGTAAGGCAGGTGTGGCAATACTAGCTAGACCCCAGCTGAGCGCCTCTGTGCTGGAGTTCACCCCAGTGGACGAGAGGGTCGCCTCCCTGCGCCTTAGGACTGTGGGGGGCGGGACTCTGACTGTGGTTTGTGCTTATGCAACGAACAGCAGTTCAGAGTACTCGGCCTTCCTGCAGACCCTGAGTGGAGTCCTATTGGGGGCTCCTGCAGGGGACTGCACACGTAGGCAATGATGGAGAAACTTGGAGGGGCGTGATTGGGAGACATGGCCACCACGATCTGAACCCGAGTGGTGTTTTGTTGTTGGACTTCTGTGCTAGTCACGGTTTGTCCATAACAAACACCATGTTCGAACACAAGGATGCCCACAAGTACACCTGGCATCAGAACACCTTAGGCCGAAGGTCGATGATCGATTTCATTATCGTATCATCTGATCTGAGGCCATGTGTTTTGGACACTCGGGTAAAGAGAGGGGCAGAGCTGTCCACTGATCACCATCTGGTGGTGAGCTGGTTTCGATGGCGGGGGAAGCTTCTGAACAGACCTGGTAAACCCAAGCGTGTAGTGAGGGTGAACTGGGAACGTCTGGAGGAAGAGCCTGTCCAGAGAGATTTCAATTGCCACCTCCGGCGGAGCTTCTCAGGCATCCCTGTGGAGGTTGGGGACATCGAGCATGAGTGGTCGGTGTTCAAAGCCTCAATTGCTGAAGCTGCGGCTGGGAGCTGTGGCCTGAGGGCCATAGGTACCTCAAGGGGCGGTAACCCTCGGACACCGTGGTGGACAGCGGTGGTCAGGGAAGCCGTCCGACTGAAGAAGGAGGCCTTCCGGGATATGTTAGCCCGGGAGACCCCAGAAGCAGTTGCAGGGTATCGACTGGCCCGGAGGGCTGCGGCTTCGGCCGTGACCAAGGCAAAGCAGCGGGTGTGGGAGGAGTTCGGAGAAACCATGGAGAAGGACTTTCGGTCGGCACCAAAGTGTTTCTGGAAGACCATCAGACACCTCAGGAAGGGAAAGCGGGGGACCATCCAAGCTGTATACAGCAAGGAGGGGACACTGCTGACCTCAACTGAGGAGGTTGTTGAGCGTTGGAAGGAGCACTTTGAGGAACTCCTGAACCCGACTAATCCACCCTCTACGATCGAGGCAGAGCCGGAAGATGATGGGGGGTCGTCAATTTCCTTGGAGGAGGTCACTGAGGTAGTCAAACAACTCCACAGTGGCAGAGCCCCAGGGACTGATGAGATCCGTCCAGAAATGCTGAAGGCGCTGGGTGTAGAGGGGCTGTCTTGGTTGACACTCCTCTTTAACATTGCGTGGAAGTCTGGGTCAGTGCCAAAGGAGTGGCAGACTGGGGTGGTGGTTGGAGGAGGTCACTGAGGTAGTCAAACAACTCCACAGTGGCAGAGCCCCAGGGACTGATGAGATCCGTCCAGAAATGCTGAAGGCGCTGGGTGTAGAGGGGCTGTCTTGGTTGACACTCCTCTTTAACATTGCGTGGAAGTCTGGGTCAGTGCCAAAGGAGTGGCAGACTGGGGTGGTGGTCCCAATATTCAAAAAAGGGGACCAGAGGGTGTGTGTGAATTATAGAGGCATCACATTACTCAGCCTCCCAGGGAAAGTTTACTCCAAGGTGCTGGAAAGGAGGGTCCGGCCGATAGTCGAACCTCAGATCGAAGAGGAACAATGCGGATTTCGTCCTGGTCGTGGAACCACCGACCAGCTCTTCACTCTCACAAGGATCTTGGAGGGCGCTTGGGAGTTTGCCCAACCTGTCTACATGTGTTTTGTGGACTTGGAGAAGGCTTACAACCGGGTCCCTCGAGAGGTCTTGTGGAGGGTTATGCGAGAGTATGGGGTGAGGGGTCCCTACTTAGGGCCATCCAATCCCTGTACACCCAGAGCGAGAGCTGTGTCCGGGTCTTCGGCAGTAAGTCGTCTTCCTTTCCGGTGGGGGTTGGCCTCCGCCAGGGCTGCGCTTTGTCACCAATCCTGTTTGTGATTTTCATGGACAGGATATCGAGGCGTAGCCGTGGGGAGGTGGGTTTGCAGTTCGGTGAGCTGGGGATCACGTCGCTGCTTTTTGCAGATGATGTGGTCCTGATGGCATCATCTGCCTGCAACCTCCAGCACTCTCTGGATAGGTTCGCAACTGAGTGTGAAGCGGCTGGGATGAGAATCAGCACTTCTAAATCTGAGGCCATGGTTCTCAGCAGGAAACCGGTGGCCTGTCCGCTCCGAGTAGGAAATGAGTCCTTACCCCAAGTGAAGGAGTTCAAGTATCTGGGGGTCTTGTTCACGAGTGAGGGAACCATGGAGAGGGAGTTTGGCCGGAGAATCGGAGCAGCTGGTGCGGTTCTGCAGTCGCTTTACCGCAGTGTTGTGACGAAAAGAGAGCTGAGCCAAAAGGCGAAGCTCTCAATCTACCGGTCTATCTCCGTCCCCATCCTCACCTATGGTCATGAAGGATGGGTCATGACCGAAAGAACGAGATCACGGATACAAGCGGCCAAAATGAGTTTTCTCCGGAGGGTGGCTGGGGTCTCCCTGAGAGATCGGGTGAGAAGTTCAGTCATCCGGGAGAGACTCGAAAGGAGACAGTTGAGGTGGTTCGGGCATCTAGTGAGGATGCCTCCTGGGCGCCTCCCTAGGGAGGTGTTCCAGGCGTGTCCGGCTGGGAGGAGGCCGCGGGGTAGACCCAGGACTAGGTGGCGGGACTACATCTCCGCACTGGCCTGTGAGCGGCTAAAGATTCCCCAGGCAGAGCTGGTTGATGCTGCTAGGGAAAGGGATGTCTGGGGCCCCCTGCTGGAGCTGCTGCCTCCGCGACCCGACCCCGGATAAGCGGATGAAGATGGATGGATGGATGTGTTTAATGGTTACTGTCTTTAATGGTCACTGTGTTTAATGGTTACTGTGTTTAATGGTCACTGTGTTTAATGGTCACTGTGTTTAATGGTTACTGTGTTTAATGGTTACTCTGTTTAATGGGTTAAACACTGTAACCCATTCAATACAGGGGGTCCCGTAATGGTAGAGGAAACACTGAAATACATCCCAAGCACAGAATTATTGTGAAAACCGGATAAATTCTGAAAGTTTATTTATGGGGATTTGTGAATCAACTGATAATCCTCGAGAATAGAATCGCAATTCTTATATGAATCTTTTTTTTCCACCTTCCCTAGTGCACACACACTCAGCCAGTGGGCTTTAATACAGACCTACTGCACACACACTCAGCCAGCGGGCTTTAATACAGATCTACTGCACACACACTCAGCCAGTGGGCTTAAAAACAGGCAATGCACATACCGGACTATCAGCAAGCTAGCACAGTCCCGTAGCACTGCACTCTACAGCTGCCATGTGACGTCACAACAGACATATTCCCCGGTCCCCATGGGAACCAGCACAGCCATGACAGGAGCCTGACAAGCAGCTCATCATGGGATTATCTCCATATCACCAGGCTGGTCACATAGCGGAGCATGGCCTTAATATCCAGCCAATAGGAAGCTGCGGTACAGAGTCTGCTGTCTCACCTGGCTGGACGCTCTCCAGGGCCTCCCACTCCTCCCTGACCTGCTGAAGCTCCGCGCTCTCCACTGGACACACACACACACACACACACACACAAAGGTAAGGCAAACACACACCTTACATACAGTATGACACATGCATGCCTCACATCTCACCTGCAACCACCTAGTTCATCTGCAGTCTAAATCGTGCTTTCTAATCCACCCTTCACCACCCCACTCTCTCCTTCTCTCCTTTCACCACCCTAGAGGGTTCTCTCTCTCTCTCTCCTTCTCTCCTTTCACCACCCTAGAGGGTTCTCTCTC
>NC_140239.1:12460153-12597653 GCF_949987555.1 Borostomias antarcticus | reverse complement strand
TTTTATCAATGGATGATTTGGTGTAACTGCTTTTAGCCAAGTGGTATGAGCTGTTATCTAGCTAGCTAACCGTTACGTCTGCAATGCAAATCAGAACACATCTGAACATGCGCAAATCTGAATGTAAATGTGTGATATTTAAAGAAAGAGTGTGCTTAGCTGTCAGAATCTCTTTCAAACTATTGCGTGTTTGCTGGTAAAGCTGACTTAAAACTGCCAGGCTAGCTAGCTAGTTAACTAGCATAAATATTTTACTGTAACGTTAGCTAGTGCTACAATCTGCAAGACCCAATCTGTTCCAACCAAAGAGAACTACTGATGTTACTGCCCTCTACAAACATGCAAACATAAAGTAGATATCTTAAAATATCGTCAACATGCATTCGACTGTAGTTATTATGTACAGTGTAGTCTAAATATTGCAATTTTACCTGATTTTCTCTCTCTCAAATCTCAGTTTGACAGCCTCCCCGTCCCTTCCCCCTGTCCACAGTTAATTGCAAGTGCATCTTGGGAATTGTGGTTTCCTGCCTAGCAGAGCTTTTTTTTTTGATTACGTCATTCTTCTTTGGGCCAAACGTAAAGCCAGTGATGACCAACCAAAAGTGGATCTGGATTGTATAGAACAGGCAATATATATTTCAGTCATTTTTCTGTAACTCGTACCTTTGCACTAAGCTTTATTGATTATAGGGGTGGCTACGAGTGAAGTAGGCTACAGCACCAGGCTACAGTAGGTTTACAGTAGATCAACCAAGCTAATAAAGGTGTCAGTTGAGTATGCTAATTGTTACTCAAAGTCTAATTAAAGGTATATGTTATATGTGGATTAAAATAAACATTTTTTCAAAAATAATACATCCATAGTGCTTTGCGAAGGCTGCAGAGTAAAAGTATTGCTTTTCCATAAAAAAATGATATTTTGTCTGAAATTATTACATTATGAAATTTTGACAGCCCGACAATGACACTGTTGATATCATACCAGCCAATAGTATTACAGCGTTGGAACTGCGCGCTGGGTTGCCAGGTACTATTCTAGCTTCACCACAGGGAGATTAGCAGTAGCCAGCAAACGTTATACTTCCATGAATTAGCAGCATTATAGATGTTGGTAAACGGCAGCTTTTCCGTCCACTTCCACTCACTCTTTTCAGCTAAACGTTTGGTAAAATGGTCGAGTTTTGTCGTCCTGCTTCTCCGCCTAAGCCCCGGCGAACCATGCGATATGAATCTCAAAAGCTCAGTGACCGAAGAAGGAGCAAAAGTCGGATAAATATTGGGCCAACCTTTGCACGTTGGACGGAGTTTATGGAGTTTCATGGGATAAAGTCGCATTGTGACATGGCTACTTTTCTACTAGACCGGTAAGCTAGCTAACTAGCTATCGTTATCTTTCTTGGAATCTGCATAGCCAGACCTAACGTTATCTCCACACTACAGCATCTAACATAACTTATTACATGGCACTTTGAAATATTTGATTGTGATTACTGATTAGTGTAACGTTATGTTCCTCTCGGAGTGAAGATCTTATCACAGTATGACTGAAACAGTGCATTCTCTGGCATTTTGGCAACCAATACGTTGTGTTGATGCAGTTCTTAACTTTAGACACTAGATGGAGGAAATAATCCACTTTGGCGGCCCCTCTGGTCGTGATAAAATCGGCACTGCGTGTTAAGAACCACACTTCCCACAATTCCCCACTCACTCACTGTAATGATTGTAAAAAAATAAAATAAAAAAATAAACGTGCTTGGAGCAGACTAGATTGGAAGATTGTAGCTACTACAATGGACTTTCTGGAAGGATGGCCTCAATGCAGGTAAATACCAGTCTTCTTTCTTTTATGTGCATGTAGATAAATTTGCGGGGCAAAGTGTTTGTTGTCTTCCTGATATTGTGACACGCAAAACACGCCACTTCCGCTTCCACCACAAGATTTCCCGCCAGTGTACTAGCCAGTACACTGGAATTATAAAATAATAAATTAACAGGGTCTCATGCAGTCTCATGTCATGAAAACGATTTTGGGGGTCTTGCTAAGGCCAATTCATAAACTAATAGCAAGTAAAGGTAAATATTGAACTATAAAAAAGTTATCTCATTGAGCTTTAAGTTGCTCATTGTCCCCACCTGGCAATGGAAGGGGGGTGTTTTGGTCGACCCCTAGTGAGTGTGCATCGATTTTGTGCCAGATTTCGACTGCCTAGCAGAATCAGACTCCCTTTTGCGTCAACGCAGAAATCAGATTGCGAGGTCGGAACTATTTGTTGTATAAGCCTAATATAACAGTATAACAACAGTATAGGCCTAATATAACAGCTAATATTCAGAAATATTACACAGACATGTGTCTGTGTATACACATCAGTGGTGGATAAGAAGTGGGTATACATGTCTGGATGAAGGAGTGGGCCCACTCCGTCCAACTACACTACAGTACCGTAGGCTACTGCTGCAGGCTGCCATCCAGTGACCTAAAGATATGCTGACCACAGTGAATGAGAGGGGGATAAATAATATAAACTATTATGTATTCACATAACCTGTCCTGGTTTTACGACATACACACCCCACACAGAAAATAAACAAAAATCTTTTGCACCTTTTGATGCTTCAAAAGTCATATTGCACAGGGGCCAGTTGTATCAGCTGCCTAGATGTGTTAATGCCACTGGATGGAAATACATTGAGCTGGAGGCTCAGAGTAGCTCTGCCAGCTGACCGCTGGGTGCTGCCCAACACTCACTGCTGGACCTGTCAGACGGACACCACTCTTAGATGGATTGTGAAAGGATGGGCCCCTGGGCACAGACACCAATGAGACGGCATCCAATTTGAAAATCATTTTAGAAAACTCACAGTAAAAGCAACTTTACCCAGTGTAACAGACTTCTCTTGTGTTGTGTAATAACTGCTGACGGCAGGATCTCCAGTCAAGATTTTTATTCTGTTAGACAACCACATGCAATGCAGGCGTCATTCATACAGCAGCCTCGTTCACTCGCGGGTCATACACGCTGGTGGCGCGTTCACAGACTGGGACAGATCTTTCATATTGAACGAATCTCAATACAATATAAAACAAATACAATTACAACATACAAAACAATAATGTACCTGTTAGACAACCACATGCAATGCAGGCGTCATTCATACAGCAGCCTCGTTCTCTCTGTGCAAGAGAAGTAACGTACCCATTAAACTAGTTAGCTACATAACGTGGAAGCAAGCGACCGTACTTGCTAGCCTACTAAAACTTGATAAATAACATAAAATCTGACATGCAAAGTTCCTCTTAAATCATGCAAAAGATTCCAAAATACATTAACAACAAAATTCAGCAAATTGAACCTACCGCTGGTGGCACGTTCACAGACTGGGACAGATCTACCAGACACACAGTCCCAAATCAAACAAGCTACGCCCACCAGCCAATCACATAAACAAAATAATAATAGGCAAGGGGAATAACCAATATGAACCCTGTTACACCAGCTCGGTTTTGACTCGAGGGACCTCAACTCTGTGGGGAGGACCTGCTTTTTGGATTTCTCCCCAAAAGAGTTGAAGGGCCCATATTGCATGGAGTACTCAGCCCCTCTAAAGTCCTATAGATAAACATTAAAAAAGTGTCATGATGGTTTCTTTCTTGGGACATCTTCAAAGTGAATATTTAGGCTATTTTTGTGCGTGGCTGGAAGCCAGCGCACCTAGTATAGCGTTTGTCGGGTTATCACTCCCTCCCTCCCGACAATGTTGGCCTGAATCTCTGTTGGCACCACAAGAGGACGTAGTCCCAGCACACCAACATCAAGAAGGACACCAAAATCAACCCGCCGATCTCCACTGCACAAGTAGAGTAGTCGTCAGAGCATTAGACTCCCACCCTGGAGACTGGGGTTCATGATCCAGTGGGGATGACTTTATGGGACTATACCCTAAACCTCCACATGTTCATCCTTTCACTCCAACCTTTACCCCTTGCCTTATAGGTCAGATCCTGTCCCAACCCTTATTCTAACCCCAACCCACACGGGACTGGAAGAAGGACACCAAAACCAGTCTGCCGATCTCCACTGCACAAGTAGAGTAGTGGTAGGGCTGCACAATTAATCGTGAATTAATCAAAATCACGATTATGACCTCCGCGATTAACTAATCGCAAAAGGCCGCAATTAAAGGAGTAGTAAAGGAAAAATCATGTTTAGCCCTGTTTTAAGGTTACTTATGATCAGTGTTGGGCAGTAACGCGTTACTAGTAACGCGCTACAGTAATAATATTACTTTTTCCAGTAACGAGGGGTGTAGCGAGTTACTAATCACATTTCAGTAATAATACTAGGGCTGCGAGCAGCATTGAGCGGGCCCTCGCACCCCACGCATGTCGGGGTGTGGCGCCGTTAAAGGCTGTGCTATTTCGGTGTCCAGTACTGAGAGAAACTTCCTGTCACCAGTTCGTGGCGCTATACGCCTGACTCAATACCGATGCATAGATGTGTTCAGGACGGTACCTTGATGAAGCGTGAGAAATGTTGAGTAAATCGGATAACGTATGTAGGAGTTATGAGGACTTCCTGTTTCACCAATAGGTGGCGCTATAAGTATGACGCAATACTGACACATAGATGTGTTCAGGACAGAACCGTCATGAAGCGTGAGATATATCGGACAAATTGGATAATGTATGTAGGAGTTATGAGGACTTCCTGTTTCACCAATAGGTGGCGCTATAAGTATGACGCAATACTGACACATAGATGTGTTCAGGACAGAACCGTCATGAAGCGTGAGATATATCGGACAAATCCGATAATGTATGGAGGAGTTATGGGGACTTCCTGTTTCACCAATAGGTGGCACTATAAGTATGATGCAATACTGACACATAGATGTGTTCAGGACAGAACCGTCATGAAGCGTGAGATATATCGGACAAATCCGATAATGTATGGAGGAGTTATGGGGACTTCCTGTTTCACCAATAGGTGGCGCTATAAGTATGATGCAATACTGACACATAGATGTGTTCAGGACAGAACCGTCATAAAGCGTGAGATATATCGGACGAATTGGATAATGTATGTAGGAGTAATGAGGACTTCCTGTTTCACCAATAGGTGGCGCTATAAGTATGACGCAATACTGAAACAAAGATGTGTTCAGGACAGAACCGTCATGAAGCGTGAGATATATCGGACAAATTGGATAATGTATGGAGGAGTTATGAGGACTTCCTGTTTCACCAATAGGTGGCGCTATAAGTATGACGCAATACTGACACATAGATGTGTTCAGGACAGAACCGTCATGAAGCGTGAGATATATCGGACAAATCCGATAATGTATGGAGGAGTTATGGGGACTTCCTGTTTCACCAATAGGTGGCGCTATAAGTATGATGCAATACTGAAACAAAGATGTGTTCAGGACAGAACCGTCATGAAGCGTGAGATATATCGGACAAATTGGATAATGTATGGAGGAGTTATGAGGACTTCCTATTTCACCAATAGGTGGCGCTATAAGTATGACGCAATACTGACACATAGATGTGTTCAGGACAGAATCGTCATGAAACGTGAGATATATCGGACAAATTGGATAATGTATGGAGGAGTTATGAGGACTTCCTGTTTCACCAATAGGTGGCGCTATACGTATGACGCAATACTGACACATAGATGTGTTCAGGACAGAACCGTCATGAAGCGTGAGCTATATCGGACAAATTGGATAATGTATGGAGGAGTTATGAGGACTTCCTTTTTCACCAATAGGTGGCGCTATAAGTATGACGCAATACTGACACATAGATGTGTTCATGACAGAACTGTCATGAAGCGTGAGACATATCGGACAAATCGGATAATGTATGGAGGAGTTATGAGGACTTCCTGTTTCACCAATAGGTGGCGCTATAAGTATGACGCAATACTGACACATAGATGTGTTCAGGACAGAACCGTCATGAAGCGTGAGATATATCGGACAAATTGGATAATGTATGGAGGAGTTATGAGGACTTCGTGTTTTATGGCGAAATGTCAAACTTTGGCGGGGCGCCACGGCAAGGGTGTTTGGTGAAAACTCAATTTTTTTGATAACTTTTGATCACAAAGGTCTTAAGATGAAGCTGACCCGATATGAAGTTGATCGGATGAAATCTGTAGGAGGAGTTCGTCGAAGTACGAGGCATGGAAATGGTCAAAACAAGGACAAAATGGCACATTAAGAGCAAAATGGCGGACTTCCTGTTGCATGTTGGGTATAGCTCCAAGAGACATTTAAGTGTGGCTCGATGAAATACATATGCTCACCGAATTTCGTTAGCCTACATCAAACTGAAAGGTGGGGCTCGCCATTTTAAACTTTCCAGGGGGCGCTCTTGAGCCGTTTTGCCACGCCCATTTCCGTCACCCATGAATTATCAAATTTTTCACCGGGACTGACGTATCTGCAAAGTTTCATCTATTTCGGTGTGCAGCACTGAGAGAAACTTCCTGTCAACAGTAGGTGGCGCTCTAAGCGTGACTCAATACCGAAGCATAGATGTGTTCAGGACGGTACCTTGATGAAGCGTGAGAAATGTTGAGTAAATCGGATAACGTATGTAGGAGTTATGAGTACTTCCTGTTTGACCAGTAGGTGGCGCTGTAGGTATGACGCAATACTGACTTACAGAAGTGTTCAAGATGTGACCTTCAATACCGATGCATAGATGTGTTCAGAAGGTGACCTTCATGAAGCGTCAGCAATTTGGTGTAAATCGGATGATGTATGCAGGAGTTATGAGGACTTCCTGTTTCACCAATAGGTGGCGCTATAAGTATGACGCAATACTGACACAAAGATGTGTTCAGGACAGAACCGTCATGAAGCGTGAGATATATCGGACAAATTGGATAATGTATGTAGGAGTTATGAGGACTTCCTGTTTCACCAATAGGTGGCGCTATAAGTATGACGCAATACTGACACATAGATGTGTTCAGGACAGAACCTTCATGAAGCGTGAGATATATCGGACAAATCGGATAATGTATGGAGGAGTTATGAGGACTTCCTGTTTCACCAATAGGTGGCGCTATAAGTATGACGCAATACTGACACATAGATGTGTTCAGGACAGAACCGTCATGAAGCGTGAGATATATCAGACAAATTGGATAATGTATGTAGTAGTTATGAGGACTTCCTGTTTCACCAATAGGTGGCGCTATAAGTATGATGCAATACTGACACATAGATGTGTTCAGGACAGAACCGTCATGAAGCGTGAGATAAATCGGACAAATTGGATAATGTATGGAGGAGTTATGAGGACTTCCTGTTTCACCAATAGGTGGCGCTATAAGTATGACGCAATACTGACACATAGATGTGTTCAGGACAGAACCGTCATGAAGCGTGAGATAAATCGGACAAATCGGATAATGCATGGAGGAGTTATGAGGACTTCCTGTTTCACCAATAGGTGGCGCTATAAGTATGACGCAATACTGACACATAGATGTGTTCAGGACAGAACCTTCATGAAGCCTGAGATATATCGGACGAATTGGATAATGTATGGAGGAGTTATGATGACTTCGTGTTTTATGGCGAAATGTCAAACTTTGGCGGGGCGCCACGGCAAGGGTGTTTGGTGAAAACTAAATTTTTTTGATAACTTTTGATCACAAAGGTCTTAAGATTAAGCTGACCCGATATGAAGTTGATCGGATGAAATCTGTAGGAGGAGTTCGTCGAAGTACGAGGCATGGAAATGGTCAAAACAAGGACAAAATGGCACATTAAAAGCAAAATGGCGGCCTTCCTGTTGCATGTTGGGTATAGCTCCAAGAGACATTTTAGTGCGTCTCGATGAACTACATATGCCCTCCGAATTTCGTTCGCCTACATCAAACTGAAAGGTGGGGCTCGCCATTTTAAATTTTCCAGGGGGCGCTCTTGAGCCGTTTTGCCACGCCCATTTCCGTCACCCATGAATTATCAAATTTTTCATCGGGACTGACGTATCTGCAAAGTTTTCTTCGTTTTCATCGATGTTTAGGCCGCCAAAAAGGCATTTGTTTTGGAAGAAGAAGGTAGGAGAATAATAATCCTTCGAAATACAATAGGGCCTCGCACCGCCAGTGCTCGGGCCCTAATAATAATCCTTCGAGTTTCAATAGGGCCTCGCACCGCCAGTGCTCGGGCCCTAATTACAGTTTCTTGCCCCCAGAAAGCTCGCTACTGCATTACTTTTGTCATAGGCCTGCTCTGTTTATTTATTTTCGTTTTACAAAGGGTGAAATAAAGTTTTGATTTCAGATTGAAGAACGTTCCGCTCATATCACGTCCCGTCACATTACCAGGCAAGCAGCGAGCGAGCGGAGCTATTTGAACATGACGACGTTAACATTCCATGGCTGGAAATACGCACACTATTTCGATTTCCTGGAACTGAAAGACAACAAGAATGTTGTCAAGTGTAAACTGTGTGTAAGTTCTACTAAGACTCTTTCTTGTGCCAGAAACACCACCTCAAATCTCCTGAAACATTTGCTACGCCAACACAGCAACATGAAGTTGGTGGAAAGAGAACCGGACCGTGATGAGCACGCTGCAAAAGGTAGTCAATATGGAAAGTAATATATTACATAAGTAACTAGTTACTTTTGGCTGGGAGTAATAAGTAAAGTAACAATATTACTTTTAAAAAGGGTAATGAGTAATAAGTAATATATTAAATGTTTTGAGTAACGAGCCCAACACTGCTTATGATCATATACAATGGTTCAGATCAAAAAGTTGACAACACTAGCACTTTTGAGAAAGTTGATAATTGCTCTACCACCGTTTAGGTCATACAATGGATGTGGGTGGGCACCTTGAAAAATCATTCAAAAACATGTTAAACTCTAGATTTCAAAGACAAGAAGCTCACCGAGGGGGTAATTGGTGTCCGTTGGTGTTCTGACATAAAATTTGCCGCGAAGTATGAATCCTGTAGGGTTTTATTGATCGTTTTATGAAATCCATTGACTTGTATTGACACGACCGTTGTAGATGTGTAGATCAATCCGCAGAGGGGATTCAGGAAGCGGAACTACTTACGGTAGCTTTTGTTACTGTTTATGTTGCTAAGCTACCTAGTTTGCGGAAGTTTACACACGTATGTGCTGCGACTAAATAGTTCTATGGTAAATATTTTTAAAAAAGCCTTTCCAGATGAACTAGAGCAGGGGTGGCCAACCCGCGGCTCGCGAGCCGCATGCGGCTCTTTGCCCGTAAATGTGCGGCTCCTCCATTGATTAAAAAAAAGTTGGCTTGCGGCTCTTCCATCTTTTCATTAAAAAAATGAATTCATTCATTCCATAAGAACGTTTCTCTCTCTCTCTCTCTTTTATTTTCTCTTTTAGTTTATTGCAGATTTGTCATAAAATCATATGATTCGTTTCGCTACAGTAGGTCGCGAGGAAGTCGCGTGAGAACCACTTCAAACCAATCATATAGGTAGCGAATCACATTGGTAACAAAATAATTGTAAACATCCAAAGAATGGCTGGAAAGAAATGCGCAGCGAAAAGAAAATATGAAGACGAACACAAGACATTTTTTACCCGAGTGGGAGAGTCATTTTTTCTTAATAGAACGTAATGGTAAGCCATTCTGTCTGATATGCCAGACATCATTGGGACATTTCAAAGCCTCAAATATCCAGCCCAGTCCAGTCCAGCCCAGCCCAGCCCAGCCCAGTCCAGTCCAGCCCAGTTCAACCTAACCCTGCCCAGTCCCGTACAGCCTAACCCAGCCCAGTCCAGTCCAGCCTAACCCAGCCCAGCCCAGTCCAGCCTAACCCAGCATAGTCCAGTCTAACCCAGTCCAGCCCAGCCTAACCCAGCCTAGTCCAGTCTAACCCAGCCCAGTCCAGTCCAGCCTAACCCAGCCCAGCCCAGTCCAGTCCAGTCTAGTCCAGTGCAGTCCAGTCCAGTCCAGTCCAGCCTAACCCAGCCCAGTCCAGCCTAACCCAACCCAGTCCAAAATATATTATGTCAGAAAATATCTTGTATGTATTAATTTTAAATAAATTAACTTTAAATGTATGTTTAATGGACAATAACGTTTTTCTTCTTATTTTAGACTGGGGTGCCTTGGGATTTTAAGTACTTATGAAGGGTGCGGTGACTGAAAAAAAGGTTGAGAAACGCTGGTATATATGGTGTGGCTCTGGGTGGTACCACAGTAATTTTTGTGGCTCTTAGTCTCTGACTGGTTGGCCCCCCCTGAACTAGAGTCTTACTTTATGGCGAATTATATGTCAGAACGCCAACTAACACCTGGGTGAGTTTCTTGTCTTTGAAATTGAGAGTTTAACATTTTTGAATGATTTTTCACGGTGCCCACCCACATCCATTGTATGACCAAAACGGTGGTAGAGCAATTATCAGACTTTCTCAAAAGTGCTAGTTTTGTCAACTTTTTGATCTGGACCGTTGTATATGATCATAAGTAACCTTAGAACGGAGCTAAACATGATTTTTCCCTTTACTACTCCTTTAATGTGATTAATAATTTTGCTTTGAATTGAGTGTGCTAGGACTACACAGATAAATCACAGGCACTTATGCTGTCTGACCAATCACATGCGTTCCCGCTGAGTGTGCTGTGCGTAGCAATTTCAGTACCCGCAGCCGTGAGTAGTGAAAAAATTAGCAAAAACGAGGTCAGTGAGTTACTAGCAAGAAAGGGATCAACCTCCATGATTTGGGAGCATTTTGGTTATTATATATTAATATTATATATTAAATATTAATCGCAATTATTAATCGCAATAAGCATTTTAAGCAAATAATCGCAATTATTATCTTTTGTCATAATCATGCAGCCCTAAGTAGTGGTCAGAGCATTGGACTCCCACACGGGACATTCTCAGAGATTACCATCTACTTACTTCACCACCTAAAGGGAAGTGCATACAGCAGGTAATGACTTTTGTCCAGAAAATTTGTTGAACCAATTGCAGCAAAATAGCTAATGTTACAGGAATCATCAGTGTAATTGCTTTAGCCACTGACCGCTACCATTAATGTTATGGAAGCTGCTGCTAGTTGTTGTGAGCTCATGAGCTAAGTGGCTATCCCACTCTCATTGTGCTGGATTAGCATTGGAAACATTGGAACTGATGTGTCCAGGTGACAAGACCCATCTTTATTTATCAGACATTTCATGTAAATTCAATTCACAGCTACTTCACTGTCTAGCTTCCGTCCTACCAGTCCTGAACAGAAACAAGCCAATATGTCTTTGACATCACTGGGTGACTGACATCACTGCTAGGGGCAAGCAATGGAAAATCTACCTTTGTATCAAAACTGAGGGCAATTGTTACAATGTTCCTCTTTTAATACTTGTGGGTCTAAATAAAAAAAAAAGTACTTGGTATGGGTTTTTGGTGGAGTCATTCTCGAAAAGCGGGAACATTTTCTTCTACCAAACCAAATACTGAATGAACATTACGTTTTGGCCCAAACTTTTATGATCGGCTTTCCGGGCGGTTAGCTCCACCAATGTGTTTACAATTATCCAATGTAGAGACACACACACACACACACACATACACGTAGGAAACCAGCTGGTCAGTGCCTGTCATCTTAACAGGCTCAGCCGTGGATACGGCCTGAATAAAACAGTGTAACCGGCCTCTGGCCAGATCCAGCCAGCCAGCCGACCTATGGAAACCTGTGACATCATTGTGGTGGATTCTGGGCGGCCTGGAGAGACGTCCTGCTGTAACATCCTGGTACTCTCCAGGCCTCTAACATCCTGGTACTCTCCAGGGGCCTCATTTATAAACGTTGCGTAAGTACAAAAGCGTGCGTAACCCATGCTGAGCAACTTTCTACGCAACTTTCGGTATTTATAAAAAACGAGCTGAGCGATAAGTTGGCGGAAGGTGTGCGTAACTCTACGCACACTTCGACCCTCCTTTAACTACGATAAGCACGTTTCTGGAGAAAGGGGAAAACGCGACTCCGATGGCAGAGAGATGAAACTCGGGAAAGTCTGCGAAACACATGACATATTGAATAATAAATACATCGGTCGCTGCAAGAAACCCTCCAATGTGTCACACAGTTTAAACGGAATCAATCGCCACCGTAGCCTAATCACGAAATAATGTCGGCATTGCTTTGGATGTGTCTGTGAATTGACCCATTTGTGTCATAATATAATGTTATGTTGTAGGCCTATTCATTTATAGGCTATTCCGTGAAGCATCACGGGCAGTAGCCTATGAATAAAAGCCACATATTACGTTGATAACACAACACGACACGAGCCTATAGGCTTCTCATAGTAATGATTCCGTATGTCGATGGTCTACAACTATAAGGCCTATACCGCACCAAACAAATGTTGCATTCGGCGTTGAAGTATATTTATTCAGTTAATCATTTATTTAGTTAATTATTCGTATGTTTAATTATCCACCTATTCATTCGTTAATGTATTTATGTTGTATTTATAGCCTATATTTGATTAGGCTTTTATGTAAACCCGAATGACCACTGAGGCAAGCCGCAATTACAATGATGTTGAGCGGTGAATGGAAATGTCCTACTTGAGGCAACTGTAGGCTACATTAGGCTATATTGTACATCATCATATATCCTCATATTGTCTTATGATTGTCATGTAGCAGGCATACGAGGAATGTGGGCCTAAAAACGCATGTCATCCCAATGCTCACATGCCGCTTTGGTAGAATTAGCTGTGCGCAAAACAGCGCATGGAGGTGATGCGTCTCCAAGTTGTAAGAACACAAGGGAGCAAGTTAGATTATTAATTTGCCGAATCGTCATGTGTAGCAATAATTACCCTTTATAGAATCACATGAAACTCATCCATGGACCCCATATATTTACAAGACCTCGATACAGGCACTGATATAGCTGGATTATAGTAGGCCATGACGCACGGGACCTTGGATATGCCGGGACTTGGCACAGATGTTCTAATATGTGCTTGGCTATCCCGCAACATCCATTAGAACAAGCAGCTTCTATATGCCTACAGAATGTTTTGAGAAAGTATGTGAAATGCATGATATCCCGGAAAATACACAAATTGGATGCTGCAAAGAACCCTCAGATCTGTCGTATAGTTAAATTGGGGATACTTGCCTTAAGTAGTCACTATAGGCCTACATGTTTGCATTGTTATGGATGTCATTGTAAATTGACCCGTTTATACGTTGATAAGTTAGGCATTTTATTCATGGGCCACCCTGTGAAGCATTAGATTACAGCAATATAGATTCAAACCCCATTACCCATGCAACAACACTATAGGCTTATAATGATTATCAGTTTGGATATAAGCAGCCACCTAATAAGGCCTACCGCACTAAACGAATGCCAATATAACCTGCATGATAGATAATTCATTATCTAACAGACCACTCAGGCCTAACAGGTGCTCTTATCAGTCGTGCACATGTGAAATCATCGTTCCCGAAAAGATACTTTTGCGGCGTCTCTACCTCGTTGACCAATACCTCCACCTCGCATCGGTAAAATGTATCTTTCTCTTTCTGCCTTTTGCACTCGGCTCCATTGTCGTTGCATATGTATAGGCGTATCACTGACCATTTATAGGCAATTGTGGGCGTTAATTGGGGTGTGATCAGAACGCGCGTTCACGTGCGCCAAGTTAAGTGTTGATTGTGATTTATAAAGGGCAGCTGGCGTAGGCATGCCTGAGTGAACATGGGTTGTGATACGCAGCGTTTTATAAATCAGAGATTTTTTGTGCGTATATTTTAGTAATCACTTAGCTAAGCTAACTTAGTTACGTGGATTATACGCAATGTTTATAAATGAGGCCCCAGGCCTCTAACATCCTGGTACTCTCCTCTAACATCCTGGTGCTCTCCAGGCCTCTAACATCCTGGTACTCTCCAGGCCTCTAACATCCTGGTACTCTCTTCTAACATACTGGTACTCTCCAGGGCTCTAACATCCTGGTGCTCTCCTCTAACATCCTGGTACTCTCCAGGCCTCTTACATCCTGGTGCTCTCCTCTAACATCCTGGTACTCTCCAGGGCTCTCCTGGGCCGGACTGGACTCAACTCAACACACTGGTATTTTCTGTGCGTGTATCTCTCTGTGTTGTAACTGAACCTACAGGATCATCCCTTACTGTATGCTTCATAAATACAGTCAGTGTATCTCCTCTTGTGTGAGGTCATCTCTCTGTCCAGTGAGCCAAGGTCAAAAGAAGATCTGCTTGCCTGCAGAAAAGGCCTTGGTCTGAGGCCGCTCCTCAGAACATGGTCTCCTCAGAGAGGATAGCGTAGGATTCCTGTAACAGCCGTGCTGTACAGTAGAGATTGATTATCTAAGGAGATGTTTACTCATCTTTATAGTTACTGTACATGGAGAACCAAAGTGATTAAATCCAGAACATGTCAATGATCAGCGATGATGTCTTTCACCATGGGATAGAATGACATCATTCTTGTAGACAGGAGATTTGTTAGTGCTCAGCAGAGTTGAACCACTACTGACAGAATGGATTGCCTTTTCTTCCACCAGAAAACCCATTTCCCATCAAACTTCACACTGAATCTAAGAAATGAAAAGTTACAAAACATTTTGGATCAATTAAAACGATCCATCATTGGAAAACGTTCCAGGACTGCCAGTAATCCAGGCCAGGCGTCCTGTCTGTGTGTCAGTGTTGACTCATTCTGTGTGTCAGTGTTGACTTCGTCTCTGAGAATGTGTTGCTGGCGTGCTGAGCGTCTGCACTGGCCTCTCAATTCCTCACACGCACGAGACCACCTGCTCCAACTGGCACACACACACGGGCACACACACGCACACACACGCACACACAGGCATACAAACACACAGGCACACACACACATGTATGCGCACACACACCAGATCCAGAGACAGATCCCACTACAGACAGGATGACGTTCTCATGACATGAACTTTTCTGTGTGTGTGTGTGTGTGTGCATGTGTCAATATGCATCACTCAGACTGTACAGTTTTATGGGACTCATGGCATTTCACTTGGTATTTTGATGCATTTCTAAATCTATGTTGCTTCAGAGTCAGTTGAGACATAATAACAGTTCTACCTGACAGGCAATATGAGCTTCCAGGACTGTGATGTTGGTTTCCTACTGTAACTACTTAGCCAGGCAATAAAACAATACATAAATGCATAAATAAAAACAGACTTATGAGCTGGCCTGATCATGATGCAGTTACAATATTTATTCACTTGGCAGGCGTCCTTGGTTCAACGCAATTACATTGTTACAATAAATAGATCATTGAAATAAAAGTGCAAATTCCACATGGACTGTACAGAGAATGATGGCATCCCCAGGGCCAGGGCGGTATTCCCAGTGGGCTAGGATCCCCAGGGCCAGGGCGGTATTCCCAGTGGGCTAGGATCCCCAGGGCCAGGGCAGTATTCCCAGTGGGCTAGGATCCCCAGGGCCAGGGCGGTATTCCCAGTGGGCTAGGATCCCCAGGGCCAGGGCAGTATTCCCAGTGGGCTAGGATCCCCAGGGCCAGGGCAGTATTCCCAGTGGGCTAGGATCCCCAGGGCCAGGGCAGTATTCCCAGTGGGCTAGGATCTCCAGGGCAGTAGGGCTGCTCGATTATGGCAAAAATCATGATCACGATTATTTTGATTGATATTGAGATCACGATTATTTAACACGATTATTCATTAAAAAAAATAAAATAATACTAAAGTTTTACATTTTCTTAAATCAAATTATACATTGACTTTGATAACAATTAATTTATTAAATGTTGACAGTGACTTTTCTTTTTATCAATGTTCTTTGGATTAGATACATTTCTCCCATGGGAGACAAATAGTGAACCTTGACCTAGATAAATAAATAAATAAAAGTGCCAAAACTGATAAATAAAGAAGCTTCAAAGCCCCGCCACCACCACAGAAGAAGACCACCTCGGAAAAAGAATTTCACTATGACAGAACGTGTCTAAATAAGTTATCGCCGAGGCTTCAAAACCCAGCATTTGTTAAAATAGACCCCTTTGCTTAGGTAAGTGAAGTTTCATGTTTATCTGACACTTGTAAATATGAGCGCCTCTCATAAATAGGCCGACACCAATTTATTTTGATGGCAAAGTGAATGGACCAGCAAAGGACTGTTGTCTGGCATGAGCGAGCGGAATGCGACAACGGGACTGAGAAGGGCTACTTTGAGGGGCAGCTACGACTGCGTAGCAAATTTTACACACCGTGTCAACTTGGTCCAAATCTGTCTCCGCGAAGCCATAGTCTTTCCACACCACTGACGTTGTTTTAGCTCTCTTGTCCACCTCTCTTTCTGCTGCCATAATCTTATCGCGTTTTGTTCGAGAGGAGCATGCGTGCGCCTCGCTTGACAACTCGTCTCGCTTTGAACTAAAGTGTTTGTTTTGGGGCTTTGGGGGGTGGGGGAGGGGTCAAGCACAGTATAGGTCTGCAGTGTAGGGTGCACTTGATTTGTGCAAAATCGTTTTATGGCGATTATTTAGTTTTAATGATCGTTGACAGGCCAAATCTTAATCTAGATTAAAATCCGATTAATCGAGCAGCCCTACAGGGCAGTAATCCCAGTGGGCTAGGATCCCCAGGGCCAGGGCAGTATTCCCAGTGGGCTAGGATCCCCAGGGCCAATGTTTAATAATTTCAGATATTTAGGAAAGTGTCAGTCAGTTCACGGCTGGGTGTGTCCAATTCTATAAAATGCCTCCCTTCTCCTCCTCCTGTGTCCTCCCCACTGTAAGACGGGAGGGTTTGTTTTGACCTGTTCAGCATTTTCAGATCAGTTTGACTGAAGTGAAGGTAGAAAACAGGAGAGGGAGCCACATTAGACGCATGATCATTCTGCTCTGGGCCAAATAGAATAATTAATAAGCTGTGCTGGTCACAGCAGTGCTCACATACTTCTAAGACGGTCCGAAGATCTCAGATGTGTAATGTTACATATAGTAGCTTCTCTTTGGTGATTGGTTAAATGGAATGTGTTGGTGGCCTGCTATTGGTGTAGTCTGCAGACTCATCGAAAGCTCAGGTAGACGTGTGGCGTCAGCAGGCGTGTGCCATCTCCATGGAAACGTTGTGGACCATTCTCTGCCTGAGGTGGTTGGCGAAGTCCACCTGGGTCTGGGAGAGGACCTGGTTTATGATGGTCTTAGGGATCCAACCCTGAGGGAGAGATACAGAGAGAGGGAGAGAGAAGAGAGAGGGAGAGAGAGAGGGAGGGAGAGAGAAGAGAGAGAGAAGGTGAGAGGAGGAAAAAGTAAGGAGAAAGTGAGGAGAGAGAGAAGGGGAGAGAGGAGAGAGAGAGACGGAGAGAGATAGAGAGGGAGAAGGAAAGACAGAGTTGGTGTGAGATTATGGATAAAAGCAGCAGATTTCCTCCACAGCATCCAGTAGATACAGTAGAGTTGGGAGGAGTTTAGATGTGGTTCTAGAGGGTCAGAATGTGGTTCTAGAGGGTCAGAATGTGGTTCTAGAGTGGTCAGAATGTTTGTTTATGTTTATTGATGTATTTGATTCAGGGACATTGTACAATAATCAACAATTTTACAAATAAAAATAAATGTTCCAGGATTAGCGAACTAATGTGCTTCTAGAGTGGTCAGAATGTGGTTCTAGAGGGTCAGAATGTGGTTCTAGAGGGTCAGAATGTGTCAGACCTTTAGATCTATGCTGAGTAGCCAGGTGAACCTGGTCTTGTCGGGGTCCTCAGAGCTGGGCCTCATCACAATACAGGTGGGTCCGTTCTCCGCTCTGGAGGAGACAAGAACACCATGTAGGACATCCATGCTACTGCACACGTCCATCACTCCATCCATCCAACTATCCACCCATCCATCCATCCATCCAACCTTCCACCCATCCATCCGTCCAACCTTCTACCCATCCATCCATCCAACCATCCATCCATCCATCCATCCAACCTTCCAACCTTCCACCCACCCATCCATCCGTCCAACCTTCCACCCATCCATCCATCCAACCATCCACCCACCCATCCATCCATCCATCCAACCATCCACCCATCCATCCATCCATGCATCCATCCATCCATCCATCCATCCATCCGTCCAACCTTCCACCCATCCAATCATCCATCCATCCATCCATCCTTCCATCCATCCACCTATCCATCCATCCATCCATCCATCATCCATCCATCCATCCATCCATCCATCCATCCATCCATCCATCCATCCACCCATCCACTTCTCCATCCATCCATCCATCCACCCATCCACTTATCCATCCATCCATCCATCCATCCATGTGCTCCTGTGTTAGCGGTGACCCACCTGACCACGCCCTTCTGCTCTGGCATGGCGGGGTGCTGGGTGGACATGCCCGCCAGGAAGCAGGCGGAGCCTCGGCGCTTGGCACAGCGCACGCTCACAAAGTCCCGCGGGCCCACCACCTTCCCCCCTGCCTCCGCAGACACCTCGTGGGTCACCATGGTGTCCTGGCCGATCTTCTGGAGGATCTGGGACAGGAGAGATCCTTTATTAGTAGAGAAAAGCGTCGTAACCAAAGCTCTTTAAACATTCTTCCTTAACCTTCTGCTTGCACTGGGATGATGTCCAGTATCCTACAGTCTCCCTGTCCAAGTGTGTTCATGTTCTAAAATGTTCTGTTCCTGACATCCCAGGGCATCTCCTGAGCACTTCCTACCCACGTCCTGCTTTTTGTACAGTATGGTGATGTGAGAGTGTGTGTGTGTGTGTGTGTGTGTGGTGAGCGTGTGTGTGTGGTGTGAGAGAGTGTGTGTGAGTGTATGTGAGTGTGTGTGTGTGGTGTGAGAGATTTACAGTTGTAGAGATCAATCAATCAATCAATCAATCTGGTCTCACCTTGACCTGTTTGACGTTAGGGTTCCACTCCGCCATCTGCTCCATGTTCCCCACCAGCTCTCCGTACAGGCAGTCCGACGGCTGGTCAAGAACCACCTCCAGCCTGAACACCTTCCCGAGGTCTGGAAGAACCTTGCTCAGAACCTTGTCACCGTTGGCCTGCGGTAGGAGGAGGAGGAGGAGGAGGAGGGAGACGGAACGGGGGAGAGAGGGGAGAGATGGGACTCCAAGATCAAGATGGCGCTGTGGACAGTCGCCTTGGAGCGTTGGAGTGCATTGTTTTATCTGTTAATTCAGCACTTCCTTATTGTATTTTGCACTGTCCTGTCCCGTTCTTGCACTATGTTTACTAGTATTATTATTATTATTATTATTATTGACCTAGGGTAATTTCTCGTAGGTGCAAACGTACTTGAAAATAAAATACAATCTGAATCTGAGAGATATGAAGGAGAGGAGAGGAGAGAGACATGGGCACCCCGAGGGGTGGGGGGGCGTGGCCACCATGTTAAATGACTGCCCCCCCCTCCACCCCCCACTAGCGCCCCATTCCACCCCTCACTAGCCCCCCTCCACCCCCAACTAGCGCCCCCCTCCACCCCCCACTAGCCCCCCTCCACCCCCCACTAGCGCCCCTCCACCCCCCACTAGCCCCCCTCCACCCCCCACTAGCCCCCCCCCACCCCCCAACCAACACAAACAACTAACAAGGCGTCACTGCAGAGAAGAGAGAACAGGCAGATGAGCAGGAGGAACTAAGCGCAAACGGCCCCAATCTGCTGGTTGGTGAATGAAGGAATGAACACAGTGGCATTGAAATCCCCAGGCTTGCCCTGTAGGCCGGTCTGAGAGCCGTGTCTGTCTGTCTGTCTGTCTGTTTGTGTGTGTGTGTGTGTGTGTGTGTGTGTGTCTGTCTGTCCACTCACAGCCAGGATCTCGGTGGTCCATCCGTCCTGCTGGCTGAGGATGCTGATGGACCTCCTCAGAGCCTCCTGCCCCTGCTTCACGTACGCAGACTCCTCCGCGCTCAAACCCTCCTCCTCCTCACCGAGAGAGCCTTGAAGAGACCACAGCAGACTTAACATCACCATCACTCCACTCATATATTTGAGTGTGTCTGTGTGTTTGTGTGTGTGTGTGTGTATTTGAGTGTGTCTGTGTGTGTGTGTGTGGCACATGGATGTATTAATAGAACTGGATAGGGTCACTCCATTCACTGAAGCCCTATAGGACCGCGCCATCTTGGAAAAAAACGCATCATTGACATTCGCAGTGAAAGTTATTGTAATGGATTTTTAACTGATCTAGTCAAAAAGGATTTGCCAAGATTCGCTCAAAGAGGTCAAGTCTGGTTTATTGAGAAAACATAAGAGCGCATGGACTTCAGGACAAGGCATGTGAGTGGTTTATCCAATTGAAGTGCCGCAGCCTGGTCTTGCGCAGCCTTATATTCAAGCAATACACAGGTATGGCGCTTCCAGGATGTGATTGGCTAACGCATTGTACACGTCATATTAAATGGCAGGCGTCATCAACAGTGGTCGAGAATACAGACACGTGACATGAGAAAAGGCGGTAATTTCTTGAAGGGACAAAGGATGGTTATTCTGGAGCAGACAACGTCTAGGTAACACAGCTATGTGAAAGGTTGAGGGAGGTGGTGAATTACAAAGGAAGTGGTGAAACTCAAATTTCTATGACAGTATCAATGATGTGTTCTTGTAGTCCACGAACAGATTGCGTTAATGTGAAATGCAAACGCGCGTTCATGGCTCTCCCTGCGTTAGCAATGAAAAGCGGCTGCTTGATTATTAATAACAATTAATAAGCAATAATAATAATTAATAATAATTAATTCTGTTCACAACAACGCGATGGGCAGCCAGGCGAAATAGCTCCAGAGGACCTGGTCCCAGGCGAGTTGAACAGCTGTCCACCCAGAGACGGGATCTCTCGTTGCGGCATGAAGTTCGCGGCTAACCCGCCTTGAGCTATTTCGCATGGCTGCCCATCGCGTTGTTGTGAACAGAATGAATACCACCTACTAGCAAACAAAACATGTTCAGTCACAATTATACTGTTAAAAGATGCCTGGCTAAAAAAAAAAAGTTTTCCAACGGATATACAGTATTTGACGAAAGTAGATTAATAAGCAAGCCGCTTTTCATTGCTAACTCAGAGCGGGGAGAGCCATGCATTTCACATGAACGCAATCTGTTCGTGGACTAGAAGAACGCGTCATTGATACTTTTCACTGCGCATGTCAAAGGTATCAATGACACGTTTTTTTCAAAGAAGGCGCGGTCCTATAGGGCTTCACGTTAGATTTATAATCCTGGGGGCCTGGTGTGGCACAGTATCAAGGAAGTGAGGAGGGAGGAAGTGAAGAGGTGAGGAGATGAGGAGTAGGAGGTGAGGAGTGAGGAGATGAGTAGGAGGTGAGGAGGAGTGAGGAGGTGAGGAGAAGAGGAATGAGTGAGGAGGTGAGGAGTAGGAGGAGTGAGGAGGTGAGGAGTAGGAGGAGATGAGGTGAGGAGGAGGAGTGAGGAGGTGAAGAGTAGAAGGTGAGTAGGAGGAGGAGTGAGGAGATGAGGAGTAGGAGGAGGAGTGAGGAGATGAGGTGAGTAGGAGGTGAAGAGGAGGAGGATGGGTGAGGAGAGAGGAGGTGAGGAGATGAGTAGGAGGTGAAGAGGAGGAGTGAGGAGTAGGAGGAGGAGGTGAGTAGGAGGAAGTGAGGAGTGAGGAGGTGAGAAGTGAGGTGGTGAGGAGTAGGAGGAGGAGTGAGGAGTGAGGAGGTGAGGAGTAGAAGGTGAGGAGGAGTGAGGAGGTGAGGAGGAGGAGTGAGGAGACAGCAGAACTCACTGAGCAGGCTCCTACGCCGGACGTTGCTGACCCATCTGCTGGGGCCCGGCCCTGCCAGCCGGATCAGCTCATGGTGGATGCTCCTCCTCAGGCCTGAGGGGGTGGGGGGGGGGAGGGGGAGAGGAGAGGGAGACAGAGAGGGGGAGAGGGGGAGGGAGAGGAAGACGGGGAGAACAAGAGAACAGGTGGTACAAAAATCCTCATCAACATACATTACATTACATTAGTCAATTAGCAGACGCTTCCAAAATAACTTAAAATAATTAAATGTAATATGGTAGTTAGTATACTACTATTCACAAGTGCATCTCCTTTCTAAACTAGTGACTAAGAGCATTATCTAGTGCTGAAGCTAAAGTGCAAGATGGAACAATACCTGTATGTGTTTAAGAGGAAGGGTCCACATAAAAAACAATATTGTCTCTCTTCTGCTGTGTACTGTACAATATGGTCTCTCTTCTGCTGTGTACTGTACATAGTACTACCATCTATACAGGAGGATCACTGCCTCTTTTTACAGTGGAGTCAATGCAAAGTACAACAGTACAGACATGAGCTGACATACATGTCATGTTCAGGGCACGTTTTACACAAACCACACACACACAGTTCATTCACACAAACCACACACACAGTTCATTCACACAAATCACACACACACAAACCACACACACAGTTCATTCACACAAACCACACACACAAACCACACACACAGTTCATTCACACAAACCACACACACACACACAGTTCATTCAGTCATGAGCAGGACCGGTCTCTGGGTTCCACTCCCAGACCCTGAATCCTTTCTGAGTCCCCCCCCCCCCCCCCCTCTCACTCACCCGTCATGTTCCTGGTGTGGCGGTAGGAGATGCCAGCGCACAGTTTAAAAGTGGCAGGCAGCATGTTGAGTCTCAGAGCAGATTCTAGCAGTGCCTCTGAGTGACTGACAGCTGGGTAATGAACAAAATGAGCTGAGAGCAGCAGCGTGAGTGTGTGTGTCGTTGGGGGCTGGTTCTGGTGGCCGTATCGGCGGTGTGTCTTTATAAGTTGTGTGCAAGGCCACGGCGCTGTCACCGCTAGATAAACACACACACATCAGCGTCAGGCGCCTCCAAGGACCCTGTGGCCAAGGATGGCTGTCAGACACAACCAGCATGTCTCACACACACACTCAATCTCACACACACACAACACACTCAGTCAGTCTGACACACTCTGTCAGATAGCGTCCCATACCCACTGCAACAACCCCCCGCCCCCCCCCCCCCCCCACACACACACACAACGCACATGCTGTACAACGCACAAACACTCAGATAGCGTCCAGTACCCAGGCCCACTGCAACACCCACATACACCCCCCCCCCCCCCCCACACACACGCACATACACACGCGCGCGCATACACACACACAGAAGGCCACAAGAGCTTGTTCCCATAACCAATGTCTACGACAAGACAGAATCCCAGTCAGCCACTCAAACTCTGTACTGTTACTGTACACACACACACACACACACACACACACACTGCAGTGTTCCTTGGAATGTCTTCCCTGACAGCTGACAGCCGGGACAGTCCTGTCACAGTGGAGTCCCCCGTCCAGCCTGACACCACATCGAGTCATGTGATTGAGTCATGTGATTGATCCGTTATGATATCTAGTCATGTGATTGAGAGAGTTGAGGCCCGACCAGCAAACCCCTTTCTCAAGGCGGTGGAAGAAGCAGGTCAGACTGAAGGCTGGATTACTGTCAGTAACGAACAAGTGAGTAACAATGAGCATCACACATGCAAACATGAGCTCACATGCACTGGCAAGTCAGAGGATAAGACAAGACAAGACAAGATAAAATATACTTTAATAATCCCCATGTGGGAAATCTGTGGTTTCATCAGCGGAAAAGGTTCACACTACTAGTCGTGGGAAAAGTACAGCGGAATAGACAGATAGATAATATACATAATAGATTCAATTAAATTACAAGGAAAAACTAGTGCTGCGAGCAGCAGTGAGCGGGCCCTCGCACCCCACGCGGGTCGGGGTGTGGCGCCGTTAAAGGGTGTGCTATTTCGGTGTCCAGTACTGACAGAAACTTCCTGTCACCAGTAGGTGGCGCTCTAAGCGTGACTCAATACCGACGCATAGATGTGTTCAGGACAGTACCTTGATGAAGCGTGAGAAATGTTGTGTAAATCGGACAAAGTATGTAGGAGTTATGAGGACTTCCTGTAAGCAGTAGGTGGCGCTGTAGGTATGACGCAATACTGACCTACAGATGTGTTCAAGATGCGACCTTCATCAAGCATGAGCAATTTGGAGTAAATCGGATAATGTATGTAGGAGTTATGAGTACTTCCTGTTTCACCAGTAGGTGGCGCTGTAAGTGTAACTCAATACCGACGCATAGATGTGTTCAGAAGGTGACCTTCATGAAGCGTCAGCAATTTGGTGCAAATCGGATGATGTATGCAGGAGTTATGAGGACTTCCTGTTTCACCAATAGGTGGCGCTATAAGTATGACGCAATACTGACACATTGATGTGTTCAGGACAGAACCGTCATGAAGCGTGAGATAAATCGGATAATGTATGGAGGAGTTATGAGGACTTCCTGTTTCACCAATAGGTGGCGCTATAAGTATGACGCAATACTGACACATAGATGTGTTCAGGACAGAACCGTCATGAAGCGTGAGATATATCGGACAAATCGGATAATGTATGGAGGAGTTATGAGGACTTCCTGTTTTACCAATAGGTGGCGCTATAAGTATGACGCAATACTGACACATAGATGTGTTCAGGACAGAACCTTCATGAAGCGTGAGATATATCGGACGAATTGGATAATGTATGGAGGAGTTATGAGGACTTCCTGTTTCACCAATAGGTGGCGCTATAAGTATGATGCAATACTGACACATAGATGTGTTCAGGACAGAACCGTCATGAAGCGTGAGATATATCGGACAAATTGGATAATGTATGGAGGAGTTATGAGGACTTCGTGTTTTATGGCGAAATGTCAAACTTTGGCGGGGCGCCACGGCAAGGGTGTTTGGTGAAAACTAAATTTTTTTGATAACTTTTGATCACAAAGGTCTTAAGATGAAGCTGACCCGATATGAAGTTGATCGGATGAAATCTGTAGGAGGAGTTCGTCGAAGTACGAGGCATGGAAATGGTCAAAACAAGGACAAAATGGCACATTAAAAGCAAAATGGCGGCCTTCCTGTTGCATGTTGGGTAAAGCTCCAAGAGATATTTTAGTGCGTCTCGATAAAATACATATGCCCTCCGAATTTCGTTCGCCTACATCAAACTGAAAGGTGGGGCTCGCCATTTTAAACTTTCCAGGGGGCGCTCTTGAGCCGTATTGCCACGCCCATTTCCGTCACCCATGAATTATCAAATTTTTCACCGGGACTGACGTATCTGCAAAGTTTTCATCGATGTTCAGGCCGCCTAAAAGGCATTTGTTTGGGGTAAAGAAGAAGAAGGTAGAAGGAGAACAATAATAACTAGTGCTGCGAGCAGCAGTGAGCGGGCCCTCGCACCCCACGCGTGTCGGGGTGCTGTGCCGTTAAAGGCTGTGCTATTTCGGTGTGCAGTACTGAGAGAAACTTCCTGTCACCAGTAGGTGGCGCTCTAGGCGTGACTCAATACCGAAGCATAGATGTGTTCAGGACGGTACCTTGATGAAGCGTGAGAAATGTTGAGTAAATCGGATAACGTATGTAGGAGTTATGAGGACTTCCTGTTTCACCAGTAGGTGGCGCTGTAAGTATGACTCAATACCGACACATAGATGGGTTCAGAAGGCCACCTTCATGAAGCGTCAGCAATTTGGTGCAAATCGGATGATGTATGCAGGAGTTATGAGGACTTCCTGTTTCACCAATAGGTGGCGCTATACGTATGACGCAATACTGACACATAGATGTGTTCAGGACAGAACCGTCATGAAGCGTGAGCTATATCGGACAAATTGGATAATGTATGGAGGAGTTATGAGGACTTCCTGTTTCACCAATAGGTGGCGCTATAAGTATGACGCAATACTGAAACATAGATGTGTTCAGGACAGAACCGTCATGAAGCGTGAGATATATCGGACAAATTGGATAATGTATGGAGGAGTTATGAGGACTTCCTGTTTCACCAATAGGTGGCGCTATAAGTATGACGCAATACTGACACATAGATGTGTTCAGGACAGAACCGTCATGAAGCGTGAGATATATCGGACAAATTGGATAATGTATGGAGGAGTTATGAGGACTTCGTGTTTTATGGCGAAATGTCAAACTTTGGCGGGGCGCCACGGCAAGGGTGTTTGGTGAAAACTTAATTTTTTTGATAACTTTTGATCACAAAGGTCTTAAGATGAAGCTGACCCGATATGAAGTTGATCGGATGAAATCTGTAGGAGGAGTTCGTCGAAGTACGAGGCATGGAAATGGTCAAAACAAGGACAAAATGGCACATTAAAAGCAAAATGGCGGCCTTCCTGTTGCATGTTGGGTATAGCTCCAAGAGACATTTAAGTGTGGCTCGATGAAATATTTCGTTCGCCTACATCAAACTGAAAGGTGGGGCTCGCCATTTTAGATTTTCCAGGGGGCGCTCTTGAGCCGTTTTGCCACGCCCATTTCCGTCACCCATGAATTATCCAATTTTTCACCGGGACTGACGTATCTGCAAAGTTTCATCCGTTTTCATCGATGTTCAGGCCGCCTAAAAGGCATTTGTTTGGAGTAAAGAAGGAGAAGAATAATAATCCTTCGAGTTTCAATAGGGCCTCGCACCGCCAGTGCTCGGGCCCTAATAATTCTTCGAATTTCAATAGGGCCTCGCACCGCCAGTGCTCGGGCCCTAATGAGGAGGAGGAGCAACCGAAATGGAACCCAGCGAGGACAGGAGGGGAAGCGATTCTGACGAGTGACACAGTGACAGGTACCTGTTACAATAGAATTGCTGACATATCTACCTCTCAGTACTGAGTAGAGAGATTAGATTAAAGATGAATCACTCAGCCATGAGGGTCTGGGTCCTCTATGCACTGAATGGTTTCTGTCACATTCAGCCAAACACTTCACACCCACAGTCCCAGACTGGA
Source organism: Borostomias antarcticus (assembly GCF_949987555.1). Lineage (NCBI taxonomy): Eukaryota > Metazoa > Chordata > Actinopteri > Stomiiformes > Stomiidae > Borostomias > Borostomias antarcticus. The sequence goes on along the minus strand of NC_140239.1, from coordinate 12,570,739 downwards.
CCCAGGTCCCACGTCAGACAGCCTGTGTCACTCTCTGGAACTCTCCCAGACTCCGGGCTGTTGCTCAACTGAGCCGGCTGGCCGTCCCCTCGGCTGGAATCACGCCACGCTGAACAACTATTTGTCAAGCGGTCACACACGCTTTGATAACCTTGCTCTCGCGCTCCAACCCACACCAGAGCCATCTAACAACAACATGGCTACAGTGACATGGCACTGGTCACAGAGAGACTGCACTCCACACTATGACAACTGAAATAGGTAATTCAAAGCGAAAAGTCCATAAAACATCTAAGGTCAGGCTAATATACTGTATCTGAGAGAGAGAGAGAGAGAGAGAGAGAGAGAGATGGACACACTGTACTGTACATACAGACATAACAGATACCTTGAGATACATGTGAATGTTTACACAGCTCTCACCTGTTTGTATTTATATTTTTCAAACTGCAAAGTCCACATTCTTCTATTTATAGTTCTCTCTACTTATGGGAATCACACACAGCTCTGTTTATGTCCTTATTTTAGTATCTCTATAATGGCAGAACTGGACTGGCCGGTGTCCATGATGACCTTGACTGCACCAGCCCGTCTCACGTTAGCTCGGGGAGGAATGCCAGGTGCATGCAGAACTCGGCCTGCACCCTTTGGTATGGGGTTGACCGTAGCACTGCTCAGGAGCGTATCCCGCCTCGCGTAACTATTTTTTTAACAGGACAGCACCCGTCAATAACCACTTGTCCAAACAACTTCACAGGTGACGCTGCACATCCAGGGCGCTGGGGAGCAGGACCCAGGATGTCAGCCTCACACACTGGCTGGCTGGGGACATAGTCGTGATAGGGATATAGTCGTGCTGGGGAGATAGCCGTGCTGGGGAGATAGCCGTGCTGGGGAGATAGCCGTGCTGGGGAAATAGCCGTGCTGGGGAGATAGTCGTGCTGGGGAGATAGTCGTGCTGGGGAGATAGTCTGGACGCTGTGCGCACATTGGCTCGCCTGTCCAGCTCTGGCATAATAAGTGAAGAATCAGAATCAAAATCAGGATCAGATTTATTTAGCCAGGTAGGTTTTCACACATACTAGGGATTTGTTTTGGACTGTTGCAGTGCATAATGTCATAACAATGTCATACAGTGAGACACAGAGAGAGAGATAGAGAGAGAGGGAGAGAGAGAGGGAGGGAGGGAGGGAGGGAGGGAGGGAGGGAGGGAGTGTGTGTGTGTGTGTGTGTGTGTGTGTGTGTGTGTGTGTGTGTTTGTGTGTGTTTGTGTGAGAGAGAGAGAGAGAGAGAGAGAGGGAGGGAGGGAGAGAGTGTGTGTATGTGTGTGAGAGAGAGAGTGTTAAGGGAAGTCACATTAACATGCCCCTTGTCTGGATGGCAGGCCCCATGCTGCTCTCATCAGGGTCTTCTCCAGGTTGAGGTCTCCGGTTTACCCAGGAACACACAGGCCCCACGTTATCTGGCACGGTCACCCTCACCCCCTCTGGAGCCTGGGGGGCCGCAGCCGGCCCGCCTTGTCCTGTCAACACCCCTGACGAATGCTCTAAACGGCTCATTCAGTTACAGTTCACAAGATTACACCCAACCCTAACCCTAACCCCGCTGCCCTTCCCCTTGTCCTGTCATAGTTGGAGATGAGGATGGGCACGCCACACGTTCTGAGGACTGGCGCTGGCGTGATGGCGTTCTGAGGAGAGGTTCTTGTCTTCCTGAAGAAGGTTCTGTCCTTGATGACGTCCTGAGGAGAGGTTCTTGTCTTCCTGAAGTAGGGCTGCACGATTATGACAAAAGATAATAATTGCGATTATTTGCTTCAAAGTGGTAATTGCGATTCATAATTGCGATTAATATTTCAAAGTAATAGCTTTAGCTCTGCACAGTTTGCATATGACCTGCTGGGCTTGAGCGACATCATCTTTTTCGTAACCAAAATGCTCCCAAATCACGGACGCTGATCCCTTTCTTGCGACTGACTCACTGACCTCATTTTCACTCATTTTTTCACTACTCACGGCTGCGGGTACTCTTGTGACACTTGTCTTGACCTACTGCTATCTGTATTCTCAGTGAAATTGCTGCGCACAACGCACTCAGCGGGAATGCATGTGATCAGTCAGACAGCATAAGCGCCTGTGATTTGTCTGTGTAGTCAAAATTATTAATCACATTAATTGGGGCCTTTTGCGATTAGTTAACTGCAATTTCGATTAATTCACGATTAATTGTGCAGCCCTATCCTGAAGGAGGTTCTGTCCTTGGTGACATCCTGAGGAGAGGTTTTATGAATGAAATTCTTACTTGGTTTACTTAGATTTCAAGAACACGCTGAGTGGTCGGTCAAGCTGGTTTCAAACAAAGACAATAGGTTTATTCTGATGTTACGTTTTGCAAACCGGACTCTGAACGGAGATGTGTTTCCCACCTACAGAGTGAGACAATGGAGGATTGGGCTTTAGTCTTATAATGTGATAGATGTTTCCTGAAGGAAGACCCCCTCGGCCATGTTAGGATTGTCTAGCTTGTCTCACTTGTATACCATATCTCCGCGTTTAAAACTGCGCACTAACATTGGCGGTACACAATAATTCGATTTTTTTTTGGATCCGACGCTTGGACATCGAGCCCCAAGTCTAGATCAAACAGCTACGCTGCCGCAGCTAGCCACGGCTAGCCAACCCTAACCAGCTCCTGACTGGGATAGCCTATTAGCCAACAGGGGACAGCCGTCCCCTGCCTTTCCAGTACCAACCCAACACACCAGAGGCCGTGCCTTGCTCCCAGTAGATCGCGTGAGTATTACCAGCACTACTAGGTAAGTAGCCCCCACTCTCCCGGCTAGCACTGCTAGCTAGCAGCCCCCACTCCCCCTGCTAGCACGGCTAAGTAAATAGCCCTACCTCCCCGTTAGCATTACTACGTAAATAGCACTCCCTCTCCCCGCTAGCATCGCAGGTTCATTGCTTTTTTCCAGTTTTATCCACCTGCATACCATACCTCCGTTCTCAAAATCGCGCATTAATATTGGTGGTACCTGAGAGTCCGACGTTTGGATCTCGAGGTCTGTTGTCTTGGTTTTCGTTTGTTCTTCAGTTTGCTGAGCGGGATTTACAAGCCAGCAGCTGAGCCTTGCGTTAGCAAGTAGACTAAGGTTGTTGTCCTCTGGTTTTCGTTCGTTCCACAGTTTGCTGAGCGGGATTTACAAGCCAGCAGCTGAGCCTTGCGTTAGCAAGTAGACTAAGGTTGTTGTCCTCTGGTTTTCGTTCGTTCCACAGTTTGCTGAGCGGGATTTACAAGCCAGCAGCTGAGCCTTGCGTTAGCAAGTAGATTAAGGTTGTTGTCCTCTGGTTTTCGTTCATTTCACAGTTTGCTGAGCGGGATTTACAAGCCAGCAGCTGAGCCTTGCTTTTAGCAAGTAGATTAAGTTTGTTGTCTTCTGGTTTTGTTTGTTTACAGTTTGCTGAGCGGGATTTACAAGCCAGCAGCTGAACCTTGCTTTTAGCAAGTAGATTGGGTTGGTTGTCCTCTGGTTTTAGTTGGTCTTACAGCTTGCTGAGCGTTGTTTTGCTCAAGCCAGCAGCTGAGCCCTGCGTTTAGCAAATAGATTGGCGGTTTTATCCTCTTATTTTAATTACGCAATTATTTTAACGAGTCTTGCGATGGCTCCACACCCTCCCGCCCCTAACTGCTCGGGTTGCCTCCAGCGTAGCCAAAAAATCTCAGAGTTGGAAGGTAGGATCTCTACTCTACACTCTATACATCAAGTCGAAGATCTCCTGGACTCACTGCAACCCGACCCAGATGTCGACGTCCAGCCTCCCACTGTTCCACCGTCGGCGGCATCCGGGGGTGGGGATGTGGATTTTAGTTTCCTCCTGAGTGAGAAATCCTGGCCCAGACTCAGTGCCAGACCCAAGCATTCAAGCCCCACCCCTTGGACCACTGTTAGGAGGAAACGAGAAAGGGAAACCTCCAGGGTCCCCTCCCAACCCTCCGACGACGACACCCTCCAACTGAGGAATAGCTTTGCTTTATTGGCCGAGCCTGTATCCAAGAGGTCCAAGGATACTAGCATCAGCTCCTCGTCCAGGCTCTCTGCTACTGGTGCTCATTTCACACCCTGCCCTACTCAGTACCATACCCATACTCCGCAGCCCACCCACACCTCTCTGGTTGGTGAGCGGTATAATAGCCAGGCTAATAAGCCTGCTCCCCGGCCTAAGCATAGCCCAGTCCACCGAGGGGACCCCCGGCCCCCACCCTCTACCACTTGGCCTTCAGGTGTGAGGCAGCAAAGGAAGTCCCCTAAGCCCAGTGGGCCCGCCACTGATCCCGCCCCCCCATCTGTGCTCATCATCGGATCTTCCATGGTGCGCCATGTAGTGGTCCCGAAAGCCCGGACCTGCTGCTTCCCAGGAGCTAAGGTCTCGGACATCAGGACTGTTCTCCCATCACTCCTCGCAGATAATCCCCTGGCCTCATCCATTATCATCCATGTCGGAACAAATGACATCAAGCTCCAGCAGTCTGAGCGGCTGAAGGAGGATTTCAAGGCCCTGATCTCCACTGCTCAGGCGTCAGGAAAGACCTGCATCATCTCTGGCCCGTTCTCCTCCCCCCGATATGGTGATGCCAAATATAGTAGGATCCGTCAGCTCCACATCTGGCTGAAAGGCTACTGCTGTTAAGGGTCAGGATGGAGGACCCAAGAGCAGACACGATTGGGGTGAAAGCCCGTAGGCACGTTTATTGTGATCCGGGGAGAGGCAGGCAGTAACGCGATCCGTAGACAGGCGTGGGTCAGGCGGGGACGTGGTAGTCGTACAGGCGATGGTCAGACAGGAGCGTGGTAGTCGTACAGGCGATGGTCAGGCAGGAGCGGGGTTGTCGTACAGGCGTGGGTCAGGCAGGAGCAGGGTTGTCGTACAGGCGTGGGTCAGGCAGGAGCAGGGTTGTCGTACAGGCGTGGGTCAGGCAGGAGCTGGGTAATCGTACAGGCGTGGGTCAGGCAGGAACTGGGAAGACAGGGAGAACAGGGTAAGGCAAGGTTCAAAAGACAGACGAGGCAGGGAGCTAGAGACGTGTACCCACTAGGTTGGTTGGTTAACGATCTGGCGCCGCATGCTGTGTGGAGTGGCTTCTTAACCTCCTGGGCTGATGGGCTGCAGGTGGTGGCTGGCCAGGATGGGGTGCAATCACCGGAATGACCGGCAGCTGCTCACGCCGACGAGCCCGCAGTTCCCTCTGCGCCCTCTGGGAGGTGCCAGGGGACTCATTCTCGGAGATAGGGTTAGGGGCAGGCAGAGAGGCAGGGTTAGAGGCATGGGTTGTGACAACTGCTGCCAGTTGAAGCTTCCCTTCATAGATAATTTCACCACTTTCTTGAACCGCTCGGACCTCTTCGCCAGGGACGGCCTTCATCCTAGTAGGTCAGGTGCCCATCTGCTCAGTATGAATATGGACCTGACGCTGAGATCTTCCAGCGTCTGATGTGGGGTTAGCCCGACCCGTCTCAACCACCCTACTGCCAAACATAAACCTCCTGTACCCGCGGGTCGGGCTACACCAGCTCCATCTCACCAGCGCCCCATCACCATAGACCTTGATTCCCTGCCCCTCACTGAGACCTGGCATAGCGACGTCTTTATTTTTATAAACAAATTCTGCCCACCTGAATATGCCATTCAGCGAATTATCTCCCACCGCACCCCTAGTACCATAATGAAACAGTCAGGTGGATCTAATATAAAAAACCTGATATCCGTTTCCAGTGAATATACCATCCAGGCCTACTAGTCAGGCGAGCCAGCCCTTTTCTCCGGAAGCTATTTCAATGGCGATTCTAAATGTCAGGTCCCTACCAAGCAAAACTTTTCTCATTAATGATCTTATATGTGAACGTAAACTAGACTGTATGTTCCTAACTGAAACCTGGCTAAATATAAATGGATCAGCAGCCCTCATTGAAGCCTCTCCTCCTAACTACAGCTTTTTTCAATCTATCAGAAGTGGGAAAAAAGGTGGAGGAACAGCCACCATAGCTACAGATGCCCTCAGCTGCAGGACCATCTCCTTTGATGATTTCGCCTCTTTTGAATACCACGCTATTGTCCTAAAATGTCAGCCCCCAGTTCTGGCAGTAACCGTGTATAGGCCTCCCAAACAATGCCCTGCCTTCTCTACAGAATTTTCAGAACTCCTGTCCATCATCCATACAAATTATGATAAGATTATCATCATTGGAGATTTCAACATACACGTAGACACTGAGGCGGACTCGAAAGCTAGGGACTTTATCAACCTCCTAAACTCCATGGATTTTACCCAACATATCTCTGAGCCAACTCACAACCGCGGCCACACCCTTGATCTAGTGATTACTAAGGGCCTGACTATCACTGTTTCCTCTATTAGTGACCTCGCCCTCTCCGATCATTTCTGTATCTTCTTCACTGCATTATTTCCTAAAGTCAAAAGTAGTACTGAGCGCTTTATAAAGAAACGTTATCTTACCTCCGCAGTAGCCGATAGTTTTAGAGAAATAATGACCACAAACAATTTATCAACTCCAGAAGTGGGGCCCTTAGGAACTATTGAAGACCTGGCAACCACCTTTAACACCAGAGTAAGGGCAGCCTTGGATTCTGTAGCACCTATTAAACTGAAAAGGATCACAACCAATAATAAAGCCCCATGGCGAAATGAGGAAACATATCAACTAAAGAGAACCTGCAGAAGTTCTGAGCGTATATGGCGAAAAACCAAGCTACAGGTCCACCATGATATTCTCAAAGATCATCTCTCTGCTTTTAATAAAGCAATAAGAAATGCAAGGAAAGACCACTTCTCAAAATTGATATCTATCAACCGAAATAATTCAAGAGTGCTCTTCTCAACAATTGATAGCCTAATAAACCCTGCCGTAAAAACACCTGATAACCTGCTCTCTACCTCCAAATGTGAGGAATTTGCAGCTTACTTCAGAGATAAGATTATGAATATTAGGAGGAATATCTCTCAGGAAAGGCCATGCATCCCGTTCACAGATCCTCTCCCTCCATGTAATGGAGATATGAGCCTGTTTACACTGATGGACACAGAAATGTTGAGAAAAGTAGTATCCAAACTCAAAACCTCCACATGCCTGCTGGATCCCATCCCCACCGATTTTTTCAAAACTATTTTTGACTCTGTATCCTATGACATTTTATCCATTGTTAATGACTCCCTATCTACAGGTGTCTTCCCACCAATACTTAAAACTGCTCTGATGAGACACGTACTGAAGAAAAACAACTTAGACACTTCAGTTTTTAGCAATTTTAGACCAATCTCCAACCTTCCCTTTTTGAGTAAAATTCTGGAAAAAAGATTCATGATTTCCTAGCTACAAGTTGTACCCTTGACCTTTTCCAGTCCGGCTTCCGTGCCCACCATAGCACAGAGACGGCATTAGTCAAAGTTGTAAATGACCTCAGAATAAATGCTGACTCCAAAGAGCTTTCTGTTCTTGTCCTCCTGGACCTGAGTGCAGCCTTTGATACTATAGATCATGCAATCCTCATCGAAAGACTGGAAAAGTGGGTTGGCCTCTCTGGTCCAGTCCTAAATTGGCTTAAGACCTATCTAACCGGTCGTGATTTCTTCGTTGCCCTCGGTGAATATAGCTCAATAAAGATCCCTATGACCTGTGGGGTGCCCCAAGGATCGATCCTAGGACCTCTACTCTTCAGCCTGTACATGCTGCCCCTTGGCAGTGTCATCAGGAGGCACAATATTAGCTACCATAGCTACGCAGATGATACTCAACTTTATATCTCCGTAACACCTAGTAACTACAGCTTGGTTGACTGCCTTGTCAAGTGTATTACAGATATAAATGTATGGATGTCACATAATTTCCTCCAACTAAACCAGGACAAAACAGAAGTACTGATCATTGGAGAAAAAGCTGAAAGAGAGAAACTAGCTGCACACCTAAAAACTCTGGAAATTGACACCAATTGCCAGGCTAAAAACCTAGGTGTCATACTTGACTCAGATAAACCACATCAAGAATATTACAAAGACATCCTTTTACCACCTAAGGAACATTACCAAGGTGCAACCCTTTCTCTCTCAGGCTGACACCGAAAGACTAATGCATGCTTTCATCACAAGCAGGCTGGACTACTGCAATGCTCTACTATCAGGCCTACCAAAGAAAGCAATCTCTAAGCTACAAATAATACAGAATGCTGCAGCAAGAGTCCTCACTAAGACTAGACGAAGGGCACGCATCACACCAGCGTTAAAATCACTACACTGGTTACCAGTCACCTCTAGAATAGACTTTAAAATACTATTACTAGTCTATAAATCTCTCCACAGTCACTCACCAGAATATATTTCAGACATGCTTGTTAAGTACATGCCAAACAGACCACTTAGATCCTCAGGCACTGAACTTTTAACAGTTCCAAAAGCCAGGACCAAGAAACATGGAGAGGCAGCTTTTAGTTTCTATGCCCACAACCTCTGGAACACCCTACCGGAGTGCCTAAGAAGGGCTGAAACAACGGAGGTCTTCAAGCGAGACCTCAAGACGTACCTTTTCGACCTAGCCTACAATCACTAGCTAGGACCTTGAGATACAGAAAGGCAGCCTCAAACCTACCTGTGAATCCTCTGTATACATTGATATTTGTCCTGCTATGCAATGTATGTATATCAAGTAGTGTACAGAAGCTGGTTATCCTGAAACAGGCTTGTTCTGACTGTTGTGTTGCTTCAATGACTCAGGGTGCTACTAACCGTTTTCTGTCTCCCCTAGTGTCTCTCTCTCTCCCTCCTATCCTCTAACCAGGTCCAGTGTCAGCTGCGGTGCTGTGGATATCGTAGTATTTAGTACACACACACACACGCACACACAGACACACATCAGTCCACATCCGGCTTAGGCCTGGACCTGATGCTCTTAGCCTTTCTTGCTCCGAAAACTTAATTTAAACTTAATTTAATATTATTTATTGTTCTTTAAATGTTCTTAGCCATTAGACAAATATATTCCAGGAGCCTGCCCCAGGTTGCCTGTTTCAATATCTCTGTGGTCTGAATGGCTCTATGTGCTACTAACCCTGCTCTGCCTTCCCTCTGCCTTCCCTCTCCCTAGTGCCTCTCTCTCTCCCTCCTATCTTCTAACCAGGTCCAGTGGATGCCCCACTGTCACCAGCAGACGTCCCGAAGTCCGATAGATACCCCTGTGTCTACTGTGGATGATGTAGCATGTCCGTAGAATATTCTTTCTCCTATGATGCTTTTAGCCTCTCTCACTCTGAAATGTAATTCAATGCAATGTATTGCTTCATAAATGTTCTTAGCCGGTAGACAAACATACTCCTGGAGCTTGCTCGATCGCCTTGTTGAGAGGGGTCAGGGAAGAATTTTTACAGCTCACTTATCTGGCCCCCGGGTGATTACTGTTTTTTTGCTTCCCTCTGGAATATGTAGAGAGTGGGTCGTATGCCCACCTCCCTTGTTCTCTGTAAAGCGCATTGTGTTGCCTCTGGGTATGAAATGCGCTATACAAATAAAGCTTTGATTGATTGATTGATTGATTGATATAATGTGGGAGAGGAAGTGACGTCAGTTTCAGGACGAACAGGACAGGGAAGTGATGTCACACAGAAACAAATGGTAGTTTTCGATGAGAACGGACTGAAAGAGTTTCACAGAAGTTGTAAACTAATTAACTGTAAAAGAACAGTTGGGTAGGAAAACAGAAAAGAACAAATGGTGTGGGTAACACATTAGTGAGACTGAAATTTAATTAACAATTCCCCCGCTTTGTGGATTAAACATCCACAACTATAATAAAAATGAAAGTCTCAACAATGTGGATAATCAAATTAAATAATATAATAATAATAAAAGAATAATTCCAAATAAATTTGGTAAAACTTAATGTGGAAAGGAAGTAATCTATTTTCTCCACTAGGTAGTGCATAATAAAGATGCCTTTATTTAACATTTAACAAACACAAGATTTTTGTGTGTTGGCTGTAAGCCGACACACCAAGGAGAGGAAATCCTTTTTGTCCGTGCTCCTTGCGTCTTGCGTCTTGCGTCGTGTTTTTTTTTTTTTTTTACAAATATTTTATTGAAATTAAAGAGCATCATACAAATGTCACATGAAACAATTTTTTATTTCCACCCACCCTTTTTTTCAACCCGAACAGCCCCTTCCCCTAACCCAGCCCCAGCACATCCCACCCTATCCCACACACCCTTCCCCGATAAATTGATGAGGCAGAAAAAAATAACAATAACAATAGTAATACAAAAATAAATAAATAAATAAATAAAATAAGAAACATGTACAAGTTACACAAGTCATACAAAGAAAAGCAACCAAAGAAACAACATGGAGACAGTTCGATGGTCACCATATAGCATCCGGGCAGTAGACAGACAGTATGCGAACAAATCAGAGAGGCATTGACAGGTCTGTATATGTGGTGGACAGGCAGTCATCGCAGGCAGGCACCAGGAGCCTCACTCCGGCAACGCAACATCAGAAGGGAGACGATCCACATAATCAATTAGGGGCCTCCAATGCAAGTAAAACTTATCTGAGGAGCCCCTAAGGGTAAACTTAATTTTTTCTAGTTTCAGGAGACACAGAATATCACTCAACCATGCTTTAAAAGAGGGTAGCAAAGGAGATTTCCACAAAAGCAAAAGTTTCCTCCGGGCAATTAAAGAGGCAAACGCCATTACATTGGTTTGCGTATTTGTCATAATAGTTTCGTCTGGGGGCCTTCCAAAAATAGCTATATGAGGGGACGGATGGATCTCCAGACCTAGAATTTCAGAGATTGCATTAAACAAAGATTGCCAGAAGCTAGATAGTTTGGGGCACAGACAAAACATGTGAGACAAATCGCAAGGGGCTTGGGAACATCTATTACATCTATCATCTAATCTATCTGGATAAAGTTGAGAAAGCTTAGCCTTGCTATAGTGTAGTCTGTGAAGGACTTTAAACTGTCTAAGACTAAGTCTAGCACAGCTAGAGGATGAGTTGACGGCTCTCAACGCCTCTTTCCAGAAGTCATCAGAGAAGGTGGTCTGCAGTTCATTTTCCCAGCTAGTTCTAATCTTACTAATGGCAGACTCGTCATCTGTGGATAAGAGATCATACAAGTAAGAGACGTGGCCCTTTGGCAAGGTCTTTGCTTTTAATACTAGATCCACACCAGAGGGAGGTGGGAGTTGGGGGAACTGAGCAGAGTGAGTCTTGGCAAAGTCTCGCATTTGAAAGAATCTGAAAAGGTCAGAACCTCTTAAATCAAAAGCTGCCCGCAGTTTGTCAAAGCTAGCAAATAGACCATCCTCATATAAATGTCCTAATTGGTGAAGGCCTCTTCTCTCTAAATAAGTAAATCGGGGGTCCATTGTGGCTGGTAAGAAAAGATGATTATTACAGACAGGGGTCGATTGGGGAATAGTGAGCCAATTAAAATAATGCCTAATTTGTGCCCAGATCTTTAGGGTTCCAATTACTATGGGGTTAGAAGTATATTGAGAGGGGGAAAAAGGTAAAGTAGAACATGCAAGAGCGAGGAGGCATGGCATGAGTTAGCCTCGACCAGACACCAATCACTGTGGGGCGAGGTGAACCACAGCACGATCTTGTGGGCGTTCGTGGCCCAGTAATAGCCCCTAAGGTTGGGCAGGCTAAGCCCACCAAGGGACCTTGTCCTCTGCAGCAGATTTATGTTAGCTCTTGCATGTTTACCAGCCCAAATGAACGAGGAGATTATACTATCAATATTGGTAAAAAAAAAAAAAAGACTGAGGTAAAAAGATAGGAAGACACTGGAATATGTACAGATATCTGGGCAGTATATTCATTTTTATCGTCTGTACTCTTCCTGCTAAAGAGATTGGTAGATGACCCCACCTCTGTAGGTCAGATTTGACTGTTGTCGTGAGAACACCAAGGTTTTGTTCCCGTAGTGCACCAGGGGACTGCGTGATTACAATGCCAAGATACCTGAACCCCGATTTGGCTATTCTAAAAGGTGACGACGTGGGGGGTAATTCTTTAGCCAATCGATTGAAAGGGAAACATTCACTCTTTTGGATGTTTAATTTGTATCCCGAGAATACACCAAAGGATGTCAGGAGTGAAAGTATATGAGGAGTACTAGCAATGGGATCGCGCACATACAAAAGCAAATCATCAGCATATAACGAGACTCTATGCTCAGCACCCCCTCTCTGAATCCCCTTGAGACCTCTCTCCGCTTTTAGAGCAATCGACAACGGCTCGATGGCTATTGCGAACAACAGTGGAGAGAGTGGGCACCCTTGGCGCGTTCCACGGAAGAGAGGGAAACATTTAGAGCGTTGAGTATTCGTACACACTGAGGAGTGAGAAGAAGAGTACAGCAATTTGACCCAGGAAATGAGGCCTGCGCCAAAGCCAAGCTGTCGGAGGGAGAAGAAAAGGTAGGCCCACTCAACTCTGTCGAAGGCCTTCTCAGCATCAAGAGATATAACCACCTCCGGCTCAGTAGGAGAGGGCGGAGTGTGAATGATGCTGAGAAGTCTTCGAACATTAGAGAAGGAGTGCCTCCCTCTAATAAATCCCGTCTGATCCTCTGATACAATGGAGGGTACAACAGATTCCAATCGACGCGCAAAGATCTTAGCAAGTATTTTTACATCTACAGAGAGCAACGAAATCGGGCGATATGAAGCACAGTTCAACAGGTCCTTGCCCTTCTTAAAGATCAAAGAAATAGAGGCTTGCGTAAGGGTAGGCGGGAGGGAGCCTTGTTGGTGCGATGAATTGAACATAGAAAGTAGTACTGGAGCTAGTTGCTCAGAGAATGTTTTATAAAATTCTACTGGGTATCCGTCAGGGCCCGGGGATTTACTGCTATTCATGGCCTTTATTGCTTCTTTAACCTCAGAGAGCTGCAAGGGAGAGTCTAGTATCTGTTTGTCTTCAGTCGAAATTGTAGGTACAGTATATCCAATTTATCAAAAAAACTAAGTAGCTGAGTTTCATCATCCGGAGATTCAGATTTGTATAGTCGGGAGTAGTAATCTCTAAAGGCAGTATTAATCTCATTCGGGTCACAAGTAAGGGAGCTTGTCTCGTCCCGAATCTGAGTGATATGGTTCGAGGCCACTCGAACCACTTTTAACTGGTGGGCAAGGAGACGGCCAGCTTTATCTCCATGTTCATACATGGACCCGTGGGAATGCAGAAGGAGTCGTTCGGCCTCTCTTGTTAGGAGAAGATCAAGTTCCGTTCGGAGCTTCATACGTTCTTTAAATAGATCAGGTGAGTGAGTAGTTGCGAGTCGGCTGTCTAGGTCGGAGATAGATCCTTCCAGTTCTCTTTGGCGTGCTCTACGGATTTTATTAGTATAGGATGTATATGATATGATCTTGCCCCTAACAAAGGCTTTCAGGGTTTCCCAAAGTAGAGACGCCGAGGTCTCCTCGTTTTGGTTGGTTTCACGGAAGAACGCAATAGTTTCCGAAACATACTTGCAGAAATCCGAATCGGATAGTAAAAGAGGGTCTAGACTACGGTGGCCGACGCGTGCAAATCACAACGGCAAATCCGGAACACAACGGCAAGTTCAAAAAACACAACCGCAAAGTTCAAACACAACAACAAAGTAAAAAAACACAACAGCAAGTCAGAAAACACAACTGCAAGTCGGAAACACAAATGCAATACAGAATACACAACAGCAAGAGAGAAAACACAATCGCAAATTGGAAACCACGATTGCAACTCCCAAAAACACAACGACAATAACCAGAAATCACATTAGAAATGTGTCAACCGGAAAGGGATTTACTACTTGTTGAATCTGATTGGGCAGCTATAGTGTCAATAACAGTGGGACGTGCGTGAAACGAATACTCAAATTAATTTTAAATGATACGTTTAAGGGGAGACACGGTAGGTGAAAACATCGTTTTTCAACGCCCTGGTCAAATTTGAGATTTTGTGCTAGTTTGCTTCCATAACATGTCTTCTTTCATACTAGTGGAAATAAAACATCAACTAGTGCTGCGAGCAGCAGTGAGCGGGCCCTCGCACCCCACGCGGGTCGGGGTGTGGCGCCGTTAAAGGGTGTGCTATTTCGGTGTCCAGTACTGACAGAAACTTCCTGTCACCAGTAGGTGGCGCTCTAAGCGTGACTCAATACCGACGCATAGATGTGTTCAGGACAGTACCTTGATGAAGTGTGAGAAATGTTGTGTAAATCGGACAAAGTATGTAGGAGTTATGAGGACTTCCTGTAAGCAGTAGGTGGCGCTGTAAGTATGACGCAATACTGACCTACAGATGTGTTCAAGATGCGACCTTCATCAAGCATGAGCAATTTGGAGTAAATCGGATAATGTATGTAGGAGTTATGAGTACTTCCTGTTTCACCAGTAGGTGGCGCTGTAAGTGTTACTCAATACCGACGCATAGATGTGTTCAGAAGGTGACCTTCATGAAGCGTCAGCAATTTGGTGCAAATCGGATGATGTATGCAGGAGTTATGAGGACTTCCTGTTTCACCAATAGGTGGCGCTATAAGTATGACGCAATACTGACACATAGATGTGTTCAGGACAGAACCGTCATGAAGCGTGAGATAAATCGGACAAATCGGATAATGTATGGAGGAGTTATGAGGACTTCCTGTTTCACCAATAGGTGGCGCTATAAGTATGATGCAATACTGACACATAGATGTGTTCAGGACAGAACCGTCATGAAGCGTGAGATATATCGGACAAATCCGATAATGTATGGAGGAGTTATGGGGACTTCCTGTTTCACCAATAGGTGGCGCTATACGTATGACGCAATACTGACACATAGATGTGTTCAGGACAGAACCGTCATGAAGCGTGAGCTATATCGGACAAATTGGATAATGTATGGAGGAGTTATGAGGACTTCCTGTTTCACCAATAGGTGGCGCTATAAGTATGACGCAATACTGACACATAGATGTGTTCAGGACAGAACCGTCATGAAGCGTGAGATATATCGGACAAATCGGATAATGTATGGAGAAGTTATGAGGACATCGTGTTTTATGGCGAAATGTCAAACTTTGGCGGGGCGCCACGGCAAGGGTGTTTGGTGAAAACTCAATTTTCTTGATAACTTTTGATCACAAAGGGCTTAAGATGAAGCTGACCGAGTATGAAGTTGATCGGATGAAATCTGTAGGAGGAGTTCGTTGAAATACGAGGCATGGAAATGGTCAAAACAAGGACAAAATGGCACATTAAAAGCAAAATGGCGGCCTTCCTGTTGCATGTTGGGTACAGCTCTAAGAGACATTTTAGTGTGGCTCGATGAAATACATATGCCCTCCGAATTTCGTTCGCCTACATCAAACTGAAAGGTGGGGCTCGCCATTTGAAACTTTCCAGGGGGCGCTCTTGAGCCGTTTTGCCACGCCCATTTCCGTCACCCATGAATTATCAAATTTTTCACCGGGACTGACGTATCTGCAAAGTTTCATCCGTTTTCATCGATGTTTAGGCCGCCAAAAAGGCATTTGTTTTGGAAGAAGAAGGAGAAGGAGAATAATCCTTCGAAATACAATAGGGCCTCGCACCGCCAGTGTGCTCGGGCCCTAAAAATACGCATTTAGATGTTTATTTTACTTCATTTAGTCTGTTTGCGTCTGTAGATTCTTCCTAAAATCACCAAAAGTTAGCCTTTTTTCGGAACGTCTCGCAGCGTTTCTTTCGTCTGGATCCGGTCATCCGGGTATCGTTTGAAAGATCTGGCTCTCGTGCACAATGTTATCGCAACCAAACCTGATAGTTAGGGCCCGAGCACTGGCGGTGCGAGGCCCTATTGAAACTCGAAGGATTATTATTATTAGGGCCCGAGCACTGGCGGTGCGAGGCCCTATTGAAACTCGAAGGATTATTATTATTATTCTCCTTCTTCTTTACTCCAAACAAATGCCTTTTAGGCGGCCTGAACATCGATGAAAACGGATGAAACTTTGCAGATACGTCAGTCCCGGTGAAAAATTTGATAATTCATGGGTGACGGAAATGGGTGTGGCAAAACGGCTCAAGAGCGCCCCCTGGAAAGTTTAAAATGGCGAGCCCCACCTTTCAGTTTGATGTAGGCGAACGAAATTCGGTGGGCATATGTATTTCATCGAGCCACACTTAAATGTCTCTTGGAGCTATACCCAACATGCAACAGGAAGTCCGCCATTTTGCTCTTAATGTGCCATTTTGTCCTTGTTTTGACCATTTCCATGCCTCGTACTTCGACGAACTCCTCCTACAGATTTCATCCGATCAACTTCATATCGGGTCAGCTTCATCTTAAGCCCTTTGTGATCAAAAGTTATCAAAAAAATTTAGTTTTCACCAAACACCCTTGCCGTGGCGCCCCGCCAAAGTTTGACATTTCGCCATAAAACACGAAGTCCTCATAACTCCTCCATACATTATCCAATTTGTCCGATATATCTCACGCTTCATGACGGTTCTGTCCTGAACACATCTATGTGTCAGTATTGCGTCATACTTATAGCGCCACCTATTGGTGAAACAGGAAGTCCTCATAACTCCTCCATACATTATCCCATTTGTCCGATATAGCTCACGCTTCATGACGGTTCTGTCCTGAACACATCTATGTGTCAGTATTGCATCATACGTATAGCGCCACCTATTGGTGAAACAGGAAGTCCTCATAACTCCTGCATACATCATCCGATTTGCACCAAATTGCTGATGCTTCATGAAGGTGGCCTTCTGAACCCATCTATGTGTCGGTATTGAGTCACACTTACAGCGCCACCTACTGGTGAAACAGGAAGTCCTCATAACTCCTCCATACATTATCCAATTTGTCCGATATATCTCACGCTTCATGACGGTTTTGTCCTGAACACATCTATGTGTCAGTATTGCGTCATACTTATAGCGCCACCTATTGGTGAAACAGGAAGTCCTCATAACTCCTGCATACATCATCCGATTTGCACCAAATTACTGACGCTTCGTGAAGGTCACCTTCTGAACACATCTATGCGTCGATATTGAGTCACACTAACAGCGCCACCTACTGGTGAAACAGGAAGTACTCATAACTCCTCCATACATTATCCAATTTGTCCGATATATATCACGCTTCATGACGGTTCTGTCCTGAACACATCTATGTGTCAGTATTGCGTCATACTTATAGCGCCACCTATTGGTGAAACAGGAAGTCCTCATAACTCCTCCATACATTATCCAATTTGTCCGATATATCTCACGCTTCATGACGGTTCTGTCCTGAACACATCTATGTGTCAGTATTGCGTCATACTTATAGCGCCACCTATTGGTGAAAAAGGAAGTCCTCATAACTCCTCCATACATTATCCAATTTGTCCGATATATCTCACGCTTCATGACGGTTCTGTCCTGAACACATCTATGTGTCAGTATTGCGTCATACTTATAGCGCCACCTATTGGTGAAACAGGAAGTCCTCATAACTCCTCCATACATTATCCAATTTGTCCGATATATCTCACGCTTCATGACGGTTCTGTCCTGAACACATCTATGTGTCAGTATTGCGTCATACTTATAGCGCCACCTATTGGTGAAACAGGAAGTCCTCATAACTCCTCCATACATTATCCAATTTGTCCGATATATCTCACGCTTCATGACGGTTCTGTCCTGAACACATCTATGTGTCAGTATTGCGTCATACTTATAGCGCCACCTATTGGTGAAACAGGAAGTCATCATAACTCCTACATACATTAGCCAATTTGTCCGATATATCTCACGCTTCATGACGGTTCTGTCCTGAACACATCTATGTGTCAGTATTACATCATACTTATAGCGCCACCTATTGGTGAAACAGGAAGTCCCCATAACTCCTCCATACATTATCGGATTTGTCCGATATATCTCACGCTTCATGACGGTTCTGTCCTGAACACATCTATGTGTCAGTATTGCGTCATACTTATAGCGCCACCTATTGGTGAAACAGGAAGTCCTCATAACTCCTACATACATTATCCAATTCGTCCGATATATCTCACGCTTCATGACGGTTCTGTCCTGAACACATCTATGTGTCAGTATTGCATCATACTTATAGCGCCACCTATTGGTGAAACAGGAAGTCCTCATTACTCCTCCATACATTATCCAATTCGTCCAATATATCTCACGCTTCATGAAGGTTCTGTCCTGAACACATCTGTGTCAGTATTACGTCATACTTATAGCGCCACCTATTGGTAAAACAGGAAGTCCTCATAACTCCTCCATACATTATCCGCTTTGTCCGATATATCTCACGCTTCATGACGGTTCTGTCCTGAACACATCTATGTGTCAGTATTGCGTCATACTTATAGCGCCACCTATTGGTGAAACAGGAAGTCCTCATAACTCCTCCATACATTATCCGATTTGTCCGATTTATCTCACGCTTCATGACGGTTCTGTCCTGAACACATCTATGTGTCAGTATTGCGTCATACTTATAGCGCCACCTATTGGTGAAACAGGAAGTCCTCATAACTCCTCCATACATTATCCGATTTGTCCGATATATCTCATGCTTCATGAGGGTTCTGTCCTGAACACATCTATGTGTCAGTATTGCGTCATACTTATAGCGCCACCTATTGGTGAAACAGGAAGTCCTCATAACTCCTGCATACATCTGATTTGCACCAAATTGCTGACGCTTCATGAAGGTGACATTCTGAACACATCTATGCGTCGGTATTGAGTCACACTTACAGCGCCACCTACTGGTGAAACAGGAAGTACTCATAACTCCTACATACATTATCCGATTTACAACAAATTGCTCACGCCTGATGAAGGTCGCATCCTGAACACATCTTTGCATCACCATTGAGTCATACTTATAGTGCCACCTACTGCTTAAAGGAAGTCCTCATAACTCCTACATACATTATCCCATTTACTCCAAATTGCTCACGCCTGATGAAGGTCGCATCCTGAACACATCTTTGCATCACCATTGAGTCATGCGTATAGCACCACCTACTGCTTACAGGAAGTCCTCATAACTCCTACATACATTATCCGACTTACATCAAATTGTTCATGCTTCATGAAGGTCGCATCCTGAACACATCGATGCATCGGTATTGAGTCACGCTTAGAGCGCCACCTACTGGTGACAGGAAGTTTCTGTCAGTACTGGACACCGAAATAGCACACCCTTTAACTGCGCCACACCCCGACCCGCGTGGGGTGCGAGGGCCCGCTCACTGCTGCTCGCAGCCCTAGTTATTCTTCTCCTTCTTCTCCTTCTTCTTCTCCCCAAACAAATGCCTTTTTGGCGGCCTTAACATCGATGAAAACGGATGAAACTTTGCACATACGTCAGTCCCGGTAAAAAATTTGATAATTCATGGGTGACGGAAATGGGCGTGGCAAAACGGCTCAAGTGCGCCCCCTGGAAAATTTAAAATGGCGAGCCCCACCTTTCAGTTTGATGTAGTCGAACGAAATTCGGTGGGCATATGTAGTTCATCGAGACACACTAAAATGTCTCTTGGAGCTATACCCAACATGCAACAGGAAGTCCGCCATCTTGCTTTTAATGTGCCATTTTGTCCTTGTTTTGACCATTTCCATGCCTCGTACTTCAACGAACTCCTCCTACAGATTTCATCCGATCAACTTCATATCGGGTCGGCTTCATCTTAAGACCTTTGTGATCAAAAGTTATCAAAAAAATTGAGTTTTCACCACACACCCTTGCCGTGGCGCCCTGCCAAAGTTTGACATTTCGCCATAAAACACGAAGTCCTCATAACTCCTACATACATTATCCAATTTGTCCGATATATCTCATGCTTCATGACGGTTCTGTCCTGTACACATCTATGTTTCAGTATTGCATCATACTTATAGCGCCACCTATTGGTGAAACAGGAAGTCCTCATAACTCCTACATACATTATCCAATTCGTCCGATATATCTCACGCTTCATGAAGGTTCTGTCCTGAACACATCTATGTGTCAGTATTGCGTCATACTTATAGCGCCACCTATTGGTGAAACAGGAAGTCCTCATAACTACTACATACATTATCCAATTTGTCTGATATATCTCACGCTTCATGACGGTTCTCTCCTGAACACATCTATGTGTCAGTATTGCGTCATACTTATAGCGCCACCTATTGGTGAAACAGGAAGTCCTCATAACTCCTACATACATTATCCAATTTGTCCGATATATCTCACGCTTCATGACGGTTCTGTTCTGAACACATCTATGTGTCAGTATTGCGTCATACTTATAGCGCCACCTATTGGTGAAACAGGAAGTCCTCATAACTCCTGCATACATCATCCGATTTGCACCAAATTGCTGACGCTTCATGAAGGTGACATTCTGAACACATCTATGCGTCGGTATTGAGTCACACTTACAGCGCCACCTACTGGTGAAACAGGAAGTCCTCATAACTCCTACATACGTTAACCGATTTACTCAACATTTCTCACGCTTCATCAAGGTACCGTCCTGAACACATCTATGCTTCGGTATTGAGTCACGCCTAGAGCGCCACCTACTGGTGACAGGAAGTGTCTCTCAGTACTGCACACCGAAATAGCACACCCTTTAACGGCGCCACACCCCGACACGCGTGGGGTGCGAGGGCCCGCTCACTGCTGCTCGCAGCCCTAGTTTCATTTGTATCAGCAACCAATCGTGGAAATACAAAGGCGGGTTTGATGCTAACCGTGAAATCTCATTGGCTGTTGATTTCTGAGAACGTGATTGGTTCAACGCGTCATGTGACACGTTTCCACTTCCTTATATCTAATCCAAATAATGCCGTCTGTAAAGCGTTCTAAATGTAATAAGCAACAACGACAACAGTGTTTGCCCGCAAGGTTGAACAGAAAACATGAGAAACTAAATGGAAATGTTTACATTTATGAGATATAAAGTGCCTATTCGCGCAAGTTGTCATTAGCCGGTGCTAGCATGTCCAGTCAGCAGCAGGGAGATGAGGCTAGCGTTAGCATGTCCAGTGAGCAGCAGAGAGATGCGGCGCGTTTGAATGAGCTGATAACTGGGTTGATTTGTCCTAATTGTGCAGGGACTGGTATTAAAATTAACATAGATCCTCAGAATAGTGGGTTCTGTAGTACTTTGCTCTTAGAGTGCAGTCTTTGTGAGAAATGGCTATCGCAAAAGTGTCTACACATCGACTCGGCTTCATGATACAACTAGGAATGATGTTGCATTTGATGTCAATGTGAGGATGGTCCTCTTAGCGCACGAGTTAGGGTTGGGGTATGCAGCTCTCCAAAAGATTAGTAAAGTGTTGGATCCCAGGGCTTCATCTGAAAACGTATCAGAAACATGACAAGAGAGTGACAGGTAGGCTATTGAAACGTGTTCCCTCTCTCTCTCTCTCTCTCTCTCTCTCTCTCTAGCCAATATCAGAAGCCTATACATATGCACAGTAGTCTCTCTACCTGTGGCATATCTACATGCATCCATAAACTGACCAAATAAACTGTTTTAATTTCAGTTGCTGAAATAGAGAGAGGTCTGGAGTCCTTTCACAGAAGCAGAGAGCAGATTAGGCAGGCATATGCAGATGTGGACCCAGAGGTTGGTAAGCTGACTGCCAATAAATGCTAAATGTTACAAAATTATTACAGTTATTGAGAATTATTACAATAATTCTCAATAACCAGCGTTCAGTGGACAACATGAAGGCGGCAATATGGGGTAGTCCGCTTCACTGATGACAACCCCATGCGCACCAGGAACATATGGTGGTTTTAGGGCAGTTTTGGGGACTGCAGCTGAGTGGGTTCTACAGACCAGCTGCTTAGAACAGTTTTGTGAACTGCAGCTGAGTGGGTTCTACAAACCAGCTGCCTAGAACAGTTTTGTTGATATCTAGTGTGGTGCCATCTGAGGAGTGACTCTGTAGACCTATGACGGCGTAGCTTGATGTCTCCTATGGTGTTGCTTTTGACGATGGTTATATCACTTGTTTGTTTGGCAATCTATATTTAGCTTCTATTGGTGTTTACCCTGCATTGTTTACCACGTCTTGTCCTGTGTATTTATGAATCAGCTTACTCTTCATGTTCATTCATTCATTCATTCATTCATTCATGTTTTCTCCATGTAAAACGCTTAAAAAAACACAAAAAGCTAGATAATCTGTTTTCTCATGCATGTCCTCGTCAAATGTGTCTATCTTTATCCATGATCTGTTTAACAAAATAATACAAGCTTTCTAAAAGGGAATGTTCTCTTCCCTACTAACATTGTCTCGTCTCTAGTCTCGTCTTACTAACATCCCACTCGTGGGCTGTACCTTGACGTGGTGAGTGGGCTTCCAACTAAACAGGTCTTACTTCTCTATACAAAATGTCTACTCCTGGACTATTTTGAATCCACAACATGCTGTGTTATTCAGTTTTCAGTTTCTATGTGTTTTCAGATGTTGTGTAATGTTGTTACTAATGATGTGATTGGATATTGTGTTTGTAAATATTGGTTTACAATGCAAATGTATGGTTTTTTACAATACATATTTTCAAAGCCCGTTTTCTCAAAATGAGTTATTTCTCATCTTAGGGACATCAAAACCACCACTTGAGTAGCACCTACATACACCTAACTTTACAGTTTTGTTCCAATCCATATTCTGAGAGTTTGTCCAAGGGGGATTTTTTAAATTTCATTCATAGCCTGATTTATATAACAGTTTATCCCTAAAACATGGCGAAAATTGGTCTTTTTATGACTGTTGACAGTATTTTCTGATTTCTGAAGTGAAGAAAAGAGATATCAAAAATCCCCCTTGGACAAAGTTTGAATAGGGATATGTGAACAAAATGAAACAAGAATTTTGAATCTGGCTTGAACCAGTTAAAAAAATTGATTTCCCGAAATTATGCAAATTAGCACATATTTAGCGCATATAATGCCTAATTTGCATATTTATCCATAAGATTTCAGAAAACTTGTAATACAAAAAAGATGCTCCTTAATGTACCTAACAAACTGGGGGAGTTTGATGGTGATACCTATTAAGGATTTTTTTTTTCCTATTCACCTGGGGTGTCTCCCCTTAATGACTGGGTTTAAGAATGGAACTATTTTTCTCCCACATGCAGGAGCCTATCTTGCCTCCTGCCAGTCTGTTATCTTGCCTCCTGCCAGGCTGTTGTTATAAAGAAGTTCTTAACTACTTGCCTGGATAAATAAAGGTTATTGATTGCTGATGAGCTAGCTAGCTAATTGTCATTGATGTCATATCAAATATTGGACATTTTTTATCTATAGCTAGTGACCTGCTTTAGTAGGCTAGTGGCCTCTAAGTAGTTTGCACAAAACAGCTGATCAGACGTTACGATGCGCTAGGCTCTTGGCTAGTCTATGTGACACCTAGATGGCAATATAGCGAAAATAATGAAGATATGTTTTGAGTATTTGAGTGATTTGCATGCGTCGGCCACCGTACTAGACGCCAAAATTGAATTATTTAGTTCTATGCTCAAAGCGGAGGTCCAGAATTACAGCCGAATGGTCCGATACAGTTATCGGCGAATATTGGACAGAGATAATTGAGGGGACAAGAGTTTTATCCACAACGAAATAGTCTATGCGCGAGTATGATCTATGTGCATGGGAGAAGAAGGAGTACTGTCTTATCGAAGGATTCAAAAATCTCCATGGGTCAACGTAGCCATAGCGGTCTATAAAAGCGGAGAGAGTCTGTGCCATTTTAGAGGAAGCGGTAGGCCTGGAACTAGATCTGTCTAAGGTTGGGTCCAGAACACAATTAAGATCCCCCCCCAATATCAGTAGATGAGAGTTCAAGTCCGGAATAATGGATAACAATAACTTCATAAAATTGTGGTCATCCCAGTTGGGAGCATAAACGGATACTAAAATAACTGGTTTCTGATAAAGCACACCACTGACGATGACAAAGCGGCCATTAGAGTCTAAGATTGTATTAGTAGGAGAGAAATGAATTTTTTTTCTAATTAAGATAGCCGTTCCCCTTGTTTTTATATTAAATTTTGAATGAAACATTTGTCCAATCCAGGGTCTATTTAGCTTCCGCTGATCAGAGTTGCAGAGATGTGTCTCCTGTATAAGCATAATGTCTGCCTGCTGATTTTTAAGATGTAACATAATCTTTGTGCGTTTCACTGAAGCGTTCAACCCACCAGTGTTCAGAGAGAGTATCTTGACTGCCTGTCCACCTCCAGTCCCAGGACCAGCTACGTTAGCCATGACGTACCACTCAGCATAAGGAATGTCAGACCAGCCCTAAAACGATCGCAACTGAAAACGAAGAGAATGTTGTACATGAAAACAATAAAATAGAGTGCAAATGAAAATGGAATAGTTACCTCAAACAAGACAAAGGCAAAGAAAGAGTCCCCCCCCCCCCTTAGTCCAATATCCCCACCCCGCCTCATCCCCCTCTTGATAACTGTTACATCCCCTCTCCTCTACCCTCCCCCCAACCACCTCCCTCTCTACCACCCACTCCCGCCCTCCCCCCCCTCCCCCCACCCCTTAACCCCTTCCAAAATCTCATCTACCAATAACAATAACATTAACTTCCCTATCGATTCATCTCTCCTTCCTCGCAATGTCTCAATACCCACTTTTCGTAGAAAAGAACCCCCTACTGGAACATTGTAGGTAAATCAAACATGAACAGAACACATTAGCAAGACCATTGTACCCCATAGTCTCAATCTATGTTGTAATATAACAAGAAAAACAACCATAAGAGTATGCCGACTGGCATAGGCCTATAAACATTAGTTTGTATACAAACATCCTGAGTCAAATAGCAACATCAGTACTGGAACGAAGTGCAAAAAATGATTTCTCTCTCAGTGCCGTCGAGTTTGTCCCATGCAGAGTAAAAAAAATACAAAACTGAGGAAAAAATAATAATAATAGCATGGTGTAAGTAAAAGAGGCCATGAACATCATAACCAGTCTATAGTGCAGAACAACGACGGTGCTGATAGTGTTAATAGAACTAGTGTTAACCCGACGCCCCACACAAAGGGCTCATAGCCGACATCCGACTGCTGTGTGGACCGGGATAAGGCAAATATGAAACCAAAAACCCAGAATCAGCATGTATAAATCGCGACCCAGTGCAAGTAAAAAAATAAATCAAACTGGTGTCTTTACTGTCACCGTAAGCACCAATATAGCACCAGTCTGAAAGTGCTAGCCAGTTAGCTAGCCGGCCAGCGCTTAGCATAGCCTAGGTTACCGTAACATTAGCGGCTAAGCTAGCAGGCCACAGGCTCCTGTTGGTAGCTAGCTACAAAAGCTACTGCCTCCTCCGGCGAGGCGAATCTCTTCCTAGTCCCACCTTCAAGCGTGATCTGTAGGCGAGCAGGGAATGCAAGGGCCGGTCTGAGGCCCAGGTTGTACAGCTTTGACATGACATCTCGGTACTTGGTGCGTTGCTCGAGAACCTCCGGAGCGTAGTCTTCGAAGATCAGTACTGGCGCCTCGTGGTACCGGAGATTTCCTCGTCTCTTGCGGGCTTCACGGATGATCAGGTCCTTGGTCTGGTAGCGATGTAGTCGCATTATCACCGGTCGCGGTCTGGTCCCTGGTTGCGGCTTTGCTGTTAGCGCCCTGTGTGCACGGTCTAGTTCCGGAGGCGATTGGAGCGTGTCTGCGCCTAGCAGCTCAACCAAAAGTTCCGAAAAGAACGTTGTAGGCCGGGGCCTTTCAATGGATTCAGGAAGACCTAGCACTCTGATATTGTTTCTGCGGCTCCGGCCCTCCAGATCTGCGGCCTTCGCAGCTAGCTTAGCATTTCCATCAGCTAACACCGCGCACTTCTCCTCCAGTGAACGGATTCGCTGGTCTTGTAAATTAGCATTCGACTCCAGGGAGTCAATACGATGTCCGTGTTCTGTCACCGTGGACCGTGTTTGGTCTAGCTTCACTTCTAGGGCAGTAAAGGCAGCTTTGAAGTCGGCAGCGATGCTAGCCCTGTGCTCCTCCAGTAAACTAGCTATGTCAGCCATACTAGGGACAGCATGGTCCACGACATTGCCCACGGCCGAAACCTCAGTTTCAGACTTTTTCGATGTTGATTCCGATGTCGATTTCGACGTTTTCTTGTCCATTTCGTCGGACTATTGTGAACAACGAGACTAATTCCGTCCACAAATGAGTATTATACTCAGACACGGGGGTATTTAAAAGACGTTTTATGAAATAAAATAGTGGGAGAGCGAGACCACGCAGCCTTCACATGCTCGTCCAACTGGAAGTCCTGCGTCGTGTTGTTGACCTGCAATTCCATTGCTGCTGCAAGAGGCAGTAGTCCCAGAACATCAAAACCAAAAGACTCCACTGACCCCTACATGCGTAGTTTCTCTCCCTATCTGCGTGTGTGTACGGGGTGTGCAGGAGGGGTTTGGGGGGCATTGGGAGTAATAACAATGTCGGAGAAGACCCTGTGCAAGATCCCACGGTACGCTACTGCATTATAGTCAGACAGTCCTCATTACAATAGGAGTAGGACACTTCAAATCCTATAGTAATTCATTTTTGTATAGGATGTGATGCACCAGTCGCTCTACGCCTATGTGGTTTATTTTCAATGATTAGACTGACTGTTGACTGGCACAGCTTTAGGTGGTGATGGAGAAATGAGCTTAATGTATTGATGCTTTTTTGTGCGTGACTTACAGTGCCAGCGCACCTAGTATAGCGTTCGTCCGATCATCACTCCCTCCCTCCCTCCCCTCCGTTACTGCGGACAATGTTGGCCTGCATTTCTCTGTTGGCACCACAAGAGGCAGTAGTCCCAGCACACCAAAATCAAGAAGGACACCAAAATCAACCTGCCGATCTACACTGCACAAGTAGAGTAGTGGTGAGAGCATTGGACTCCCACCCTGGAGACTGGGGTTGAAGACCCGGTGGGGATGACTTTATGGGACTATACCCCAAACCTCCACATGTTCATCCTTTCACTCCAACTTTTACACCTTGCCTTATAGATCAGATCCTGTCCCAACCCCAACCCATATTCTAACCCCAACCCACACTAGGGACTGGAAGAAGGACACCAAAACCCACCCGCCGATCTCCACTGCACAAGTAGAGTAGTGGTGAGAGCATTTGACTCCCACCCAGGAGACCGGGGTTCCTGGTGGGGATGAATTTATGTTATCATCAGTGTAACTGCTTCAGCCACTGACCGCTACCATTAATGTTATGGAAGCTGCTGCTAGTTGTTGTGACCCCATGAGCTAACTGGCTATCCTGCTCTTATTGTGCTGGATTAGCATTGGAAGCATTGGAACTGATGTGTCCAGGTGACAAGATCTTTATTTATCAAACATTACCGTCCTACCAGTCCCGCACAGAAACAAGCCAGCCAACACACATAAGCCAGGCTTGACCTGGCCTGGTTTACTCTCCACATGCAATCATGCACCAAAAATCCTTGCTTCAAAATTTGACAGAAGCAAGGTAAAAGGATGACATGATTACTAACCTAATAATACACATTTCATATATTCATGAGAGAGTGTTTTAGAGGAAAAATCCTTAAACTCAAATTAGAAACACATCAGATTATGTTTCAAAATATTCCAAATCCCCAATTTTGATGGCACAGATTTCAACTCAACTTCCTTCTAACAATAAGGCAGCAATGGGCATATTTGTAACAGCAGTTAAACACTTTCCAATACCTTTAACAACTCCCAAAAATAATTATGAAAATAATAACCATAAAAATGATACACATAGATTTGAGAATATACAGGACTTTAGTTTTTTGCTTCATGGAACTCATTTGTATTTGAAATAAACGAAAAACCTTCTGAAGCTAGTATTGCACATGCACCTCCTTTACTGGCTAGAATTATATCTAAAGCAAATCTATTTTGTAACACAACCTTTTTCATTTCATTTATTATTTGTTTAATGCGTTCATTTGGTTTTGCAAGATAGTTGAGAGAGTTATAGCTTCAAGCTGAGTTTTATAAAAGCCAGTTAGGAAATAATATACATTTAAATTTTGAGATAGTTCTACGGTGTCTAGAATTAGATTTTTGATTAATTACCTGTATTTCAGCGTGATTAACCTTTCTAATCATGGGAATTAAATGAGCAAGATAACATCAATCTACAGTACACTGTTGCTATCTAAAGTTGAATAAAGGAGAATGCTCATTTTCGACAACCTGGACCTTATTTACAACATATTATAAGACGTTTGACTCACCGAGATAACTTTGGTGTAATTCGGAGGCCTGTAGAAGAAATTTAAAATCCAGTGCGAGCCAAGTATATCCATGTAATGGCGGCAGACGGGGCACTGAGAATGCAGCTTCTAAAAAAGGTATTTTCTGCCGCGAAACGGTTGTTTTCATCTATCTATTTTTATGAATCGCTAGTTGTGCTTCCATAGAGCGAGGGCGTGTTTTGGTTTTCACATGCCTCTGTAATATGATCTTTAGAAACGAAATACAGCTTCCCCACTTGCCCCAGCATGCATGTGCACAACGCACAGACTGGCTATTCTCCATCTGTAGGCTACACTCGCGGCTCACATTCTCTACGCTACGATCGGCTTGTTGGTGCCTGGAATATTGTGTGCAATATGGCTGAATATTTATCAGATTCTGAGGATATAGAAGATGACTTAGAATATGATGGAAGCCGATCGTAGCATAGAAAATGTGAGCAAGAGACAGCGAAGAAGGAACAGGACTACCAGGACCAGTAGCGTTTCTAGCTCATATGCCACCCTGGGCGAAACCCGCGCTACGGCGCCCCCGGCCCCGAGCTGATGCGGTGAGATAGAACGATGGTTACGTATTGTTGTTATTATCGTATTGTTGGTTTGAAGGGGGGCTCGAGCTCCTGGTAATGGAGACGTGAGGAGGTGAACAGGGTGAGTAGGGTGAGGTGAGGGTGAGGAGGTGAACAGGGCGAGTAGATCTTACGTGGGTCTGGAAAGTGGAGAACAGGTGTGTGAGGAAGGGGTTCTCCCTGGCCAGGGCCAGAACCCTCTTCTCCACCATGGTGGACTCCACCCTGCAACCCTCCAGGACCTTCTGTTTGCTCAGGGCCTTCACGGCCAGGTACCGCCCCTGACCCTTCAGCTCGGCCAGCAGCACCTGAGGAGCCCAGGAGAGAGTGGAACACACGTCCCTATATCCAAAACACGCTGAGTCTAAGAAGCCCAAACACCAACGCCCCCGGTCCTTCTGAGTGGCTTGCGTTGGCGGTGTCAAAAGTACAAGTGGTGTGTGGTGCCTTGGTTTTTATTTTATTTTATAAACTGTTAAAACGTGGGACGTCCATCCATCCATCCATCCTTCCTTCCTTCCTTCCTTCCTTCCATCCATCCATCCTTCCTTCCTTCCTTCCTTCCTTCCTTCCTTCCTTCCTTCCTTCCTTCCTTCCTTCCTTCCTTCCATCCTTCCATCCTTCCATCCTTCCTTCCTTCCATCCTTCCATCCATCCTTCCTTCCATCCTTCCATCCATCCATCCATCCTTCCATCCATCCATCCTTCCTTCCTTCCTTCCTTCCATCCATCCATCCTTCCTTCCTTCCTTCCTTCCATCCATCCATCCTTCCTTCCTTCCTTCCATCCATCCTTCCATCTTTCCTTCCTTCCATCCATCCATCCATCCATCCTTCCTTTCATCCTTCCTTCCATCCATCCTTCCTTCCTTCCTTCCATCCTTCCTTCCTTCCATCCATCCATCCATCCATCCTTCCTTCCTTCCTTCCTTCCTTCCATCCTTCCTTCCTTCCATCCTTCCTTCCTTCCTTCCTTCCTTCCTTCCTTCCTTCCTTCCTTCCTTCCTTCCTTCCATCCATCCTTCCATCCTTCCTTCCATCCATCCTTCCTTCCATCTTTCCTTCCTTCCTTCCTTTCATCCATCCTTCCTTTCTTCCATCCATCCATCCTTCCTTCCTTCCTTCTGACCATCCATCCTTCCTTCCATCCATCCTTTCTTCCATCCATCCTTTTTGCATCCAATTTTGCATTTTTACTCTTTTTTTTTAACTTGTCGCTATGCCTACAGTTTGAACAGCTCATACACATATTATATATCGAAACGTTCCTTCCTTCCTTCCATCCATCCTTCCTTCCTTCCATCCATCCTTCCATCCTTCCATCCATCCTTCCATCCTTCCTTCTTTCCTTCTTTCCATCCTTCCTTCCATCCATCCTTCCTTCCTTCCATCCATCCATCCATCCATCCATCCATCCTTCCTTCCTTCCATCCATCCATCCATCCTTCCTTCCTTCCATCCTTCCTTCCTTCCATCCTTCCTTCCATCCTTCCTTCCTTCCTTCCTTCCTTCCATCCATCCTTCCTTCCTTCCATCCATCCATCCATCCATCCATCCTTCCATCCATCCTTCCATCCATCCATCCTTCCTTCCTTCCTTCCTTCCATCCTTCCATCCTTCCATCCTTCCATCCATCCTTCCTTCCTTCCTTCCTTCCATCCATCCATCCATCCATCCATCCTTCCATCCATCCATCCATCCATCCATCCATCCTTCCTTCCTTCCATCCTTCCTTCCTTCCTTCCATCCTTCCTTCCTTCCTTCCATCCTTCCTTCCTTCCTTCCTTCCTTCCTTCCTTCCTTCCATCCTTTCTTTCATTCTTTCTTTCTTTCTTATATTCAAAGAAATATTCAGAATGACACTCTTTCAGAACTATAAAACTATGAGTTATGAGGAGTGGTCTAATCTATTTTTGAGTGTAGTACTAGCAGTACTTATAACAAACACCTACTGCTTTTCACTGCTACTGCTTCTAACCTCAACTTCCATACAACACCTCCACAGCTACTGCTCGGCCCGGGGTGGGCTATAGACACATGGTCTCCAATGAGGGGTGCATGGGGATGGCCTGGCAATCACTGACCTGCCCCCCACAACCTCTGACCTGAGGGGGCGGAGTCTCGCCACCACGCCACTATCCACGCCACCGTCCCCACATCTCAGACCCTGAGTTGGCTAAAGACGCAGTTTTCACGGTTGGGTGCATGTGGGTGGTCCGGGGAGCAGTACACTGTCCTAGACCGGCTCTGACCCGAGGGGGCGAGGGGGAGTCTCGTCACAACGCCACTACCCACGCCACTGTCCCCACATCTCAAGCAAGCAGCGGCCACTGGTGGAGGACCGCAAAGGTGAAGACAAATCATATGCAAACACACTCATAATGACATGCACAACTGAGCTGTAGAGTGTAGACGGACGGAATTACATGAATGTGGCGTGGAATCAAAGTTTATGCTTACACGATGACGTCCTAAGCCGCTGGCGCCACGTGTGTCATAATGGGACAGATCATCGGTGTTCTAAACACAGACGTCTCCAGTAAAACTATCAAGTTCAGCTAACTTGGCTATCTAACTTTATAGCTAACCTAAAAGACAACTGCTAGCTAGCTAACGTTAGATATGAAAGCTGTCTGGTAGGCTAGGTTAACAATGTTACAATAAACTCGTAAAAAAAATGTATAAACGTTAGATTCAGTCTGAATCTAGATTCTGTCTGAATCATTTCCACCAGGTAGCAACAACAAAAATCTCATATCGAAATATCGCGATGTATTGCTTTAAGGCCAAAATAAGTCTTCCTCTGGTGAAAGCTGTTAGCATTGCCTTTAAGTGACATTCAGTGGTTATTTGATATATTACATGAGTGTAAAGGATTAACGTTACTGACTCTTCCTCTTGGTCTATCAAAGAGGTGTGATGTGGATTGTCATCCTACTGTACCCGTCCCATACTGTACACCTTGTTAGCATCAGTATTCCTTCATAGGTGAAATGATACAACCACAGTAGAAAACAGGGGAGGCAGAGTAGGCTGCCCAAGAAAATGAGCAGATACTCAACTTTTAACCAACAGTATAAGCAATTTCTCTCTAAGGACAATTCTGTTTGTATTTGGTCACTTGTATGGAGTGAAGCTTAGGCTAGTTCAGGCAGGAAACTCAAGACTGCCTATCTGAGCCAGCTAATTTACATGATTGATACTGTAGCTGTGTTGTGCCAATCACGTAGGCCTCCAGTACACTGTGTTCTTAATAGGCCTGCTTTGTGTTATGATTTAGGATTGAGGCATCCCGTGGCATGTTTGAATTTCCTGATATACAGCAGTCGTATAACCTCAATTCGCCACAACACAAACTAGCTAATTTGAAAGGCCTTTTTTAATTGACTTAACAACCTTTCGTACTTGGTATAGGAGAGTCAGATATGGAACCACCCCTACACTGGACACATCAGTTCCAATGCTTCTAATGCTAATCCGGCACAATAAGAGCGGGATAGCCAGTTAGCTCATGAGCTCACAACAACTAGCAGCAGCTTCCATTCCAACATTAATGGTAGCGGTCAGTGGTCAGTTACACTGGTGATTCCCATTAACGTTTATTTTGCTGCAATTGGTTCAACTTTTGTTTCTGGACAAAGGTAAGGGATAAAAAGATTGGAGTGAAAGGATGAACATGTGGAGGTTTGGGGTATAGTCCCATAAAGTCATCCCCACCGGGTCTTGAACCCCCGTCTCCCGGGTGGGAGTCCTATACTCTCACCACTACTCTATTTGTGCAGTGGAGATCTTGGGTGTGGTTTTGGTGTCCTTCTTCCAGTCCCTAGTGTAGGTTGGGGTTAGAATTAGGGTTGGAGTTGCCCTGTGTACTTGTCCTATTTTTCTGTGACAGTCTCATAATGGTCTAGGCCTACTCCTTTGCTACAGGCACTTGTGAGCAAATGCATGTAGGTTTGTCCTGTCTACTGTATATCCAAGAAAAAATACTGCTCTTTCAATCTTTCTTGAAATGCCCTACATTCCTTGTCAAGCATTCACTTTTTCTATGAAATAATGAGATTAAACATTAAAGACATATTTAAGTTTAACAGTTTAATAGTTTAATATGAAACATTTGAATACAAAAATAAAATACACAAATATTTCCTCAATAGTGTTATTGTTCATTCTATTACATCAAGTTCAAGTTCAAGGCTTTTATTGTCATGTGTATTTATAAAATACAATGAAATGCACTGTGATCCTAGCTGCTGTCTTTACAACCCTCTGCAGTTTCCCACTGTCCTGGGAGGTCATGTTCCCATACCACACCGTGATGCAGACATGAGAATGCTCTCAATGGTGCACCGGTAGAAATTTGTGAGCGCTTTTGTGCTTAAACCAAACTTCTTAAGATGCCTCAGGAAGTACAATCTCTGGTGTGCCTTCTTGAGGGTGCACTTGGTGTTCAGGGACCATGTGAAAGTGGTCACAACATCCAATTACATAAAAAGCAGGAAAATAAAAAATATGAAAAAAACATTTAATGAAATAATTTAACAGTAAAGAAAGAATGCTGACAAACAAGCACAATATGTAACAGATAACCTCCCAAAGGACACACACAAGACAATAACCTCCCAATGAGCACACCAGACATAACAAATAACCCACCCACCCACCTACATGCCTACCACCCAATAACCCCTCCTACCTATCACCCATCCACCCCTCCTACCTACCAACCCACCTACCTACCTATCCCCTACCTACCTATCCCCTACCTACCTACCTACTCACTTACCTACCTACCTACCTACCCCCCGACCTACCTACCTACTCACTTACCTACCTACCTACTCACTTACCTACCTCCATACCTACCTACCTACCTACCTACCTCCTACCTACCTACCCACCTACCTACCTACTCGCTTACCTACCTACCTACCCCCTACATACCTACCTACTCACTTACCTACCTACCTATCCCCCTACCTACCTACCTACTCACTTACCTACCTACCTATCCCCCTACCTACCTACTCACTTACCTACCTATCCCCTACCTACCTATCCCCTACCTACCTACCTACCTACCTACTCACTTACCTACCTACCTACCCCCCAACCTACCTACCTACTCACTTACCTACCTCCATACCTACCTACCTCCTACCTACCTACCCACCTACCTACCTACTCGCTTACCTACCCCCTACCTATCTACCTACTCACTTACCTAACTACCTATCCCCCTACCTACCTACCTACTCACTTACCTACCTACATACCCACCTTCCTACCAACCCACCTACCTACCTACTCACTTACCTACCTACTCACTTACCTACCTACCTACCTACCTACCTACCTACCTACCTACCTACCCCCTACCTACCTACCTACCCACTTACCTACCTACCTATCCCCCTACCTACCTACCCACCTACCTACCTACTCACTCACTTACCTACCCACCTACCCACCTACCCCCCTACCTACCTACTCACTTACCTACCTACCTACCCCCCTACCTACCTACCTACTCACTTACATACCTACCTACCCCCCACCTACCTTCCCCCTACCTACCTACTCACTTACCTACCTATCTATCCACCTACCTACCCACGTACCTACCTACCTACCACCTACCTATCCCCCTACCTACCTACCTATCCACCCTACCTACCTACCCACCTACCTACTCACTTACCTACCTATCTACCCACCTACCTACCTACCTACCTACCTACCTACTTACCTAATTACCTACCTCCCTACCTACCCCCTACCTACCTACCTATTCCATACCTACCCACCTACCTACCTACCCAGCTACCCAGACACGAACGAGAAATGAGAAAAGCCAAGGCAATAAACATGGGAGCCAGGACCATGGCCACGCCCACTGTCCCCAGCCCCAGGACTGAATCTCCAACCAGCCGCCATGGTAATATGCCAGCCACTGAGAGAGTGTGAGGGAGAGAGAGAGAAAGACAAAGTAAGAGAGAGAGAGAGAGGGAGAAAGAGAGAGAAATATCCAGAAGTTTTATTACAAGGCACTCTGAAAAACACTCGATTGCGATTGGACAACCGACACATTCTGCGGTCAATTATTTCTCAACAACTTACCCACGTTCAGGGCAATGGAGCAATGTTGAGCGCTGCTCGGGGCAACACTCTTAGACTGGTAATGACTGGGCATGATGACCACAGGACATGGCTCCTGAGACACAGACAGACACAAACAGCGAGAAGATTAGTCAAGTGAGCCACCAAATCTGTTTCCATTCCTCCACCAACCAACAACAATCACCGGCATTTTTGTTCAAACTAAAAACAGTAAAGTCGAAATGTCCAAAGAGCTTGTTACAGTATGAGTGTAAGAGTACAGTGACACACCAAAGATTGAATCATCTTACTGATTCAGAATCCTCTCCTAGCAGTTGCTCCATCTGGGGGCTGATGTAGGAGAAGCCTGCGAAGGAATTCTCGTCCGTCACCGTGCCAACACTGGCGAGGCGGGGCTCCTCCCTCAGCACCTCCTGGTCAAAGTAACTGCAGTCATGGGCGGCTTTCTGTGATTGGCACAGAAGGGCTGTCAGTCAACAAGCTGCCAGTAGGAAGGACTATGGTCCCAGTAATACATGTGTTCTGCTTTCTCTAGAATGTCCAGTGTTCTGATGTTCTGATGTGACTGGAACATAGGCTGTGATAGAGTCTCTACTTGTCCCAACTTGTGGTGTAAGAGAGACGATTATCATTGTAATGTTGCTGTGTTTGATGTGCAGACCACACTCTGCTGACCATCTAAGAACCGCTACATTACTGAGGCTCTCAAAATCACCAGTCATTCGTACCACGGGGACCAATCGAACACCAGCAAATGAGAACACATACAGTTCATCAATAGACTTAATAGTTCAATCATGAAGCTGGCGAACTGGGTCGTACCACTTTGGGTTTGAAGGGGGGCTCGAGCTCCCTCCGCTCCAGGGCGGGCCAGTAGAGGGTCTGGAAGAAGGGGTGTGCCCAGATGTTTCCCACCACACCTAACCTCCTACTGGGGTCTCGTTCAAACAGCTGGGGGGGGATACAGTAGCAGATGGGACTCGGTGACACAAATGTTGCTGAACACTGAAATTTCTCTCATATATAGCCTATATTATGTTTGTGTGTGTGTGTGTGTGTGTGTGTGTGTGTGTGTGTGTGTGTGTGTGTGTGTGTGTGTGTGTGAGTGTGTGTGTGTGTCTGAATGCTTAACAAACCTTCTCCAGCAGGTCCCTGGTGTGCATGGAGAATAAGCCAGGGTACCGGGGCAGGTCCGCGGTGATGATGGGACTCAAAAATCTCGCCCATATTGTTGCCTGGAAACGGCATGTCGGCAGTCATCATCTCGTACACCAGCACCCCGAACGCCCACCAGTCCACGGGGAAGTTGTACTTCCGGTCCAGAAAGAACTGAGGACAAACAGAGAAAAGAAGAATGAAGAGAGAGAGAGAGCATGAGGAAAATAGTATTTGGAGCAAGGTCTGGGGCCAAACACACTCACCTCCGGGGCCATTTATGGCAGAGTTCCACAGGAGTCGGTGCCAAATGTGTCCTCCTTGCACAGCCCAAAGTCGATAATCTTGACGTGTCCCTCCCTGTCCCGCAACACGTTCTCGAGCTTCACGTCCTTGTGGAGGACGGCCTTGTCATGGAGGAATTAGAGCCCGATGACGATCTCTGCAGAGTAGAACCTGGGAGAGATGGAGGGAGGTTAACAGCACATTAAGGTTCATACAACAGCCCAGGCAGGCAGTTTTGGTCGTGGCTGTATAAGGGCCTGTATATGACCTTGTGTAGCTCTATAACAGGGCCTGTATATGACCTGGTGTAGCTCTATAACAGGGCCGGTATAAGACCTGGTGTAGCTCTATAACAGGGCCGGTATAAGACCTGGTGTAGCTCTATAACAGGGCCTGTATATGACCTGGTGTAACTCTATAACAGGGCCGGTATAAGACCTGGTGTAGCTCTATAACAGGGCCTGAATATGACCTGCTGGTGTTGATCCTATAACAGAGCCTGTATAAGACCTGGCGTAGCTCTATAACAGGGCCTGTATATGACCTTGTGTAGCTCTATAACAAGGCCTGTATATGACCTGGTGTTGATCCTATAACAGGACCTGTATATGACCTGGTGTAGCTCTATAACAGGGCCTGTATATGACCTTATGTAGCTCTATAACAAGGCCTGTATATGACCTGGTGTTGATCCTATAACAGGGCCTGTATAAGACCTGGCGTAGCTCTATAACAGGGCCTGTATAAGACCTGGTGTAGCTCTAACAGGGCCGGTATATGACCTGGTGTTGATCCTATATCAGGGCCTGTATAAGACCTGGTGTAGCTCTATAACAGGGCCTGTATATGACCTGGTGTAGCTCTATAACAGGGCCTGTATATGACCTGGTGTTGATCCTATAACAGGGCCTGTATATGACCTGGTGTTGATCCTATAACAGGACCTGTATATGACCTGGTGTAGCTCTATAACAGGGCCTGTATATGACCTGGAGTAGCTCTGACACTCACGTGGAACTGATGAGGTCAAAGGGGCCCTTCTCCTCGATGTGGAACATCAAAGATCCTCCGTTCAGGAACTCCATCACAAAGAACAGGTGGTCCTGGACCCACATTAACGCTATTGTCAGTCGTTAGTGTTACCCTCCACCCCAACATTAGCTCAGAAACACTGTATTGCTTTGCATTTCCATATATAGGAAATAGTGGTTATATTTTTCAATATATGAAAAGTGGCAATTCCTTATGTATTATTCAATATATTTACTCCATATATTTTACATACTATAATATACTGAAAGTTAATATATATGGGAATATATGTTCTGTTCATGAGGGAAAAGCGAGTCCTAACATGGTAATGGAGACGTGAGGAGGTGAACAGGGTGAGGAGGGTGAGGTGAGGGTGAGGAGGTGAACAGGGCGAGTAGATCTTACGTAGGTCTGGAAGGTGGAGAACAGGTGTGTGAGGAAGGGGTTCTCCCTGGCCAGGGCCAGAACCCTCTTCTCCACCATGGTGGACTCCACCCTGCCACCCTCCAGGACCCTCTGTTTGCTCAGGGCCTTCACGGCCAAGTACCGCCCCTGACCCTTCAGCTCGGCCAGCAGCACCTGAGGAGCCCAGGAGAGAGTGGAACACACGTCCCTATATCCAAAACACGCTGAGTCTAAGAATCCCAAACACCAACGCCCCCGGTCCTTCTGAGTGGCTTGTGTTGGCGGTGTCAAAAGGACAAGTGGTGTGTGGTGCCTTTGTTTTTATTTTATTTTATAAACTGTTAAAACGTGGGACGTGCCTCAGCTACCCCGATTGGTCACGTAACTCCCCAGTAGGAACAGCAGGTCTCTGGGTGTGATTCCAGGACCTGCTCACCGTGACTCATCCCTTGTGTTGGCGGGGTGCAAGGAGCGGAGAAACTGTAGTTTCATCACCTCCTTTTGTTATTTACCACCTCCCTCAACCTTTCACATAGCTGTGCTAACCTAATTCATGACAGGATGACCTCAAGGAGGTCCACACACCTAGAAATCTGTCTACTCCAGAATAACCATCCTTTGTCCCTTTGTCTCTTCAAGAAATTACCGCCTTTTCTCATGTCACGTGTCTGTATTCTCGACCACTGTTGATGACACCTGCCATTTAATATGACGTAAAATGGGTTAGCCAATCACATCCTGGAAGCGCCATACCTGTGTTTTGCTTGAATATAAGGCCGCGCTGACCAGGAGGCGGCACTTCTTTGGATCAACCACTCATGTGCGTTGTCCGGAAGTCCTTGCGCTCATGTAACGTCAACCTGCCTAATGGACTCCAGATGGAAACTAGCCTCCGGGCTACAATCTGGCATATTTACATGTTTTTTTACACGTTCATCAATATGCACTGTCCTGCTCTAAATAAACTAAACTATACCATACCATACCACTTTATTTATAGAGCACATTTAAAAACAACAAAGTTGACCAAAGTGCTGTACAAGTCAAACAACAATAACACACAAAGAGCACATAGTAAAACATACGCAGTATTTCACATGAAAAAGGACAAGTCTCTTAGGCCATGTCAGGAAAACGCAAAAGAATATAAGTGTGTTTTGAGGCGTGATTTAAACACCTGCAGAGTGGGGGCCTGTCTAACATGCAGAGGCAGCTCGTTCCAGAGCTTAGGGGCTGCCACTGCGAAAGCCCGATCCCCCCTGAGCTTCAGCCTGGATTTGGGGACAACCAGGAGAAGCTGATCAGAGGACCTGAGGGACCTTGAAGGAGCATAGGGTTCCAGTAGTTCTGAGAGATAGATGGGTGCCAAGCCATTTAGGCACTTAAAAGTAAACAGCAAAATTTTAAAATCAATCCTAAAACGCACAGGAAGCCAGTGGAGCGAAGCCATTACCGGGGTAATGTGCTCTTGCTTACGTGTACCAGTTAGCAGACGAGCGGCAGCGCTCT
The DNA here is from genome assembly GCF_949987555.1 of Borostomias antarcticus. Classification (NCBI taxonomy): domain Eukaryota; kingdom Metazoa; phylum Chordata; class Actinopteri; order Stomiiformes; family Stomiidae; genus Borostomias; species Borostomias antarcticus. Next base: position 12,531,297 of record NC_140239.1, on the reverse strand, counting down.
GGACTAACTGCAGGCGAGAGAGAGAGGCCTGACTGACACCAACATACAAAGCATTGCAGTAATCGAGGCGAGAAGTCATAAAAGCATGTATTACATTTTCAAAAACACAGCGTGATAATAAAGGTTTGACCTTGGACAGCCTCCTGAGCTGGAAAAAAGTCTTTCCTACTACAGCATTAATTTGTTTGTCCATCTTTAGGTCACAGTCAATTTTCACCCCTAAATTAGTGGCAGTTGGCTTCACAAAATGTTTAAAAGGGCCTAGATCAGCAGGAGGAAACACATGGGCATTGCTGGGACCAAACACCATGACTTCGGTTTTACTGTCATGAAAACATAAAAAGTTTAAAGCTAACCATGCTTTGACATCTTCCAGGCATGCCAACAACAGTTTTAAAGAGTCAGGGTTGTTTTGTTTCAAGGGCAGGTAGATTTGACAATCATCTGGATAACAGTGGAAGGAGACTCCATGTTTCCTGAAAATAGATGCTAGGGGGAGTAGATACAACATAAATAAAATTGGTCCAAGAATTGAGCCCTGGGGCACCCCACAAGGGAGAGATGCAGTGGCAGATACAGCGTCGCCCAGGCTAACACAAAAGCTTCTCTCTGACAGGTATGACCTGAAAAACTCCAGAGCTGAACCTTTGATGCCAACCCAGTGCTCCAGGCGGGAGAGCAGAATATTGTGATCCACTGTGTCGAAAGCGGCAGTAAGATCCAACAGTACAAGAAAAAGAGAGTCACCAGAGTCCGTAGCCAGAAATATATCATTAAAAATCCTTAGGAGTGCAGTCTCGGTACTGTGCAGCGCTTTATAACCAGACTGGAACACTTCCAAAATACCATGTGTGTTCAGTTGAAGGAGTACAATTTTCTCCAGAACTTTGGAAAGAAACGGGAGCTTGGAGATTGGCCTGAAATTGGAAAGGACAGAGGCGTCCAGGTTAGGCTTTTTAATCAGCGGTTGTACCACAGCATGTTTAAAATTTACTGGTACATCTCCTGCGAGGCTGTGATTCATAATGTTCTGGACATCTGGTCCTATAGCCCTGCTGGCCTCTTTGACAAGGCGAGGGGGAAGGACATCTAAGGGGGAGCCTGAGGGCTTCATAATGGAAATTATTTCCTCTAGCTGGGAAAGAGACACAGGCTCAAATTGGCTAAAAGTAGCCAGGCAGGTGACAAAAATAGAGGGGTCGTGTGTCGGGCTGGCTCTGATGTTGGCTACCTTATCAGTAAAAAACTGCAGAAAGAGCTCACATGTTTCAGAGGAAGCTTCAAGGCGGACTGGCTTGGGGACATCAAGAATGTCATTAATAGTTTTAAACAGAACCTAAGGCTTGTGGCAGTTGATTAAAATGATATCAGACAAATGTTTAGTTTTTTCAACTTTGACAATTTGCTGATATCTACGCCAGCTGTCCCTCAGAATGTCAAAAGACACATGCAGCTTGTCCTTTTTCCACTGACGTTCAGCCCTCCTGCATTCTCGCCGCGCTTCCCGTGTGCTGTCGTTCAACCAGGGCTCGGGTTTAGGTTTGGAGTGCCTGGTTTTCAGAGGAGCGACAGAGTCCAGGATTTGCAGACAGGTGGAGTCAAACTGAGAGGTTAACTCCTCCGCGTTAACACACACAGGGCTGACTGGGCCGGGTAGAGTAGCGCTGGTAAACGCAGACGAGAAGCGAAGAGCAGTGGAAGGGTTCAACATACGGCAACGACGGGCCGGTGCAGATGGTTTGTCGATATCACATGGGAGAGATACATCAAATAAAACAGGCATATGATCAGAGAAAAATGCACCACAAACTTCAATGTTAAAAACGGATAGACCATAAGATAGGACAAGATCGAGTGTGTGCCCGCGCTCTTGTGTGGGATCAGTCTCCGACTGCACAAGATCAAATGAGTCAATAAGATTTAAAAAGTCTCGCCAACGGCTTGGAGGGACAGCACACATGTATGTTCATGTCTCCCAGAATTAGAAAATGGTCATATTTAGGCATTATTTCAGCCAGGAAGTCAGAGAAGTCAGTGATGAAATGCTTGTTGTATTTCGGAGGTCGGTATATCACCGCACACAGTACAGGGTGAGAGCGACCCAGCTCGAACATGTTCAGCTCAAAGCTGGAGAATGAGACCGAAGACAGTTGTCTACAGTCAAAGTTTTGCTTATAGACGGTCGCAATTCCCCCTCCACGGCCGGTCGTCCGCGGAACATTGAAATACGTACAGGCAGGTGGCAAGAGTTCGGAAAAGGAGCTTGACTCACCAACGCCCTGCCAAGTCTCAGTGACAAGAAATCCAATTCGCGTGTGATGAAGAAGTCATTTAAAATAAAGGTCTTATTTGCTAGCGATCTAGCATTCACCAGGGCTATCCTTGCGGGAGCCGCAACGTGTCGAACCGTCCGGGGCGCTCGGGCCAGAGGCCGAAGGCTGCGAGGGTTCACCCCTCCTCTGCGGAGACGGGGAGAACAGAGGCGGGTAGGCCTATGACACTCCTCGCTGCCGGTGACAGGTACCAGCCAGGCGCCGACAGACTCCAGAGGGCGACGGAAGACACAGTAGTGATGGATGGATCCACATCCGACCAAAGTAGACCCGGGACAAAGCACCAGTGAGGCTTTCAGCTTCGCCAGTCGGCCGCTGCGTTTACCTCGGCGGCTTCTGGCTCGCCTCCGCCGGGGAGGAGGGGCCGCTGCCCGGTAGAGGTGAGCAGGTATTCCCGCAAGTAGCGGCGGAGAAAAAGTTTTCTGTCCCGGATCAAACTTGACAAGATTTCTGCTAGCAAGCTGGATATCCAGAAGCGCTTGGCGATCATAAATCCGTAGAGACTTAACATTTTTCGTGACAACTGTCAAAATCAGTACAAACACAAACAAAACTGCCCCAGCTGGCACACAACCGACCTTCAACTTTGAAATATCGTTGGATTAATGTCAGTCGTCGTTTCAACCTTGAAACAATATTGAATGCTCAATGGTTGAAAAAGGTTGATAAAATACTTATAAATCAATGTTGAAATTCTGTTGAAAATCTGTACATTGATGCACAACAACGTCAACATGATGTCTTCAACCTGCCTTATAGCCCTTAAATGCACAATATGTGTAAAAAGTGGCCCAACAAGGTTTTGGCTTTATCTTTGCAATAAATTATTTTTATTGGTCACAAATCCTTATTTTGCGCTTGCACAAAGAATGAGATTCGAATTTCCTTTTGTGGACATCCGAGGATGTCATATTATGGACACCGTAGTTTATTTGGAAATTTTGTTGCGTTGCATCGTGTGTAATGTTTGTCTCGCACTAGCTGGACGTAGCTAGTATCTACTTATATACAAGCTGAGCAATGTGCCAGTCATTCCCTTGTTGTCCAACTTTTGCCGCTACTTGTAGATTGTAAGGTTAATATATTGTTTAGCTTGCAACTAAGTTGGTTTTGCTTTCGCATTTTAACATAGGCTACATCCTGGGTCGTATTGTGCTGCAGAGGTTGTATGTTTAGAAAGCTAAAAGCTGTTACCAGCCGGCAGATTGACTGTGAATGCCTTTTTCTGTAGCATTGCTGTATAGACATATGACACAAAATGTGTTTGTGTGTGTGCATGCGAGTGCCACAAACACTTATTTTTCACATTATTGTTGGATTGATGTTGTTGCTATTTGCACAGTTGTCAGTGTTGCAACCCCATTCACTGCTGTCGTAGGCCTACATGTGCATCTTGATTCTAATGTAAAATAAAATTGTAAAAAGTTCACCCCTTTGTTCTCTGTGGCTACATGATTGAAAAGTAAGAAGTTGAAACAAAGTTGCAGTTTCAACAGTGATGCAAAGTTGACTCAAAGACCTTAATTTACCCATGTTGAAAAGTAAGCCGTTGAAACAAAGTTGGGATTTCAAAGTTGATTCACCTTTCAAATTCAACACATATTCAACAGTGATTGTAAGACCTTAATTCACCCATGTTGAAGAGTAAGATGTTGGAACAACGTCGCGATATCAACGTTAATTCACCTTTCAAAATCAAAACCTAATCCAACGTTGATTCACATAGTCACATGACGTTGAATCACCCATGAATCAACGTTGAAATGCCAGCTGGGTGACAGCGGCACACCGGCGCCATCACTTCCCCATACGCAGACCCAAGCGTCTCTGTGTACGTATGTTTTCTCAATAAACCAGACTTGACCTGTTTGAGAGAATCTTGGTAAATCCTTTTTGTCTAGATCAGTTAAAATCCATTACAGAGGTGCGGTGGGTCTTACCGTGCCGTAGCCGCCCTTGCCCAGCACCTTGAGGAAGTCCAGGTGCTGGACAGTGAGCTGTGGGCGGGGGTGGAGGCTGGGGGGAGGGCCAGCAGGAGGTGCAGGAGGCCCAGCAGGAGGCTCAGGAGGAGACCCAGGAGGCTCAGGAGGCCCAGCAGGAGGCCCAGGAGGAGGCCCAGCAGGAGACCCAGGAGGCCCAGGAGGAGACCCAGGAGGCCCAGGAGGAGGCCCAGGAGGAGACCCAGGAGGCTCAGGAGGCCCAGCAGGAGGCCCAGGAGGAGGCCCAGCAGGAGACCCAGGAGGCCCGGCAGGAGACTCAGGAGGCCCAGCAGGAGGCCCAGGAGGAGGCCCAGCAGGAGACCCAGGAGGCCCAGCAGGAGGCCCAGGACGAGACCCAGGAGGCTTAGGAGGCTGCAAATGGACCAAAGAAAATCACCCTGAATTCAAAGATTGGAAATGACCATCCCGTATAATTCTATGGACTAAGCTTGGAGGATGGAATCAGTGTTGTTCTGTAGTGTGATTGGTCACCAGCGGGTCCACAGCTCTCAGACCATCGAGGACGAGCTTCCCAGCAGCAGTGAGTGGAGGCGGGGGTGACTGGGCCTATATGACATGATATCACAGATTCTATAGCCTCCTAGAGAAATGCTATACCAATATGTCCTGTCATACAGTATGTTTACTTTGTTCTCAGGAAAATATATACCTTATTGAACCCTTAAAAAACATCAGAGGTCAGTGATACTTACAGGAGAGCACACAGGTAGACCACACCTGTGGAAGGCCAGAGGGCTGGAGAGATGTTCCTCCATCTGAGTCTAGAACATCAGGTTATAGTGAGTTTCTGCTGCATGGCAGTCTAACATGGAACAGTCTAGGCCTGTTGTGATTGGCTGGGTCTTTTGCAGTCCTACCTGTGCCCGGACATCCTGCAGACCCTGCAGGCTCAAGTCCTCACGTGGAGCTACGGGAACATAATAATTAACTATTATCCAACGGTTAGTACTGGTTCTTGATTCTGATTAGCTTGAAGCCATGTTAAAAAACTTTGTAACACACACCTGGGACCGCATATCGTTCCATTTTCAGTTTTAATGCGCCTCCCATTTGATCCAATGCATTGTAGGCCTATCATTGTGTTTTTTCAAAACAACAGAACATTCCATCCAATGCATTTGTTGCTTGGCAACCCTTTTGTTAGTGGAACTATTTTGCTCGGCGGAATTGAGGGAATGATGCTTCGTTTTGAATAAATGTTAATATTTTACATTGCTGTGTGTTTATTTTACACTAATAGCTGTAGTAACCGTTGTATAAAAGCAACTCTGCTTCGCGTCGTGCCTAACAACGCCCCCTAGCTGTTATAAAATCACCATAACACACGGCCTCTCGTGGTTTATTGCTTAATTCTAGCATGACAGAGATCAAGACTTTACAGTGATCTAGATGCTTCACTTTACCCTCATCGGCAGCAGCAAACCGGTCGATGGAGCGGCCGTTGGTGGGATTACCGGAATAACACCACCGATAACCGCAAACTGCTGCGCCAGTTACCCCAATGACCGCGGCGGCGGCAAGCAGCGGCCGCTGGTGGAGGAACCGCAAAGGTGAAGACAAATCATACGCAAACACACTCATAATTAAAGCTGCAAGCAGCGTTGTGGGGGCCAAGCTGACCACGCGAAAGATGAAGCAAATACGACTGATGTTTTGAAGGCTATGTTTGTCGGACTGCAACTACACTGCAAACTTGGTAAACACAGCAAACGTTATAACCACTGCAAACTTCAACCACTGCAAACTATGAAAATCATTCAGCTCAATAAAACAAGAAAAGTAGGCTGGTCTAATACTCAACACCCGAGGCAACGGGCTGGGAGGTGGAGGCAGCGGGCTGGGTGGTGGAGGCAGCAGGCTGGGGGGTGGAGGCAGCGGGCTGGGAGGTGGAGGCAGTGGCTGTCCTGTCTGACTTAGCAGGTAGTGTCGTGTATTAATTTGATCAGGCCCTAATTAGACTCTACCCTTTGTTCTAATCAAGATGATATTATATATGTCTATTGAAGAAGAGAGTTCAGGCCAGAGCAGCAGAATAGTATCAGGAGAGTTTTCATGAGGGAGGGGGAGTCACGAGGAGCATCGTGGGAAAGCAGGTGTTATCACAAAAATAAACGTGGAAACGAGAATTTGAAACATTAAAATCAGATAACATTGATTCAGGCGAGAAACATTAAAACAACATAGCGTGGGAAGGCAGGTGCTCTCACATAAACGAGACTGTTCATCAGATAACATTGATTCAAAAATGAATGTATAAATAAATGTTTTTTAAAAATTGGCATGAGTCAGAGACAAAGTTGATGGTGTATTGAAACTGTATTGTAAGTGCCGAGTAGGTATATAAGACGCTGTCACAAGTCAGTCTGGGTGATATCTCTCGAGAGCCCACCGGTCTTATTGTCTGTTACTGCTGTACATGCAATAAGGCCTGTTGCATTGGATCCAGTGTTACTAGTGCCTTATTGATTTGACTTCAACTACTGAACAAAGAACTTTGAAGATTTTAATTAAACAACAAAAGGCGTCTTACAAGTCAAGTGGCGAGCCGAGCCAGGAGGGACGCGGCACCGAGGTCCGGCACCTGACGAGGTCCTGTTTCGTGGGGTAGGCTATTACACGTGATTCCTCGAAGTGTATCGAGAAGAAAGCAGTAACGGATGCTTTAAATCGCTGAGTGAAAAGCGATTGCGCGCTGCCTAAGAGAGGCATTTTTTGGCCAATTGTAGATAAGCTATTATTAATGATTGCCTTGTCATGAGTGAGATGATTGTCAAGACCTACTTCAAGGTAATTAATTAGGTGGGCTAGCTTGCAAAAGCTAGCCCAACTTGTGATATTCCCACTATTTCTTTCTTTCTCCCCCTTTTTTGTCTCCTTTATAACTTCTTCATACTTTGTGCTAGAAACTTCATTCAAACTTTAAAATGTTCACGATGTTTAGCTCTTTAACGGATGTATTCAGATTTTTGATATTTTTTATAGTTTTTTAGTCATTTAACTTTTAATAGTCATTTTTGTGCCATTGAAACTGCTGGTGGAATGTTCAGTATCATTATGTTTTTAGAGTGGTGGCAGCTGTTGCTTTTAAAATATTTACACATTTTGTAAACTGCTGGCACTCCTACAGTTTTGAAAGCTCACACACGTATTATACATAAAAACTTTCACACAACTGTGCTGATTCGTACAATGTAAGTATCTAAGCCGTGTGACTTATAATTTTCGCTGTATGACGATTTGTTTGGCAACTGCGCTCTCCATTGAAACGTATGGGCCCACACTCTACCTTTTGAGCTGCTAATTTTGCATTTTTACCCTTTTTCTAACTCGTCGCCATGCCTACAGTTTTTAAGCTACACGGACATATAATAGCCTTAAAAGTTCAGCATTTTCTCAGGATTCATACGGTGTCAAAATCTAGGCTGGCACCTTTATACTTTTTGAGAGAGAGCTGTCTGAAGCCAACATGCCTTTCCATTGAAGTGAATGAGAGGATGCTCAGTGTCAGTTGGGATTTGAATTTGGGGACACGTGCATGCTCTCTGTACAGGCACCCTTTATTGACTACTGTGGTAGCATTCATATTCATTAATTCCTTCCTTCCTTCCTTCCATCCATCCTGCCTTCCTTCCTTTCCTTCCTTACTTCCTTCCTTCTTTCCTTCATTCCTTCCATCCTTCCATCCTTCCATCCTTCCATCCTTCCATCCTTCCTTCCTTCCATCCTTCCTTTCCTTCCTTCTTGCTTTCTTTCCTTCCTTCCATCCTTCCTTCCCTTCCTTCTTTCTTCCTTCCTTCCTTCCATCCTTCCTTCCTTCCATCCTTCCTTTCTTCCTTCCTTCCCTTCCTTCCATCCTTCCTTCTTTCCTTCCTTCCTTCCATCCTTCCTTCCTTCCATCCTTCCCTTCCTTCCATCCTTCCTTCCTTCCTTCCTTCCTTCCTTCTTTTCTTCCTTCCATCCTTCCTTCCTTCCATCCATCCTTCCTTCCCTTCCTTCCATCCTTCCTTCCCTTCCTTCCTCCTTTCTTTCCTTCCTTCCTCCTTTCTTTCCTTCCTTCCATCCTTCCTTCCCTTCCTTCTTTCTTCCTTTTCTTCGATCCTTCATTCCTTTCCTTTCCTTCCTTCCTTCCATCCTTCCTTCCTTCCCTTACTTCCATCCTTCCTTCCTTCTTTATTTCTTTCTTTCCTTCCTTCCATCCTTCCTTTCCTTTCCTTTCCTTTCCTTTCCTTTCCTTTCCTTCCTTCCTTCCTTCCATCCTCCCTTCCCTTCCCTTCCCTTCCCTTCCCTTCCCTTCCCTTCCCTTCCCTTCCCTTCCCTTCCCTTCCTTCTTTCTTTCCTTCTTTCCATCCTTCCTTCCTTCCTTTCCTTCCTTACTTCCATCTTTCCTTCCTTTCCTTCCTTCCATCCTTCCTTTCCTTCCTTCCTTCCTTCCTTCCATCCTTCCTTCCATCCTTCCATTCCTTCCTTCCTTCTTGCTTTCTTTCTTTCCTTGCTTTCCTTCCTTCCATCCTTTCTTTCTTTCTTTCTTTCTTTCCTTCCTTCCTTCCATCGTTCCTTCCTTCCATCCCTTCCTTCCATCCTTCTTTCCTTCCATCCTTCCTTCCTTCCTTCTTTCTTTCTTTCCTTCCTTCATTCCTTCCTTCCATCCTTCCTTCCTTCCTTCCTTCCTTCCATCCATCCTTACCTTCCTTCCATCCTTCTTTCCTTCCTTCCTTCCATCCTTCCTTTCTTTCCTTCCATCCTTCCTTCCTCCTTTCTTTCATTCCTTCCATCCTTCCTTCCCTTCCTTCTTTCTTTCCTTCGATCCTTCATTCATTTCCTTCTCTTCCTTCCGTCTATCCTTCCTTCCTTCCTTCCATCCTTCCTTCCTTCTTTCTTTCCTTCCTTTCATCCTTCCTTCCTTTCCTTCCTTACCTTCCTTCCATCCTTCATTCCTTTCCTTTCTTCCTTCCTTCCTTCCTTCCTTCCATCCTTCCTTTCCTTTCCTTTCTTCCTTCCTTCCATCCATCCTTCCTTCCTTCCTTCCTTCCTTCCATCCTCCCTTCCATCCTTCCTTCCCTCCCATCCTTCCATCCTTCCTTCTTTCTTTCCTTCCATCCTTCCTTCCTTTCCTTCCTTCCTTCCATCTTTCCTTCCTTTCCTTCCTTCCATCCTTCCTTCCTTCCATCCTTCCTTCCTTCCCTTACTTCCATCCTTCCTTCTTTCTTTCCATCCTTCCTTCTTTCTTTCATTCCTTCCATCCTTCCTTCCTTCCTTTCCTTCCTTTCCTTCCTTTCCTTCCTTCCATCCTTCCATCCTTCCTTCCTTCCATCCTTCCCTTCCTTCTTTCTTTCCTTCCTTCCATCCTTCCTTCCTTCCTTCCTTTCCTTCCTTCCTTCCATCTTTCCTTCCTTTCCTTCCTTCCTTCCATCCTTCCTTTCCTTCCTTCTTTCCTTCCTTCCTTCCTTCCTTCCTTCCTTCCTTCCTTCCTTCCATCCTTCCTTCCTTCCATCCTTCCATCCTTCCTTCCATTCCTTCCTTCCTTCCTTCCTTCTTGCTTTCTTTCTTTCTTTCCTTGCTTTCCTTCCTTCCATCCTTCCCTTCCTTCGTTCTTTCTTTCCTTCCTTCCTTCCCTTCCTTCCTTCCTTCCATCGTTCCTTCCTTCCATCCCTTCCTTCCATCCTTTCCTTCCTTCCTTCCATCCTTCCTTCCTTCCTTCTTTCTTTCCTTCCTTCCATCCTTCCTTCCTTCCTTCCTTCCTTCCATCCATCCATCCTTCCTTCCATCCTTCTTTCTTTCCTTCCTTCCTTCCTTCCATCCTTCCTTCCTCCTTTCTTTCCTTCCTTCCTCCTTTCTTTCCTTCCTTCCATCCTTCCTTCCTCCTTTCTTTCCTTCCTTCCATCCTTCCTTCCCTTCCTTCTTTCTTTCCTTCGATCCTTCATTCATTTCCTTTCCTTCCTTCCTTCCATCCTTCCATCCTTCCTTCCTTCCTTCCCTTTCATCCTTCCTTCCTTCCTTCTTTCTTTCTTTCTTTCTTTCCTTCCATCCTTCCTTCCATCCTTCCATCGTTCCATCCTTCCTTCCTTCCATCCTTCCTTCTTTCCTTCCTTCTTTCTTTCTTTCATATTTCATCCTTCTTTCTTTCTTCCATCCATCCATCCATCCATCCATCCATCTTTCTTACTTTCTTTCTTTCTTTCTTTCTTTCTTTCTTTCTTTCTTTCTTTCTTTCTTTCTTTCTTTCATCCATCCGTCTTTCTTTCATCCATCCATCCATCCTTCTTTCTTTGTTTCTTTGTTTCTTTGTTTCTTTGTTTCTTTCTTTCTTTCTTTCTTTCTTTCTTTCTTTCTTTCTTCCATCCATCCATCCATCCATCAACCCTCTTTCTTTCTTTCTTTCTTTCTTTCTTTCTTGCATCCATCCATCCATCCATCCATCCATCTTTCTTAGAAATATTCAGAATATTTTCAGGCTGCAAACTCATATTAATATATTTTCTCCTCTTTCAGCTATTGAACTGAATAAAACTATGAGTTATGATGAGTGGTCTAATCTATTTTTGAGTGTAGTACTAGCAGTACTTATAACAAACACCTACTGCTTTTCACTGCTACTGCTTCTAACCTCAACTTCCATACAACACCTCCACAGCTACTGCTCCGCCCCGGAGTGGGCTATAGACACATGGTCTCCAATGAGGGGTGCATGGGGATGGCCTGGCAATCACTGACCTGCCTCCCACAACCTCTGGCCTGAGGGGGCGGAGTCTCGCCACCACGCCACCGTCCCCACATCTCAGCCCCTGAGTTGGCTAAAGACGCAGTTTTCACAGTTGGGTGCATGTGGGTGGTCCGGGGAGCAGTACACTGTCCTAGACCGGCTCTGACCCGAGGTGGCGGAGTCTCGTCACAACGCCATTATCCACTCCACTGTCCCCACATCTCAGCCCCTGAGTGAGCTACAGACACACGGTCTTCACTGTGGGTGCATGGAGATTGCCCGGATGTCAGTGCACTGCTCCCGACCTGCTCTGACTGGAGGGGGCGGAGTCTCGTCATCCACGCCACGGACCTCACAACACAGCCTCTGAGGTGACTAGAGACACACGGTCTTCACTGGTGAAGGCAGGTGGGTAGCCCTGCATGGCCTACACTGTCCGCAACCGGCTCTGACCCAAGGGGGCGGAGTCTCACCCCCACGCCACTATCCACGCCACGGCCCCACAACTCAGCCCCTGAGTGGGCTAGAGACACATGGTCTTCACCGGTGCGGGTGGATAGGTGGCCCAGAGAGGGGTACACTGTCCTCGACCAGCTCTGACCTGAGGGGGCGGAGTCTCACCACCACGCCACTATCTACGCCACGGGCCCCACAACTCAACCCCCGAGTGGGTTAGAGACACAGTCTTCATTGGTGGATGCATGGAAATTGCCCAGAGGTCACTGTACTGTCCCCGACTAGCTGTGACCCAGGAAGCGGGGCCTAACCAGCACGCCACTATCCACGCCACGGGCCCCACAACTCAGCCCCTGAGTGGGCAAGACACACGATCTTCACCGGATGAGTCAGGTAGGTGGCCCGGAGAGGGGTACACTGTCCCTGACTGGCTCTGACCTGAGGGGGCGGAGTCTCACCCCCACGCCACTATCCACGCCACGGCCCCACAACTCAGCCCCTGAGTGGGCTAGAGACACATGGTCTTCACCGGTGCGAGCGGGTAGGTGGCCCAGATAGGGGTACACTGTCCTCGACCAGCTCTGACCTGAGGGGGCGGAGTCTCACCACCACGCCACAATCTACACCACGGCCCCACAACTCAGCCCCTGATTGGGCTAGAGACACATGGTCTTCACCGGTGCGGGCGGGTAGGTGGCCCGGAGAGGGGTACACTGTCCTCGACCAGCTCTGACCTGGGGGGGCGGAGTCTCACCACCACGCCACTATCTACGCCACGGGCCCCACAACTCAGCCCCTGATTGGGCTAGAGACACATGGTCTTCACCGGTGCGGGCGGGTAGGTGGTCCGGAGAGGGGTACACTGTCCTCGACCAGCTCTGACCTGAGGGGGCGGAGTCTCACCACCATGCCACTGTCCACACCACAGACCCCACAACTCAGCCCCTGATTGGGCTAGAGACGCACGGTCTTCGCCGGTGGGTGCATGGAGATTGCCTGGTCCGTAGTAGTTCTAGCAGTAGCTGTTACATACAGCTGCAGCAGCTAGCCCACCTCACATTTTCTCCAGGAAATGTACTTTCTAGTTGTATTAGTTGTTAATGATTGCCTTGTCATGAGTGAGATGATTGTCAAGACCTAATTCAAGGTAATTATTGTATTATAAAGCTGTAGATATCAATGTGTGCATATTAGAACTTGTATATATCGTAGTATGATATATGAATCATAACATTCCATATACGACTGAGTATAACAGTGTTTTTAGCATACAAAGAGCAGAGTTAAAGTGACAGTTACAATTTAGGGAGTGGTGTCTGGGAGAGACGCCAAAACAGATAGTCCACGGGGTGTCTTGGATAGAGGCCAAGAGCACGGGCAGTGTATCAAAAAGTTTAGAGCAGTGTGCACCGGGGAGCAGAGAGCCGTATAGTCAGTAGGGACACAGAGAGTGAGAGAGCGTGACAGAGAGGGATCTTTCATGAAACGGACTTTAACCCTCTGGGGTCTGAGGCTATTTTTGAGCAATTTCCCGAATTTGACATATCTGCTTAAATTTGCCTTTTAAGGCACTTGCATATCACGATACCCAAGTATTTCATATCAAAATTTGCAGAACAACCTCAGCTATCTGAAGCATGAGGCATCCATTGTCCTAGAGCACTGTGCAATGAGATAATTTGGTCCTAAGGCTGAAAATTTGAAATCCGTTTTTTGAAATGCTCTAAATCTCTTGTGAAATCATACCTTTACCCATGTGGATGAATTCTTCTGTTGCTTGAAATGGGTTTACCAAAGTCTTAGCTTCACAAATGTAGTGTAATATATGAATAACAGATGTATAGTATGTATAATAAATGTCTAAAATGACATTTTGTCATATCGTTTTTGTGTTTTCTGTCACTCTACTTTCTCCAAATGTTAGACTGAGATAAAAGGGCACTGAATAATGACTTCATACAACACATCAAGCTTCATGAGATGAGTGCAAATGAAAAATGAGCATTGCAACATTTTCTATCTCAAACCAATTATTTATTCATTGTCAAACGACAAAACGTAGTGCAAGTAAAACGTAGTGCAAGTAAAAAGTAGATTGCTCAAGTAAAAAGTAGTGCAAGTAAAAAGTAGTGCAAGTAAAAAGTAGCCTGCTCAAGTAAAAAGTAGTGCAAGTAAAAAGTAGTGCAAGTAAAACGTAGTGCAAGTAAAAAGTAGCTTGCTCAAGTAAAACGTAGTGCAAGTAAAAAGTAGCTTGCTCAAGTAAAAAGTAGTGCAAGTAAAAAGTAGCCTGCTCAAGTAAAACATAGTGCAAGTGAAAAGTAGCCTGCTCATCTTCCCACAAAAAAGTAAGGTGCAGGTGTCCAGTGAACTCTAGTCAGTCAAGTCAGTCATCAACATGCCATGCATGGAAACAGTTTCTGTCCAGCTGCAAGCAGAGTGGAACATTGCACGTGAGACACTTCCAGGGTGTGTCCTTCCTTCTCCCTTCACGTGCACAGAGTTTACACCCCAAGCGCCCCTGGGTGGCTCTGCTGGGGCTGAGGCCTGCTGCTTCTGCTGCTATAATTGAAACAGGAAGATGCTGTTCTGCAGGTGTCGGGGCAGGAGAAGGTGCCCGGAGAGGTGTGTCCCAGAGAGAAGCAACCAGCTGCTCCATGAAACCCTTGTGTGTCATGGGTGTCTCTTGTTTGGCCAGACAGTGTTCCTTGTGAAGGATGTAGCTGTTGGTGGTGGCAATGTCCAGAAAATGATAGAAGAGGTGTCTGTACCAGCGCATGGTTTTATGTTGGGCTGAGTAGTATTGGATTAGCTGGTCTGATTGATCCACTCCACCCATGTACTGATTGTACTGCGTAACTGGTGTGGGACAGGTGATGGTTGCCGTGGTCCAGGAGCCATCTTTTTGTTTCACCCTCCTCTGCACAGTTTCACCTGAATGTGCTGGGTGAATTGTGGAGCAGACTGAAACTTCCCTCGTGTCCATCCATTTCACATACAAGATGGGGGCTTCCCGGATCCATCTTATGGAGCCTCTTGCAGATTTCCTTGTGAGGGCGTTCTCATTCGTCCGAGGGCAGTCCTTGCGGTTCTCTCTGTAAGTCCCACACGCAGCAGTTGTCTCTGCATGGAGAGCCTTGAAGAGCTTGGGGCTGGAGTAGAAGTTGTCAGTGTAGACGTGGTAGCCTGTGCCAAGGTAAGTGGTTTTTACAAGGGACATTACTACATCATAGGACAGACCATGTCCAGAGGGGATGTCACCTTTTCCAGTGTAAACTGAAAAGTCCACTGTGTAGCCATTCTTTGAATCTGCCAGGACGAACAGCTTGAATCCCCACTTTGTTGGTTTTGCCTTCATATATTGTGTCATCCCAGTTTTAGCCTTGGTGGCGACCATTCGTTCATCTACAGACAGGTTTCTGTGTGGATGATAAAAGGATGTGCAAGCATTCTTGATTGTGTCCAGCAGTGGTTTTACTCTGAAGAGTTTGTCATAGCCGTCTGTGCCCTTTTTCCGGTCATTGTGGACATCCTCATCAGGGTCGCTGAGATGAAGATTCCAAGAAATGGTTCTGTACCTGTCTCGTGACATGATCTGCGATGGAGTGGGCACAGTAAAAAGGTGATTCTGCCTCCAGTATTCTGAGATATGGTCCAGTTTGACCAAGGCCATGAACAGCAGCATCCCTATGTACTTATAAAAAGCTTCTACATTCAAATCTTTCCAGATGTATTTCTTTCCCTTTGCTATCTGTGCAGCAGCCCGCTTGTTTGTGTTGTCACAAAGTTGTTGTACTGTTTCTACAGGGAAGAACAGTTTGAAAAGGTCGAGAGGTGTGTATGTGGAGGTGGAGCTGAGCTGTGGCCCTGGGGGCCGAGCTGGTTGGAACCTGGAGACAGGGGGAGCAGTGTCCGGGTCACTAGCGGTCTTCCAAACCTGTGTAGGTGGGGGTGCAGGTGGCAGTGAGGGAGGTTCCTGGGAGTCATGGGAACTCTTATGTGGCCGGGCGGGTGGTGACACTGGAATAGGTGACCGTGATCTCCTCCTCCTGGTGGTCGCAAGCCCAGGAGTTGGTGGGGTGGGCGCTAAGCTGGGTGGCTGCTGGCGTAAGGCTTGTTCCCTACTGGGCCCTGGGAGCTCTAAATCCTCTGGTGCATGAGATTGTGGTGGTCCCTGTGATTGGGATCTCCTGCTTGCGGCAAGCCCAGGTGTTGGTGGGGTGGGTCCATGTGACCTTGACCTTGATCTCTTGCTCCTAGTGGATGCAGCTGTGAGCTGTGAGTCCTCTCTGTAAAAATAAATCAATAGGCCATTAGTACTACGTTCATTGAAATAAATGTTTAGGATCTGACTGCATCTTCTGTTCAATCACAAAAGCTGCAACTATCACATCTGAATGTGGGGAGGGACTCATCTATCTATCTATCCATCTATCCATCCATCCATCCATCCATCCATCCATCCATCCATCCATCCATCTATCTATCTATCTATCTATCTATTTATCAATCTATCCATCTATCTATCTATCTATCTATCTATCTATCTATCTATCTATCTATCTATCTATCTATCTATCTATCTATCTATCTATCTATCTATCTATCCATCCATCCATCTATCCAGCTATCTATCCATCCATCTCCATCCATCCATCCATCTAGCTATCTATCTATCTATTTATCTAGCTATCTATCCAGCTATCTAGCTATCATTCCACCCATCTATCCATCCTTCTATCCAGCTATCTATCCATCCATCTATCCAGCTATCTATCCATCCATCTATCTATCCATCCATCTATCCATCCATCTAGCTAGCTATCTAGCTATCTATCTAGCTATCCATCCATCCATCTATCCAGCTATCTATCCATCCATCTATCCATCTATCTATCCATCCATCCATCCATCTAGTGGGGGAGGTGGCAGCAGAATTTGGAGTGTCTCCAATTGTTTTCCAGTCAACTAACGCTAGCCCTTACGTTCACTTAGCTTAGCCATTACGTTCACTTAGCTTAGCTATGTAGCTCACTTAGCTTAGCTACATAGCCATTGTTATGTTTGTTATTTCCAGTGTTCCTAATTAGTAATAAACAGGCTGGGTTTCTGAGCTGGCTTTTAATCACAAGTTGCTCATCCCTTACTTCCAGGCACTCTGGACCTCCTGTCAGGTCCCCGGTCCGGGTACAACAACATAGGGCGGAACCAATATTATGTACTATAATAACAACACATCTTCCCTTCTTTCAAAAGAAAACAACTTGTTCTTTTCTTGTAGTCATATAACAAAACGTTAGTTTCTAACTGTTCTTAAATCTGTGCATTCCAATAATAAACCTGCATTTCAAACATGAACCTATGCATTCAAATAACAAGCATATGTATCACATATCTCTTTACAATCCTTTTTTTTTTTTTTTTTTTTTTTTTTTTTTCTGCAAACATTTTCATTTTCACTTAACTTTCAACAATAAGTGTCCTCTTTTCTTTACTCTGTCTCTTGCCCACAGCAGTCCACATGGTTTTTAGCACTGTGCAATAAGCCTCTCAGGAGGTTTAACAGTCCTTTTAGGCCTGCAACAGGTCTCAGAGGGTGTGCTGCCCCCTTTTGGCATGACAGAGTCACTGCGGTCTGGAGAACCCTGACCAAACTGCTCACTCCTGGGAGCATCTAACAGTTCTCCAGTGCTTCCTTTTTGAGAGTCTGTCTCTGGGACCGTCACCTGTGGTCTCAGATCCACGCGGTTTCGTCTCAGAACTGCACCATGGTCTGTCTGGATCAGGTATGAGCGTGGTGCAACTTCTCTTTGCACGCATCCTCCTTGCCTCCATGTGTCTTTTGTGTGATCCAGGATACGGATTGTATCGCCTGGCTTGAGGCTTGTTAAGTGTTTTGCCTTCTTGTCATGTTGCAATTTGTGTTTTTCTTTTTGTTCTTGTTTCCTTGTCCTGATTTTATGCGCTCCTTCAGGTGTCAACAGGTTCTCATGGATAGGAAGGTTAGTGCGTAAGCGCCTTCCCATCAGCATCTGGGCTGGGGACAAACCATTTTCCAAAGGGGCACTCCTGTATATCATCAGACTCCTCTGGAACTCCTCCTGTCCATCTTGAGCCTTCTTCATGAGAGCCTTGACGATCTTGACTGAACTCTCTGCGAGCCCATTGGATCTCGGGTAGTTAGGGCTTGAGGTGGCATGGTGAAAACCCCAGTCCTGTGCAAAATCAGCAAACTCGCTGCTGGAGAACTGTGGCCCGTTATCTGAAAACACCTCACAGGGAACTCCATGTCTCGCAAAGACTGTTTTAAGGTAGGCTATGACTGTTCTGCTGGATGTTGACTGCAGTGTTGCAACTTCCGGGTAGTTGGAGAAGTAATCTGTGACTACAATGTTGCTTTTACCGTCACAGTCAAACAAATCCACTCCGACCTTCTGGGACGGGCGATCAGGTACAGGGTGGGGCATGAGCGGCTCTGCTTGTTGTTTGGACCTGTAGGTGAGACATATTTCACATGCAGCTGTGGTGTGGCTGATGTCTTGGTTGAGCCTTGGCCAGTACATTACTTCACGCGCTCTACGTTTACATTTTTCCTCACCCAAATGTCCCTCATGCACTTTCTGCAACATTTCCTTACGCATGGATGCCGGGATGACAAACCTGCTTCCTTTAAAGACAATGTCATTAGCAACTGAGAGCTCTGATCTGCATGCCCAGTAATCTTGGATCTGACTTGGGCAATCACGCTTTTGCACAGGCCACCCTTTCAGTATGGTCTTCTTGAGCTCTTTCATTGTCTCGTCTAGTTCAGTTGCTTTCCTGATCTTCTCTGTTCGCTCAGCAGACACAGGAAGTGATGTGACAATCATATCAACATAGGCTTCTATTTCGACACTTTGCTGTTCATTTGGACTTTCCATCTTGTTGACTGCGCGTGAGAGCGTGTCAGCAGCAAACATGAATTTTCCTGGTGTATAGACCATTTTCACGTCATATTTCTGCAGTCTGATTGACAGTCGCTGAATCCTCAGAGGACAATCATTTAGGGGCTTGGACATTATCGATACTAGGGGCTTGTGGTCTGTTTCCACTTCAAAAGCCTTTCCATATATGTACTGATGGAAACGTTCACATGCATATGTGCTGGCTAAAAGTTCCTTCTCTATTTGTGCATATCTAACTTCAGCACTTGTCAATGCACGAGACGCGTAGGCTACGGGCTGCCAGCTGTTGTCATACATCTGTAGCAGTACTGCCCCTAGGCCGTACTGAGAAGCATCTGCCGAGATCCTAGTGCTCCGTTCTGGGTCATAAAACTTGAGCACTGGCTCCTTGGTTAAGATCTCTTTCAGCTTATGGAAGCACTCTTCCTGCTCATGGGACCATTCCCACTCATTCTTCTGCTCTAGAAGCCATCTGAGTGGTGCTGACTGGGCAGACAACTGGGGGATAAATTTAGCCAAATATGTGACCATTCCCAGAAATCTCCTCACCTCTTCTTTGTTCTGTGGACGTTCCATGTTCACTATGGCTGACGTCTTCCTTGGATCCGGCTTGACACCTTGCTCTGAAATCACATCTCCCACAAAGGTAAGGCTTTTCACTGCAAACTCACACTTGTTTTGGTTTAATTTCAGATTGGACTTGCGTGTCAGATCCAGTACTTCCCTCAGCCGTGCATCATGTTCTTCTCTTGTGGATCCCCACACGATGATGTCATCCATCATGGTCTCCACTCCCTCTATGTGCTCATAGATCATATGGATTGTTTTATGGTAAACTTCTGGCGCAGACAGAATACCGTAAGGTAAACGCAGAAAGCGAAACCTTCCTTCTGGTGTATTGAACGTGCATAGTTTTGAGCTTGCCTCATCAAGCTTCATCTGCCAGAAGCCTGTTGACGCATCCAGCTTGCTAAACCATTTAGCCCCAGCAAACTGTGACATGATCTCTTCTCTTGTTGGTAGCTTGAAATGCTCACGCTTTATAGCCCTGTTTAGATCCCGTGGATCGAGACATATGCGTAGAGCTCCATTTGGCTTCTGCACAACCACTAGTGAGCTCACCCAATCTGTTGGCTCGTCTATTTTCTTTATAACGCCCATCTTCTCCATGCGGGCTAGCTCTTCTTTGAGTTTGTCTCTCAGTGCAAATGGAATCTTTCTGCACGCATGCACTACAGGAGTCACTGTGTCATCCACACATATCTTGTGCTCACCAGGCAAGCATCCTAGTCCTTCAAAGACATCGTTGTTCTCCTGCATGATTGCGTTGTGGTCTGTGCTAGTCTGGGAATTCACTACAAACACCCTTCTCACTAAGTCAAGCTTTTCACAGGTACCCAAACCTAGGATTGGCTGTACGCTCTTCTCTACTATGAGCACCTGTGTCTTTAACTGCCGTCCCTTGTGCTTTAGAGTCACTATGCAACAACCTTTAACTGGAACAGTCTCTCCTGTATAGCCTGTCACTTTTACTTTCACCGGGTGTATTTTGCTCTTAACTGTGAGGGTCTTGTAATCATGTATGGACAAAAGGTTGACTTGTGCACCAGTGTCTATCTTGAATGGAATTATGGTCTCATTCACGGTTAATGGGACTACCCATTCGGCTGCATCTGCTGTGCTAGACTGTACTGAGTCAACAAAGAACTCCTCTGGCTCTTCTTCCACTGTGTCCACTTTCATCCCTGAGGCCTCAGCTTTGCAATACCTCGCAAAGTGGTTATCCTTCCCACACTTGTGGCAGATTTTTCCATAAGCAGGGCATGACCTAGGCATATGCTTGCCTCCACATCTCCCACATCTACTGTTTGGACTCTTGGGACTTTGCTCTGTAGGCTTTTGCTTTCCAAACTGTTTTGGGCGCTGTCCCTCTCTTTTCACGGCATGCACTGCTGCCGACTCATCCATGCGCAGCTCTTTTGCTTGTGCGCGAGTGGTTTCTGCTGCTCTGCACATGTGAACAGTTTTCTCTAGCGTCAAATCATGTTCACGTAGTAATCTTTCTCTAAGCCCATTATCAGGAATCCCACATACTATTCGATCTCTGACTAATGAGTTTCTTAAATCTCCGAATTCACATGACTTGCTCAACGTAAGTAGTTCAGTTAAGTACTGATCAAAACTCTCGCCTGTTTTCTGACCGGCAGAGAAAAACTTATATCTCTCAAAAGTGACATTTTTACTGGGCACAAAGTACTCCTCGAACTTTTTCACTAGCTCAGTCAACGTTAAATTCCCCTCATCTATCTGAAAGCTGTTGTAAATGTCCAATGCATCCTCTCCTATTACATGCAAAAATATAGACGCTTTTATCTTCTCATCTCCTCCCCCCGCCCCGCTCGCGGCCAAGTAAATATTAAATCTCTGCTTGAATCTCTTCCAATTATCGGCAAGATTGCCACTGAACTGCATGGGTGTGGGAGGACTGAGTTTATCCATGATGGGGAACACTACGGGTGCAGGATTTACTTGGTCTCCTTGTCGATCGTTCGAAACGTTTTCATTCACGTTAGCTTGATCACCGTCACTTCCACTCTCGCTAGACATACTCGCATGACGCTCCTCTTGCTAGCAGTGCGCAGATGTGTGCCTCTGGAATCCCGCACATTCCTTCTTCATAAGTCGATGAACTCCGCGTTGCCAGTCCCATTATCTGACACCATGTTATGTTTGTTATTTCCAGTGTTCCTAACTAGTAATAAACAGGCTGGGTTTCTGAGCTGGCTTTTAATCACAAGTTGCTCATCCCTTACTTCCAGGCACTCTGGACCTCCTGTCAGGTCCCCGGTCCGGGTACAACAACATAGGGCGGAACCAATATTATGTACTATAATAACAACACAGCCATCACGTCAGGTTTTTGTACAACAAATACAAACTTACCCATCTTCAAATGGGTCAATATTATCAAGATAATCTTCCTCCTCAAAGCCTTCGATGTCTGACGCGCTGTCATCATCGCTGCTCTCAGGCCAAAGTATTTCTCGGATTTGTTGGTCTGTGAGACTCTTTCTCCGTGCCATGTTTATATGCTGCTGGTCTTCGTTCTTGACAGGGCTGGTAGGTAGGTCCTTAGATTTTCCTACGTGTCTATTGGTTGGTTTCACAGAGAAATTTAGACGGACACACAGATTCACCAATGACGCACTGAGAAAGGCTGTTGACGCGTTGACGCAAGGATAATTGACAGACTTCTAGGCCAAGCTGTGAGCTCTGTGAGTCACGTACGGTCTCGCAGGAATATGACCCGGAAGGTCTGAATCTGCTGTTTGCGAGGATATTTGAATCAAATTTCTGCACCATATAATGGCAGAGTTATGAATGGAAATGTAACGTTTGTGCATTTTCACGCGCCGGCGCGTGAACGGACCCCAGAGGGTTAAGAGACGTAAATTACCTGCGGATAGGGGGGCTTTGTAGGAAATTCAAAAAGAAATACCAGAAACAGAGGAGAGTGTATAGAAAATACAAGACAGTGGAGTGTTGGCACATCGTGGTGATCACTGTATTGGTGTGGGCCCTGATACTCCTGGGCCACTGTTGTTAGAACTGACTGGACCCAGAGGACCAGCTGGTTGCATAATATACGCGTGGTTAACAGCATTGCTCACTGAAGTATTTTTCTCCTTACTATCCCTTATCCCACACCATACACACACACCATCCAATACACATACCCACATACACACACCGTCCACACACGCACACACACACACACCCCTCGCCGTCGTACATACACACACACACCCACGCACACACACACACACCCCAGACACACACACACACACACACGCATCCAATACACATACCCACATACACACACACTCACACACGCACACACAAATCTAGCCGTCGTACATATACACACACACCCACACACGCACACACACACACACCCTTGACACATACACATACCCACACACACACACACCCACACACACACACATACATACACATACCCACATACACACACACGCACACACACCCCCAGCCGTCGTACATACATACACATACCCACATACACACACACCCACACACACACATACATACACACACACACACACACACACACACACACCCACACACACACATACATACACATACCCACATACACACACACGCACACACACCCCCAGCCGTCGTACATACATACACATACCCACATACACACACACCCACACACGCACACACACACACACACACCCCCAGCCGTCGTACATACATACACATACCCACACCCACACTAGGGGTGAGTCCGTGTACACGTTTATACTTGTACACGTTTTTGAGATCATAAACGTTATTAAAAAATCACTACACGAAAAACGTTTTAAAATTATTATTATTTTTTTTTCAGGGGTGGGGTGATACTAATTGTTGACTGTGGTGATATATGCTGTCATTTTACTGTGTATTCGTTTAATTAAATTCCTTCATTTATTTAGTCTAAATATAATATTTGATGTCAGCTGGCGCATATGCACTCCACGTTAGTCAACGCAATGGCGACCAGCGGCAGCAACTCGCAATGCGCTGCTAGTGCTAGTCAGAGGAGCTTCGCATGGAAGTTTTATTAAAAGATTGGGGAGTCAGGAGACAAAGTTAAATGCAAACTTTGTGACACACAATTAGTGTACAAAAACAGCACAAGGTCGATGGTAAATCATTTTAGGTGGAAACACCCAAACAAGCTAGACAACCGAGACGAAGCCGGAACCAGCTCACAGCAGAGAATTACCGCGTACACGGAGAAAAAGAAGAAATGCGACAAGTCTCGGAGTGACAAGCTACTAGACTTGATTGCACAGATGGTTTCTCTTGACATGCAACCAGTGTCGATGGTGGAGGACAGCGGGTTTAGGGAGCTTATGGCCTTTACAGAACCCGAATACACCATGCCCACCAGGAAGACCGTGAGCGCTCACGTGAGGAAAATGTACGAAGATTGTTCCAGTGCTGTTAAGCGCCAGCTCGCTGAAGTGCTTTACACAGCGATAACAACAGACAGCTGGACCTCTGTGAGCACGGCCTCTTACTTGACAGTGACATGTCACTACTTAGACAAGGACTGGAAAATGCAGTCACGCGTATTGGTCACCCTCTGCATGGAGGAGAGGCACAGAAAAATGCATGGAGGAGAGGCACAGAAAAATGGAAAGGTAGGCTAATAATACTTTTTTTTTTTTTGATTGGGCATGTAGGCTATTCTATTCGAAATCAGTGCTTTATTTTGGACGTCATAACTCACAAATGCATAAATCTAAAATATTAAATGGGCGATTTAAAAGATAACCTTAGATTTGTATTATTCTGTTTTACAGCTGCAAAGCCAGATGTGATACCAATGTGATACCATACCAATGTGATACCATAAAGCGCCGTCGAAAGCAGAAGGAAAGAAATCAGCTCGTCTCAGTTTCATCTTACACTTGCCTATGTTTTACATACAATAGGCCTATATAATTTAAAATGTTACTAGGCCTAATAGATATTTGTTGGCAACCAGCAGCCCTAAAGAAGTTGAGAAGAGAGAAGAAAGCAGAAGGAAAGAAATCCCTGCCTCTCCGTTTTGCGTTCATCTTACACTTGCCAATGTTTTCATTAAATTTTTTACATACAATATATTATTTAAAATGCCAGTAATAGTTAATTGTTGGCAATCAATAAAGGAGTTGAGAAGGGAGAAGTTGTCTGTCGTTAACTGTAGGCCTAACCTCCACATTGCGCTGTGCGCTGTAGTGCTGTGTCTGACCGATGGCCAACAGCCACACAGCACACATCAGTTCAAGTGCAAGTCAGCGTTAGTATAGTCCTTGCGGTTGTGTATAATGCAATAGCGCCACCCAGCGGTGAAACTGTGTACACGTTTACACGCAAAATAATCCCCACTCTAAACGTTTAGAAATTTTTGTACACAAACTCACCCCTAACCCACACACACACATACATACACATACCCACATACACACACACCCACACACACACACATACCCACATACACCCACACACCCCTAGCCGTCGTACATACATACACGCACACACGCACACACACACATACCACACACACAACCCCACACACACACACACATACCACACACACCACACACACACACAACCACACCCCACACACACACAACACACTAAACACATACACACACATCCAACACACACACGCATCCAACACACATACACACATACCACACACACACACACACACACACACAACACACACCCACACACACACACACACTATACACACACATCCCTCACACACACATACTGTCATAGAATTTTACAACTAGTCTCAAGACTATTCAGATAGCTTTCTGTTCTTTAAAACCTATTGATCCAGTCCCCTGCCTTTTGCTATTGTAAACACCTTAAACCTTTGTTCCTCTCTCTCTTTTGTAATTCCAAACACCTCCTGAACCTCTGTCTTCCTCATTTCTCTTTTAAGACAGACCCCTGTTGTTGTATCCTCACCAGGACAGGAAAGGCCTCACACTTCAACCTTCCCGTCCTGGCTCAGGCCTTTTGTTCCTTTGTCTATATTCAAAGTGTACCGCGCTTTTCTTTGCATCCCTCGACCACTGTTTGATATCCGTCACCTTACTATGACGTATATAGATGAGTCAGCCAACCAAATGTCAGCTAGCATCACATCCTTGTTTGAGCACATATAAGGCGGTACCAGACGAGCTTGGGCTCACTTCTTTTCTGAGGAACCACTCTGTGTTTTATCTTGAGGTCCTTTTGCAATCGTATTGTTTTCTTAATAAATCTGACTGAACCTTTTTGTGCGAACCTGGGCAAATACTTTATTTTTGACTTAAGATCAAAACTTCTACAACAATACGCACAGTATATATATCCCATTTATTTTTAAAGGGGCCCCCACACAGGTTCAATCACGTATATTGTATTTTCACCGGAAGGGCGACTCATAAGAGTCCAAACCACTCAGAGAATTGTGTGTATACATCCAGAGGTGTCAGTGACCACGAACACAACCATCCACGAAAACATACAGACTTTGGCAACTACCACAGGCTTTTACCAGACAGAGAGGGACGTACCTGTTTTCCCTCCACACACTTGTGTTTATATAGAGCGAACAGTAATCAGGCGTGGTGGCATCTCAGTACAAGTCGATATAAGGCACATTTATGGATGTGAACGTAGACAGTGACGACGAGATATTTAATACAGATCATACCACTGAAGGTGACCCAGAAACCAAAGGCATACGAACACATTTTTGGTTAGAACGCACATACATAGACGAAGACGGTTTCGAAGTGTGGCAAACAGAAGACGAGGTTAGATTAAAACTTTGGCGTATTACTAAGTTTCTCAATTTAACACAAGTAGAAGAAGAATTTCCAACTGCACCTTGGAGGCAGGTGTTGAGGGGACTGTGGGATCCCCTGAGCTTACATCAGGTTTTAAGTAAATTGTGTGATAACCCAGGATCAGAGGCTGAGATCTCTCTAAGGCCATTTTTTAGGTTACCAGAAGGTTTCTTATTAGGAGGAGTGCACCGGGAGGCAATATATCCACGGATCTGTATTACGATCACCCCCAGGCGAGTCAAGTGGGATACAGGCAAGTTTGCTTACATCAAGCAAACACCACAGGCAGATGGATCAACTAAATTCGAATACAACCCATATCAAATCCCAAAGTTTAAAGTAGGTGTAACAGTAGGAAAGATAATAGTGCTAATCAGAACAAACGAACCAGGAGTAGCTGAAATCCCTAGATCCCTAGCTAATCAAGCAAGACAGGGATACATGGGGGCGAGCCAAGGAACAGTGAATGGGAAGGCCAGGGGCAACGAGGGAACAACCCCAGTTGAGTTAGTGGTGACAAAGCACCCGACACACAAAAAACAAATTTTAAAATACATGCGGAAATGGCATGCTAGAAATCCAGCGTGGCCGAAAGATGGTACCTTTACAGTGGCAGGTTGTGACGAGATGGCACAAAACATAAAACACCACAAAGCAAAAGACAACAGTGACAAAAGGGCAGGTAAAAGAACCAAAGAAAGGGAGGTGCTACAATGGTTCAGAATGGAGGGAGGAGGAAAAAAGATGGAGGCGGTCAAGCAAGAAACGACAGCCAAAACCACACCAAAAGCAGAAGAAGACAATAAAAAAGGGAGTCCAGCAACAACTCCCACGACCCCCACGGCTCCCACGTGGTACGTCGAGCCTCCCCCATATCCAGGCAGACTGAACCCATTCAGCCACCCAAACCCATTCAGAGCAGGGCTCTATCCAGTGATACCAGCGGGAGAAGACAAGGCCAGAGAAGTACTGAATTGTGCAATCAAAGGGGACTTCATCCTGACGATGAGAGAACCTGCGCCTGCTCCAGCAGAACCAACAGGAGCATCCACGACAGCGGCTGCGTCCACCCACCAAAGAACTGAGAGAGAAAGACCCGAGGAGGAAGAGGACAGACGGTTGTATCGATTGCTGCAGGAGGAAGAACAGCAACAACACTAGAGAGAGAGAAGAAGAGAGTCTCAACAAACTCCACCAGAGACCTCATCACGACCTGGGGCCCGATCCGCCGAACACGACCCCCACTGGACAAAGACGAAATGACCAAGATGAGGTGAACCACATGCCACCATCAAACCAACGGGAAAATCGAGCTGCCCTGTACCTGGAGAGCTCAACGGGGACACCTGCAAACGACAGACAGCCGATTAACCTGAATGCAGTGCAAGAACTCATTTTAGAAAACGCAAGAAGAATACAAGTAGCTGAAAGGCATTGTGACGAGTTGGAAGAACTGTTCACACCGTCATCCCCGACCACAAGCTCCCACAGACCTCGTACAGGAAAAAAGAAGCATCCCGACCATCGTGGAGAAATGGAAGTAAGCCTGACAGGCATCATGAAGTTTACACGGATGTAAACTGCCTCTTTCTAGCTCATCAATAAGAACTGTAGGTTTCTCTGGGAAGACACAAGTTGTACCCCTCACCAAGCCAATCACGATGCTCATTGCCGATAAAGAAGTTGTGGCACCCATACTATATGCAGCTCAAACACCCCTTAATCTGTTAGGAAGAGACATTTTGTGCCGTCTAGGGGCAAACATCACATGTGCACAAGACGGACTAAGTATTACCTTCCCCGAAGAACCACTCACGCAGATGATGACTTTGGCATCAGATCATGATTACAAATACAGGCCCGGTAGAGTTGTACAGGGTCGCATAATCATACACAAAGACAAACACCCAGTAGTTTATTGGGTAAAACTTACCCCACAGGAATCAGCACTGAAACAGCGATGGCTAGAATGGGAACCGTGGGTACGCACCAAGGTAGGGAAAGCTAAAAGCCCACAACTGCCCCTGCACTGTACACTTCAATATCTCACTGAACTAACTCCTGAACTAACTCCTGCAGAGTTCGATTATGATAGGTGTTTTCAGGAAATGGTCAACAAACAGCAGTATTCACTAATTAGCAATGACATTTATGTAGGACCACAGGGAGCAGCAGCATTAGTTACACTCCCACCAGAATTCCAAGAATGGTTTCAGGTGAATAACTCCACCCCACACGTCACATTAATGGTATCTGAGGGATATGAG
The DNA here is from genome assembly GCF_949987555.1 of Borostomias antarcticus. Classification (NCBI taxonomy): domain Eukaryota; kingdom Metazoa; phylum Chordata; class Actinopteri; order Stomiiformes; family Stomiidae; genus Borostomias; species Borostomias antarcticus. The sequence goes on along the minus strand of NC_140239.1, from coordinate 12,503,188 downwards.
TCCCATGAGTTAGGCCCTATGGTTAAAACAGCCATGCAGGTACCGGAGTGGAAGACAACCGGCAACAAGTACATCCATGTTTCCCCAGATGCACAGTATTTAAAGGCAAAATGCACCCTAGAACAACATTAGGCTGAAAAACTAGAGCCCCATACAAAAATATAGGTGATGGCGAGTCCTATAGACTGGACTAGCGGCATCTAAAGAAAATCACGTTTCAGAGTCAGCACTTCCGGGATATACCGCGTCGAAACGCGTCGACATATACTGCCAGAAAATCGAGCAAGACTACAGGGGGGTGGGTGCTTGGTATGATTGACAGCTATGATTGACAGCTATGACAAGCACGGCGGAGGGGGCTAGCGAGCGAACATACGCCCCCTAGTTTCACGCAGCCCATTTGGATCGAGGAGTTTTGGAAACTTTTTTCCGCTTAGATAGGATAAATTGGAAGAGGAGACAGACCGGAGGGTCCCGGAGGGCAAATGACAAATAAGTAAGTCAACCTAACGTTATACGTAGATCTCTGCTTTGAATGGTCTAACCTGGCTAACGTTAGCTATCTGCATTTCATATCTGCCTATTTGGCTAATCTGAGTTCCAGGATCCCAAGCTGAGGCAAATAGTTGTCTAACTGCAATCTCGTCAATAATGAAGTCATTTTATAATGTAGGCTGTAATGTTAGCTTTGTTTGGCATGCAATGGTGCTTTGGCTAATGTTCGTAAGCTAGACAGCAATTTTAATGTATTTTCTTTGTATCTAGACAGTACCGCTTGGCTGGCTACAGAATTGTCCTGGAATGGGTTTTACGGGGAGAACGGCTCGGAAGACACCGACGTGCTGTTCTTCCTGCTTGTGTGGTGGACAGTATTCGCCAGCTATATCCTTCTGCGGATGGACAATACCGTGGCTTTATCGAGGTCAATGAGGCTTTGGAAGGAATGTATCAGTAGGCCTACCTGATGTGTAATGTTAGGCTACAGTTAGAAAAGTCCCCCTGTGCGCGCTGTACTCCCTGCAGCAGTGAGCATAACAGCTAGCATTCAGATCTGAGGTTTGCATGTTATCTGAATAGCTGGTTATGTCCGTTTGCATTTTCTGTTATTTATTGCGACTCAGTATGTAACATTACTGTTGTGTTCTATTGTTACCTAACCATACGTACTCCCTTTTTTGCAATAAACATCCTAAACATTGGCACCTGGACTCTTCTTCTACACTTACTCACCTGAAGACCACCAAATAGTGCCCCGACCTAACACTGTGAAGTGATCGCTGTTACACCATCTATATAGGCTATATCACACAGATGTATTCATTATAGGCTATATCACAAAAAATACTATTTCACATATGTACACAATGCAGGAGTGCAATATTCAAAAATCTTATTTACTTTCAAAGGCATATGATTACAACAAAACCAGGCTTTTAGTTTTACAGATGGTTTCATACTCTTGTGGATTTTGGAAAGGAGAAACAAAGTGTATTTGCAAGGTAGTGTATTGGGTATCATTTTTAAAATCTAGTCTTATATGTTTGTGCTGCATCTTCTTTGGTTGGCTTTGGGGCTGCGGCAATGTTGGCTGGCAGGTCTGGTCTTGGGAGACGGGAAGATTCATCCTTGAAGATGACACTTTCATCTTGCCTTCGCTTCCACACCAGCTCCATCAATGTCGTCCGGAAGTTGGTGGTGTGTGGCTCATACCTCTTCTTTGTGACCCATTCCTTAGAACGCTTGCTCCACACTTGATCGATGACAGGTTTGCCTAAGACAGAGGATTATATGAACCATCATAGGGTGTGCTGTTCACTAATACGGGCATTTCTCTCTAACATGTTTGCACACACAATATCAATGTATAGGCGTACTGCTCACCATTACAGTCCACCTTCTGTTTACGAGTCAAGTTCTCATTGTGCTCCATGATGGCTAAGTGCGTCCTCTGTTTCATGCTCATGTTGGAGAAATGTTGTCTTTTTGGTGCATATTTGAGGAGAGCACCATGGAATACCTCCAGGGGACCTAATTGTTTTGGAGAGATGAATTATATTAGCTTTATTGTGAACAAGTGGAAATTTGCATTGTTCAATTCATCATAGATGTGTAATCTTTATAGAACTGAAAGCCGAGCCTACTTCACCAAGATGTGGTAAGCAGCAGCGACTGGCACTTCTTTTAGCCAAGGCAAGACAATACCACTGACCTGTATGTTTGAAACGCCCCATGTGATCAAGATCCTTCTGGAGGTTTTTATCGTTGACCACAGCAGCCAGTTCGTGGTATTCCTCAGATTCTTTGCAAAGCCACTTTTTCTTCTCCCGATCTTCAGTGGTGATAGGTGGGTGAAGACAGTGGTGCTCTGTCCCTCCTTCGGTCCATGTATGCTCATCCACTGTGTGGTGTAGAATCGAGTTCCAGGTCGACTTCAGTTTCTAAAAAGAATAATAATTTAAAATATGGCACATGCATTCCAAGACATTATGAAATAGACAGTGTTGGGGAAGCTACTGTGAACCACACACACACACACATCGGAAGACCTGGGGGAAACAGACAAGAACAAAACCGACAGACCAGCACAGAGACAGAGACATACAAGGCCATAAGACATACAAGGCCATAACATACCCCAACATCTCCTCCTGCCTTGGCGCAAGAGAACCAGAGATGGTTCCTTACAGACCGAATCCATGGCTTTAAAGCTGCACGTCCTCTCTTTTTGGCCTTGGTGATCAACTTCTTTTGGATACCTGTGTAAATACAAGACAATGCAAAGGATATAAGAGCATGTGGACTTCCACCTACAATACACTGCACATTACAAACAGAAAGCCCCTTTCCCCACTAGACTTGTGCCAGACCCATGACCTGCGTTGTACTGTCAATTTGAAAGACAATGATACAGTCCTGACTCCATATCCACCACTCCAGAACCCCCATCCCTCATTTCAAATGTCAGAGCCCAGTCACCAGCATTTTATGTCAATTAACCACCTCATAGGCCCTCTACTCCCAAAATTATGTCAACTAATCTTTGATGTTGTACAATACTCACTTTTGGAGGTATGCCAAATATCAAACTCATGCTGGATTGATGGATATTCCTCACGCATGATTTTTTTTATGCTTGTGGAACGATCAGTTGCCAACACCTCCACATTTAAGCCAGTGTCAAGTAGGGTGTTAATTCCACGTCTGAAGCCAAGACTTTCCATGGCCACTGAGCTGGTTGTCTCTGTCACCTAAGGACACAACAAATAACATACAATTTGTACAATTACAAAATAATCAATATAAAGAAAGATGGATGGATAGATGGATGAATTTCTCTTTTATTTACCTGGACTAACTCAGAATGGACAATTTCCTTGCTAGGGTCAGCCATGAAAGTATAGGTTGTGTATTTGGCATTAAACCCTGGGCTGTCCGAGCGACCATCGGAACACAGCTGTGGCTGCAGGCCGTCTTCCTGTTCCAGAAACATCTTGGCCAAGAGGGCTTCTCGCTGCCGGTCATATTCAGCTTGAATGACAGGATGCAGGTAGCTGTTCTGCATGGCATAGAAGGTGCTACTGCCAAATATATGAAGATTGATCAGCTTTGCCCATTCCTCCAACTTGGTGTATGTGTTACCAGTGAACAACAGAGCAGCTGCAATGAGGAGGTTGGACTGCGGCATTCCACGTTCTGAGATGCAGGAAGTCCATGTTCCAGTGTGGCCTGTCTCACACTCCCATTTCACCCTCATTTGAGAACCCATGTAGGAGACTTCTTTTTTCTCAATGACTTTGAGGCATGTTTGGCAAAACTTCATCAATTCAAGCACTTTCGACTCTGAGACTATAACTTTTGGCTCTTGCCAGTGCATTTCTCTTGTTTCCTCACCAGAATCACCACCAGAATCACTGGTTGAGGGAGGGCTACTGCCTGAAGTAAAGTCTGGTCTAAAGCTAGACTCCTGTGTGGTATCCTGGCGGACATCCAAAGACTCCATACTGGTGAAGCTAGAATCAATTTCCTCCTCTGGCAACACAGCAGGGTTTCTTCCACATCCAGATGCTCCCTGTAGTATATATGAATGTAATTAGTACAGTAAAAAAAACAGTAGGCTATAAATAAAAAGCTATATATCTATTTATATGCTCAGGCACCCATGGCTAGAATCAGCCTTCACAAACTGTATACCGTTTTGCCATGAATACAACAGGTAAAATATATGGTTTACCACCTTGAATTTGATAATATTCTGCCGTCTCACACTAGTTATTCCCAGCCAATTATGTCCAGTGAAATGGAACAGATTTCCATGAAGTGTTGCCTTCCTGCTAGCTAAGTTAGCCTACTCAGAACAACAGTGTAGCTAGCCTACACTAGTCACCACATTAGCTATAAAAAAATGTTGTTGTATTTATTTACATTTACCTGAGTTCGTGCGACTTTGCTAGGTGTAGACGTCAGTGGTTGTTCAACAACTTGTCTCTTGCGTTGGTGAGCAACATCACTGCTAGGACCGTGGAAGGTAACGGCTACGCTCACGGTACATGCCGGTGGTGCTGGGGCTACGCTCGCGGTAGCTGGTGCTGGGGCTACGCTAACGGTAGATGCCGGTGGTGCTGGGGCCGGGAAAATGGACGGAACTGCGCCCGCCTTCAGTTTTCGACGACTTGTTAGCGCCGTTCCCATCAACGTATCCGCCAAATGACCCTCGAAGTCATCCAGGCGAAAGTGCTGGCTGCATATCAGAATGTTTTTGTAACCTGTTGTCGGTGTGTTGGGGGGGTAAAGAGGACTGTTGATAGCCGATAGCCACTGCTTGCAGAGTTGAGGGTCTCGTACAGGTAAGCCATGAAAACTTACTCCCGCAGGTCTGGCGTTATCTTTGCATCCACACACTATACACGATTTGGTCATTGTTGGTGTTTTTTCTTGACGCTAGAACTGATTTACAGTTGTTCGCGTTCTGATGGGGGCATGGATGTAGGGTGGGGGGTGGGGGTTGGACTTGAGCGGGGGCGGGAGTTGGGTGGAGGTGAAATGGCTCAGTGTCACGCAAGGCATGTTGGGAATCGCAGTCTTTTCATATATTGCGCAATCGTAACCAGGAACTTCGTTTTCTGCACTTTATTGCTCAAATAACACAATTTTCTGAATCTGTGCATGTTTACTGTAAACAGGAGACATATTACATGTGATTAAAGGCTACAAAGTCAAGCCCTACAGCTTTCCTTTAAGAATATCTTCAAAAATATATGACGTAGGGATAGCAGAACGTGTTCTAGTTACAGTTAAGGCGCCTGTGCATCAGAAGTTGACTGTAGAACAGGAGGATCTTTTGGCCCAGGTGCCCCAATGTTTATGGTCCAAACACAAAACAGACGTAGGATTAGTAAAATCTGCACAGCCCATATTAATCAAGGTAAAACAGGGAGCACGTTTGCCATACCAAAGACAATATCCTCTAAAACAGCGGTGTCAAACTCTGGCCCGCGGGCCAAATTTGGCCCACAGTGTAATTATATTTGGCCCGCGAGGCAATACCAAATGACTACTAGAGCTGGCCCGCCAGTATTATACAGTGCATTCACCGCTAATACTACAAATCCCATAATGCTCTGCTGTTGTTTTGGCGCGTCAATCAAGACAGGACCCAGAAACGCCCTCTCTTCTGTGACAGTAGTCATAGCAATCTCATACTACAACTGTAACCGTGTTACCCCTTCTTAAAAATGGCGAAAAGAAAGGCAGAAAACAGAAGCTTTACGTTATGTAACGTCTCACTGTGATAGAGACACCTGTGTTGACCTACAGTAGCCGGCCGCTGTGTTTGCTCTGTTCCTGTTCATGCAATCCTGTCTGCCTTCTTGCCGGCCTGTCTGCCTGCCTGGCTGTCTGTCTGCATGCCGGCTGTCTGTCTGTCTGCCTAGCTGTAGGACAGTCAGGGTTTTACAAGCTTCTCTACTGAGCAGATGGAGCACCAACACTTGTGTCTGAGGGCGTATTCACATATGTTAGTGCACACCATTGATGCGCACCAAAAGCGAAAGTGATAAGTGCATATTCGATGTTAAAGCAAAACTTGTTTGGGTCCATATTAAAATTTTCATTTGTTCAATGTTGGCCCGCGACTTTGTTCAAGTTTTACATTTTGGTCCACTGTGTATTTGAGTTTGACACCCCTGCTCTAAAACAACATGCCATGCATGGTATAGGCCCTATAATAGAGGGTCTGGTGAATGCAGGCGTACTAATAAAAACAAGAAGCGCCTGTAATACACCTATCTTTCCAATAAAGAAGCCACATTCGAACGATTACCGATTGGTGCATGATTTGCGAGCTGTTAACTCAGTTGTGGATGTTCCCACACCCGTTGTCCCTGACCCACACACACTATTATCAAACATCCCACCGGACACAAAATGGTACACAGTCATAGACTTATGTTCTGCATTTTTCAGTGTCCCAATACATAAAGATTCACAACATCTATTTGCATTCACGTATCGAAATTCGCAGTTCACCTATATGCGACTTCCTCAAGGATTCGCAGATTCCCCATCAGCTTTTAACAGAGTGTTAGCACAAGACTTACAGGATCTGCATGTTTCAAGTACACTATTACAGTATGTAGATGATCTACTGATATGTAGCGATACTAAAGAGCAGTGTGAAAGGGACTCTGTAACAATACTGACACGACTAGCTGAAGGAGGGCATAAAGTTAGTAAGGATAAGTTACAGTTTTGTCAGCCCAGTGTAGAGTATCTAGGAAGACAGCTGTGTGGTGACAAAAGACATATAGCTAAATCTCAGATAGAGGCCATAGTAAAGACTCCCAAACCACAAACAGTAGGGCACATGTTGTCTTTCCTGGGGATGGCTGGATACAGTCGACCCTGGATTTGTGATTATGCATTTAAAACAGCTCCACTTCGTGCTCTTATACGTGCTGCTGGTCAACAGGACCAAACACATCAGTTACAGTGGACAGAAGAAGCTGAAGGGGCGTTCGTGGCCCTAAAAAGTGACATGCAGTCAGCACCAGCCTTAGGTAACCCAGTTTACTCTAAACCTTTTCATTTGTATGTAGCTGAAAGAGCAGGATATGCTAATGCAGTATTAATGCAGGACACCCCGATAGGGAAGCAGCCCATAGCATACTATAGTTCTAAATTAGACAATGTTGAGGCAGGATTACCTCCATGCTATCAAGGGTTAGCGGTAGCCTCGTTTGCGTTTCAGAAAGCTTCCTCTGTTACTATGGGACATCCAGTGATTTTATACACTTCACACCAGTTACATGCTTTACTCACTAGCCAACGATTTGTACTGACACATGCCAGATGCACCGGTTATGAGGTTATACTCTCTGCACCAGAACTGACAATTCAGCGATGTGGTACAGTGAATCCAGCCACCAGAATGGTGCTACCAACGGACGGTACGCCACATGACTGCATTTCAGCAACAAACACATTTATACGTGCCCGAGATGATTTACATAACACAACGATCCCAGCTGATCTTACTTTGTTTGTAGATGGTTCATGTTTCCGTGATGCTATTGGAAATCACGCCGGTTATGGTGTGGTTCAATTAGAAGATGATGGTGAATCATTCAGAGACATTCAGAGCTTACACATAGCACAACCATGTTCTGCACAACTGGCAGAGATTAAGGCACTGACTGTCGCATGTAAACTAGCTGCTGGAAAGAGATTAAATGTATATACGGAATCAGCCTACGCGTACGGTGTCTGTCACATTTATGGCAACATATGGAAACAGAGAGGTTTTCAAAGAGCTGACGGTACTTCCATCATTCACGGAGATGTCATTTCACATTTGTTAGAAGCAATGCTTTTACCCACTGCGTTAGCTATTGTTAAATGCCCAGCGCATCAAAAAACAAATTCAATCATTGCTATAGGCAAGGCTGATGAAGCAGCCAGGTGACCACTCGTAACCATTCCGTCTCTTATTTTAGCACAAGGTAGGGCCTCTCCTCAGGAGAAATCTATGTGGGCCAAGAGAGGGGCTTCAAACAAAGCCTCACCTGGTCCTCTAAGAGGGCTATGGCGCAGTCATCAGGGACATTTTGTGCTGCCTATTTCGTTACTTAGGTTTGCTATTAGGAATGCGCATGGCATTAGCCATTGCGCCAGGGGGGAAGTGATTAAACGTCTACAAGAGAACTGGTGGTCACCGTTTTCAGCGGCTACAGTAGACAGAACTTTAGCACAATGTGACGTCTGTGCAAGATTAAATGTTAGAAAAACTTTTACAGCCCCAATAGCACATATCCCAGTCCCGGATGGACCATTTCGGCATTTAATGATTGATTATGTAGACATGACAATGAGAATACAGAAAATGAGATACATCCTTGTAGTAGTTTGCAGATTTAGTAGATGGGTAGAGGCAGTTCCAACAACTGGTGAAGATGCACGATCGGTGGCAACATTTTTGTGTAAAGAAGTATTCCCCAGGTTTGGCATCCCGGACACAATAAGTTCAGACAATGGTTCAGCCTTTGTGGCAGATATAGCCAGAATAGCTTTCAGGATGCTGGGAATCAGGCAGAGATATGGGTGCGTATATCACCCACAGAGCCAAGGTAGTGTAGAACGTGCGAATGGCACATTAAAAGCAAAAATAGCAAAAATTATGCAAGACAGCCAGCTGAACTGGTTGCAAGCTTTACCAATAGCGCTAATGAGCATGAGATCAAGTACAAACCGAATAACACACTCAACCCCGCATGAAATGCTAACGGGTCGACCCATGCCAGTGCCGCACACGAGAGGTCCCATCGATGGGCCCTCTCTTGAAAAATTGGAAAGGGAGCTGCAAAGCTACCTACAGCATCTAACTCAAATCCATAAAGCTGTATTCCAACAGGTGAAAGGAGCCACAGAGGAGAGAGAGGTGGAGATCGCTGAGGAACTGCAGAGAATCTCTCCAGGAGACTGGGTATACGTGAAGGTGTTCAAAAGAAAGTGGAACGAGCCCAGACGAGACGGACCATTCAAAGTCCGACTAGCCACCAGAACAGCCGTAAAAGTTGACGGTAAGAAGTTTTGGTTCCACCTAAATCATTGCTGCAGAGCAGAAGATCCTGAAAGGACACTGGAGGCCTTTAGAAGAAGAGCAACAGTTCCTGGGTTGGAAGGGGCAGGTGATACCGCCCCGCAGGAGCATGAACAACACCAGTTGACGGTAAGAAGTTTTGGTTCCACCTAAATCATTGCTGCAGAGCAGAAGATCCTGAAAGGACACTGGAGGCCTTTAGAAGAAGAGCAACAGTTCCTGGGTTGGAAGGGGCAGGTGATACCGCCCCGCAGGAGCATGAACAACACCAGGATGGGGAAGGCGATGCCTCCCCTCAGGGAGTCAGGCGATCTCAAAGACTGGCCGGACGAGGAGAAAGTGGGAGCGCTTCAACTGGAAGCACTTCAACCAACAGCCCCACCAGCAGTGGATCCACTAGCAGTGGACAAGAAAGACAATAAACAGCAGACACTCAAAATAGAGCTAAATATAATGTCGAAACCAAAGCTAGGGATAATGCAGAACAGCCAAAAACCCAACAGGCCAGGGAAGAAACAGAACAGGCAGGGGATAAGAAAGGGAAAGCAGGATGAAGGCGACCTATGGGTGTTAGGGGGTAGCCTCTTTATGATAATATCAGCAATAATCCTTGGAATATGCTTAATGGTACTAGCATACAGAATGCACTATTCTGACCACCCTCAGAACAGCAGGCCATCTCAGGAACCCATTAAAAAACCCATGCCTGACAGATTCCTAAATCGAACCTACACCAAGGAAGAGAAAGAGACATTGGCAAAATGTGCTCTAGCCACAGGGGTATTGGCTGCAGATCAAGGGAAAAAGACAAATCTGACATACACGAAAGTTGTCCCAAGATATCTGGCACTGACTGTAACCTCAGAGAAAACCAAAATCTATAGTTGGGCAAAAAACTCTTAAGAGAGTAGTCAAGCTTACTGGGATTTACAGGCAGAGAAGGGATGTGTCAGGGGGTAGGGCTGTCACCATCAACAGATTGAAAACATCACAATGGGGATCCAATATGTTCTACCAGTGGCTAAACTTCTCTGCCAGACAAGTGAGTAATGAAACATGTGTGGCATGCTATAATGCTAAAAGGTTGCGTAGTTTAAGACCAATACCAGGAAGTCCAATAGGAGAATGTCCAAAGATCGAACATTGCTTTGCACCATGTGCCATGTTTTTGGCAGGACGCCACAATCAAAAGACCATCGGTTGGAGCCAAGATACACAAGTATGTCCGGTTAGATTAAATATATCCGCCAACATAAAAGAAGAATACCCACTACCTCTGGTAGTGAGAATTCCACCGGACCTAGTATTTCCTTTCTGTATAGTGAGAGAAGAAAACCTGCGACAAACGGTCACACGTACAACTCCAAAACTAACCGACCGAAAGGGTCTAGTACAGTGTAGAAACATAACATGGTACCCAAGCAACAAAAGTGGAAACGGAAACAAAACAGAGTATCTCAAACTATGCAATACCACGAAGAAGGCAAAATTCCAATGTCAACAACAAGTAGTAAATGGGAAAAGGGTTATCCATCAGCTAGAGGACACCCAAATCTCACAGTACACTATTCCAGATTATTCGGGGGGAACCGTCCCAATAGGGGACATGTTTTGGATATGTGAAAAAGATTAGCAAAATCGCACTCACCTTCCAAACAACTGGGAAGGGATCTGTGCACCCACAATGCTAACAGGGAAAATAACTGTTTTGGCCCCATCAACATTATCAGGCGATAGGAAAAAGAGAGACATTGGCCAAAAATGGAAAACAGATGATAAGGTTTACATAGCATGGAATCAAGAACCGTTTGGTGCGCCTGATGACCATAAAGCCATAAGCGAGTCATGGATAATTTCAGGGCAAACTGCAGTACCGTTTTACGGACAAGTAATTAACGCGTAGTACCTCGCTCGTAACAGTAAGTGGATTAATTACATGTGGTACAACCAACAGAGGTTTATTAATTTCACCATACGCGCGCTTGAGGGTATAAGAGAACAACTGCATGCTGTATCTCTTATGGCTCTGCAAAATAGGTTTGTAATTGAAACACTCCTAGCCGAAGATCAGGGAGTATGCCAACAAATAGGTGAAGAATGCTGTTCAGTAATACCTATGCACACTGGAGAAGGAGGGAACCTCACAATGGCATTGTCCAAACTCAAACTGCTACGAGATGAACATGTGATGAATTCCAATTGGAATACCAAAACTGAACAGTGGTGGGAATGGCTTAAAAATCTGTCATGGAGCAAGGTCTTAAGGGGTGTAGGGATAGTGGTAGCCTGTATCCTTTTGATTATATTAGTAACAGCATGTTGCGTAGTGCCTGTTGCTAGCCTAGCGTTAAAACAGGTATCAAATATAACCATTGGTCAATTTATGGTACAGGTCCAACAGCGAAGATTTAGGTTGGAGGAAGAAAGCCAAATAGATCAAATGTCAATCGATGCTATAGTCCAACCACAAGAATGTGACCATTTGTATTCCAATATGGAAGAGCTCGACCAATGGTGGGCTTAGATTAATGGTTCAGAATGATGGATATCTCTGCGTATGACCAATGACTGCCAATCTAACTTTGAGAAATTGTTTGATAGAAAAGCATGGACCAGGGCAACTACTGGAAGAACAACGGTGGCTCACCCCATCAGTCCTATGACCAGCCCATGCAGTCCCAGCCCATGCAGTCCCAGGCCATGCAGTCCCAGGCCATGCAGTCCAAGCCCATGCAGTCCCAATCCATGCAAGCCCAGCCCATGCCATCGCCCAGGGTAGATTTCAATCCGACCAGGCCCCAAACTGTATCCTTAACACCTGCTGTCTACCACAACCTGCAGCCAGCACGCAAGATAGTGATGTGGTTTCTGTAAGGGTTTTTGAGACAGAATGCCACCAGTTTCAGTAATCTCATTCACTGTCCATATAAAAGCTAGTTCAGGCTACAGTGACTCTGATACCAGTGATACCAGTGTATATTTAGATAAGCTGCCCAACGTAGAAGTTGAGGAAAGGTCAGAGGGGTCTCAATTGACTTGGTCAGCCAAAGAGCCGTCAACAAACAGCTGTACCATTGCTTAATCCGGATATTAGATATAGTTCAGTTTCCCTAGCAGGTCTAATCTTGAACTGGTTTTGTGCCATCATTGCTTCTCACCATAACTAAAGAGTTGTCAGGTGACCAGCCTCTACTAAGCACCCCCACTAAACAGTATAAAAGAAGAACCACTGGAATGGAGGGGTGCGCTTAACCTCGTAGCTCATGTTAGCATGCTAGCTCCACCTGTTGTCCACATCTGCTCGTCTGTCACGGTATGGTAAAATGTCTATTCCTGTTACAACTGTTTTGTAATAAGCTACGTGTCAAATCTATATTGAGCCATGCCTAAAGCTTGGTTGCTGTATTGTGTTTTGATATATGCTTATTCTCTGTTAAATAAACATCAGAAAGATTTCTCTTCTCAACATTCATTGATCAGTAAGGTTTTAATCAAGGTTCCTCACATCAATAGAATACCCCACCTCTACGTCTAGCTTCACTCCCCAGGGAGATCCGTAGTTCTGGGCAATCCCCACATTTCCTAATCTAGGCCAATACCTGCCAGACATGAGTAAGAGTAACTATCTCCAAGCCCGTGTTCAGGGTTCTACGGGTCAGTTTACCCCAATTCAGGGAGAATTCCTGCCACACTCACCAGCACCTGTCGGTCCTGGTAAAACACCCCCAGTCCAGGTAGAAGCAGTGTATGGTAGGCGTTCCTACACCGTTACAGGGAGTACCACATGGAGCGCTGGTGGCGCCGGTTCGACCAGCCCGAGATCTGCACCAGGTCCATCGAGGGTGGCCCCTTACCCGTCCCGTCTGAGCCAAAGAGAGACGTCCATCCTTCACCGACTGCTGACTGAGGATGCCCCAACCGCTGGGAGCGGTTCAACTCAACAGAGAGCTCGTAACTACACTGCACTGCGGGGAAGAGGGGGGGAACTTCAGGAATACCCCAGCGCCATCTGAGACCCCTTCCTCTCCCATCTGGACCCCCACAAGCCCCGATACTTCACCAGTTCCCACATCTCCATACCACTCTGACACAGATGAAGAATCTGAGTATGGAGTGCAAGCAGCGCTTATGTCAACAGGGGAAGTGAATATGGATGACTTTCCCGACACCTGGGAAGTCAGAGATGCCTTGGCCAAGCTGCCAAACTCCCAGTTCGTCAAGTTCACTAAGAGAATCCCTGATGCCGTAGGCAAGAAAAAGGTGCGCTATATGCGTGGCCGAGGGAAGGCTCGTCAGAGTTATCGAACGCAGCCAGCCAGAGAGACTCACTCAGTGCTAGAAGTCCTCAAAGAGCTCATCACCTCGGTGAAGGAGCTCAAGGGGGTCATCCAGACGATAGATGATCGGCTGGAGGGTAATATCGGCCCTGTCTGAAGAGCATCACCCAGTTATGGGTAATTGTGGGACTATATTCCTGTAACCACACTTCACCCCACTTCAGTATTCAATGTGTATTATAGCGTGGCAGGTCCACCACCACACATGAGTCAATATTAGTGCACAATGTTTTTAAGTTGTTTACAATATGTTTGTCAATCATAAAGTAAAACACTGCCAATGATGTTGTGCCCACTATAATACATGACATTCATTAGCCGTTAAGGCTATTTGGTATTACACTGTTTAATCTTGTATTCACACTGGGTTTTACAATGTAAGCACTGGAACTTCAGTTACTTTGTGGTTTATGAGGCTTCTCGCTGAAAGGTTGCCGTAGCTGTCAGGGGTTTTCCGGGCAATGGTGGGTTCCTAGGAATCAAACCCGCGCGGCTCTGTCAGTGAAACGCTTGATGGTAAGGAGTGATTGTCTTTGGGTAATGGAGGATCATTAATCTGCCTAATGGCATTAAGTGTGGCCGGAAGGCGTGCTAGAATAAACCATTTTTGCCTACAAAGTGACTGATGAGCATCTAAATTAAGCTATATCATATTGGTCTGTATCTCTGAGATTTTGAGGCCAATACTATTACTATGTGATTGTATTTAGACTATATAAATCATTGTGAATGAAGTTTTATCTGGTCTCTAGTTTGGTAACTCTTTTACTTAACTTTGGTTCTTTATGCATTTTTGTAAATCATTCTGTTGTATGGATATTGATCTGTGACTCTATACAGATGTGGGAAGTTAGAAATGTCACATGCTGCAGCATTTCACCTGCGGTATTTGGCAGGGAAATCCCGTTGGAAATCTCGTGGGATTTCAGACGGGTGTTATTTCGTTTTAGTGATGCACCACCGCCAGGTGGCGTCTTTGAGTAGATTTAGCAGGCTGGGCTCAGTGTTTTTCTCCTATAGTCTACGAATGAAGCATCATTAAGTCTCACATTCTTTAATTTAAATGCTCTGTTGTAAAGCACTTTGAGCTGAATTTATCTGTATGAAAGGTGCTATACAAATAACGTTTAATTGTTATTATTACCTTGTTGTTGTTTTCTCCATCTGGATGTAATTTAATTATTACGAACACCTATATCTAGGCCTACAGTAGCCTATCTATCTCGGTAACTGACGTCGGGTCAAGACGTGGTGGCTGTTATGTCAAATGCGCAAAATAACAGTATTGTAAATATATTTGTTAGTAAAGATGTGGTGAACGTGGGGGTTTTGCGTTTTGTTTCTGGAACGCATTCAACTGGTAGGCTACTCGTAAACCCCGGAAGTAAATTTGAAGACGGGGCACCAGCTGTAGCCAAGTCTGAGCGCAGTAGGCTATATGGCTTCAGCACGATACAAAGAAAAAATAAGCTTGATCGACTTGTGGATCCATACAAAATTGACATAGTCGCCATGAGTAAAGATTACTCATTGCCAATCATATCCGGACATTAACTATCTTGTGCATAGATAGCAGCAGGTTTGACAGTGAGTGCGTTCACATGCACAATATACACAATATTTTGTTATTTGAATGATCTTGAATATATATATATTCAAGACCATTCAAATAAGAAAATATCGTGTATGTTTTTATTTATTTATACCGGCCGCCAGCCGTTCCATGAACGGCTATAGGGAATGCGCAGTTTCGCGCTGGCTACAGCCTATTATATGCACAGTTTCGCGCTACGTAGGCTATTATAAATAAGTATAATTCATTGGGGGAGCTTGGACTCGCTGGGGACTGGTGGAGAGACGCAGAGCCTCCCCAGACGCGACATCTCCACTTGGCTGAAGAGTGCCAAGACATGGTTGTAAAAATGATGTTTTATTGATGAAAAGGGTTAAACTGAAAAACATGGAGAGTCATTGCATTGATCGATGCAGTCCGTTCAAATAGGCATCAAAAGATAAAGTAGGCCCATTTAAAATGACCAATTACATCTTCAAATCCCTTCTAATCTTGGCCTTTGATAGGGTTTTTTCCCGCCCTACTGCCAATTATATCCGAACATTAACTATATTGTGCATACAGAGCACAAACAATGAAACAATGAAACGAATAGATTTCCTCCCTGTCTGTCTGTGCACATGGCATTCGCTACCAGCAAACACTGAAAATACAGGTCCTCAATTTATTAAGATTAGACTAGCCTATCCAACTGGACCACTCCAATGAATGTTGAATGTAGCCTACTTTTATTCTTTAGGTTTTACAGAATCGGCCTACAATGTCCACACATGCATGCGCCATCTGACTAGCTCGTCACTCGCCAGTGTCATGGAATTTTACACATAGTCTCAAGACTATTCAGATTCATATCTTTTCTTTCAATACCTATTCATCCAGTCCCCTGCCTTTTGCTATTGTAAACACCTCAACCTTTTGTTTCTCTCTCTCTTTTGTAATTGTAAACACCTCCTCTACCTCGCTCTTCCTCCTCTCTTTGTTTAAGTCAGAAGGGCCACACCTTCTGTCCTTCCCGTCCTGGCTCAGACCTTTTGTTTTCTTTGTCCATATTCAAAGTGAGTTTTCATCCCCCGACCACTGTGTGATATCCGTCACCTTACGATGACGTATAGACGACTCAGCCAATCAAATATCGGTTGCACCACATCCTTGCTTTGAGCAGATATAAGGAGGATCCGGCGAGCTCATGTTTACTTCTTCTGTTGGAACCACTCTGTGTTTTACTTTGAGGTCCGTTTGCAATCGTATTGTTTTCTTAATAAATCTGACTGAACCTATTTTTGAGCGAACCTGGGCTTTGGCAAATACTTCATTTTTATCAACTACAATTGGCGACTCGGGACGGGATCGACTGCCGTGAGGTTCGCCTGGAGTGGAAGCGAAGGACGCAGACGTGCGGAGCGGTAGCCGCTCTGGAAAGCTTCTCTCTTTGCGTCTATGCGCACTGGTTCGGAGAAGTCCGCCGTTGGTTCCACTCGGCTAAACTCACGGTACGTTGAAAAACGAATCCTTTTATGCTTGGTATTTGCCTTGATTCAGATTGTGTTGGTCTAGATTATTGAAAACAGAAACCCCGGCGTGGGTATTTTTTAAGTAACTATCTAAGGAGTTGTGAACAGCAATAGATATATTTATATATTGTATTGTCCTTTGATTTCGTCCTTGTTTCGTTACGAGGGTATATGCCGTTCAGAAGAAGTGTGAGTTTTGGTCTCATGAATTTGTTCCCCTGTAGTTGATGTACAATTCAGGTTGTTTATCGGTTGCAGCTTAGAACGGGTTTTTGAGTTAATACGCCAAAGAGTTGGCACAGAACGTGTTTCCCTTTGGCCGGTCGCGGGTGGAATTAAAACCGCAGAGCCGTTGTATGTTTTCTCAACGAAGGTAGCTACGGGAGTGGTTTTGGTACGTAGTCCGACCCGCGTTTCTGGTAGAAGCGTTTGTCCCTTTGATCCCGGGTGGTTTGGTAAACCTAAACGAGTTTAGCTTTGACCAAGTGGCTGGTGCAGTGGTTTGGTAAACCTAAACGAGGTTTAGCTTTGACCAAGTGGCTGGTGCAGCCGGGCATGCTTGTCGTGTGTTAGTCGTGTGTTCGTCCTCTTTTCGTCGTCTTTGGTCGTTCTTTGTTTTGCGTCCCCGTGTTAGTCTGCTGTTTTACTGTTGGAGTTTCGGCTCTGTCTTGTATGTGCACGGGGTTGTTAGTCTGCTGTTTTACTGTTGGAGTTTCGGCTCTGTCTTGTATGTGTTGTTAAGCGCTATATTTTTTTTTTTTTCAGGTAAAAGTACTGTTTATTTTTTTTCCGACACTGTTTTTAAGGGCCGTAAATCGTAACTGCTAGTGAGTAGTCTGAGAGACGTTCATCTCCGTGTTACGAAGGAGTGTGGGAGAGTGTCCTTTGGTTTGTTTTTTCGTAAGCGATTTTGGTGCAAAATGGGTGCCGCTACTAGCTCACCACTTGATATTCTCAAATTGTCTGGTCCGGCTAAAATTGTTGCGCTAAAATATTCTGCTAGTGCCTGTTGGCAGATTCAGTTATGGAATAAGAATAGCAGTTTTCCGTCTCCATCTGGTACTCTTAGCGTTAAAGCTTTGGCCAACATTAGGGCTCAACTGTGGTAATGCCATCGATTGGGCAGCGTTTAAAATTTGGGAGTCAGTAGCGCGGGAAGGTTTTTTGAAGTCAGAGAAAAGATACAATGAAGCTATACAGCCAACGGCGTCTCCGCCGCTTCCCCCATCGAATCACTCTGACCTAGATTTTACCCCCTCGACTCGTTGCGCCGTGATCACACCCCCTAACAATGCCCCCGCCATTATTAGCCACGTCCCTTCTCTCTCTGCCGTATCCCCTCGCAGTATTGCCTCTGCGCCACCCGATCGGTTTTCTCCGGCCATGCAGGCGCCTCCGCAATACGAATTAAATGCGCCCCTTTCCCCCGACCGACGTGTACCTCCAGGACCACCCTCTTCTCCCGTCCATTCTATAGCATCTTCGACTAGATGTTACACTAAGCAAGAGCAGGACAGGAAGAAAGAGTTGGCTAGAGCCATATCTGAGGCTAAGTTAAATTTGGAACAACTACAACTAGCTAGTAATAGTCTGGAGGAACCGCAACTCCTAGCCCCAATGGTACGATGCCCGAATCCTAATCCCCGACCGTCTCAGATAGATGATGAAGATGGCCACGCGGCCTGGACCCCTGAGATCAGAGTGTACAGACCGTGGCGTTCAGATGAACTGCGTGATGTTGCTAAAACCTTGCCCGATCCAACCAAAGACATTGACGAGTTTGAAAATCTTTTTAACAGTTTAGTTCGTATGTATGAGCCTCACGCAGAGGAAATCGCCATGATCATGAGACAATGCCTTGGGTTAAAATGGGTGGATGTGAAACATCCGTTTGACATTGCATTGCCTTTTTCTCATGCCGATTTTTCTGACCAAAACACTGCGCTGTTGAACAGAATCAAAACTCGATTCCCAAAGAAAATGGATTGGGACCGTATCACATATTGTAAACAACAATCCGATGAGCAGTTCGAGAAATTTTGGGAAAGACTGGAATCAGTCTTCGCGTCACACAGTGGCATGGACAGAGCGAATGCCGATTATAAGAAAATTCTAAAACAACAGTTGATGAATAACTCTCTCTCCTCTTTGTCTGACCAAGTTAGGATGTGTTGCCACACCTGGGAGTCAACTTCGCTCGAGGAAGTTGTTGACCATTTCCAGTATGCGGAGCGGCTTCGCGTTCACATTGAACAAAGGGAGGCGAAAGAAATTAAGTTAGGTACAGCCAAGTTACAAGCCGCTCAACTGGAACAGATAGAAAACCAGTCCGAGAGACCAGAGAGAGAACAACGACCACAGGGTCGTCACATGAACAAGAATAGCAGGCATAGAAACAGAATGGACTACAGGATGAAACCGAGGGAGGGAAACGAAAACGGAGACAGAACTGACGCGTGTTTTCATTGTGGTAAAACTGGTCACTGGATCAGGAACTGTCACAGTTACCGCAGGCGAAATGAGAGAAAGAATCCTGCAACCTGGGGTTCGGCGCCACCTGCTGGAATTTCCCTGAACAACCCACAGCAACAGTCATGACTAGGCCAGGAACAGACAGAGAGTTTTGCTGAGGGACCGTCAGATAGTACAGCTGTACAGGATAAAGAGAAGGTTTTTCATATTTGTCAATACCTTAATCTGCATACAACACCGTCCGAGCTTCCAGTCGTAACTTTAGAAGTTAATGGAGAGCAACTCATGTTTTTAGCTGACACCGGCGCACACTCATCAGTCCTAAGCTCCTCAAAGATTAATGTTGTTCCTAAACTAACAAATGAAGTTGCAAAAACCATTGGTGCAGCAGGTATTGAAAAATCTGAGAGAATGACTACGTCACTTCCTGTTGTGTTGGATGATGCTGAATTCCAACACCAATTTATCTATTCTCATTGTTGTCCTGTTAACCTAATGGGGAGAGATCTGCTGTGCAAACTAGGGTTTCAGATGTGCTGTGACTCAAATGGGGTCACCATTATCCGGCCTAAACAGGTAACACCACTGCGCGACCTCATGTTTATAGAACATATGACAAGTTGGACATATTCCTGGAACATTGAAAATAATGATCAGATGTCACTCCAACGTTCTAAGCTGTTCTCAAAAATTAACTCCTGTTATTCATATGACACCCCTCTCACACCACAGACTTCATTACACTGCACTGCAAATGTATCCCCACTACAACAAGATCATGATTTTGAGAAAGTCTGGTTACAACCACAAAGTAGTGAGGTTCTTGAATGTGCTATGCTGTATGTAGATCCTGACCATGCAACTCTCTCTGTGTGTCTGACAGAGACACAGAAACAACTGTATGATGAAAAACAAGGTGTCCCACACATTTCACTTGGTGTCTCTGAGTTTGTTACCAAGGAGGAGACAGGCATGTGGCTGCAGACGGCAATGGAAGCTACTGACTGGGTTGGAGATCCACACCAAGTAAGACACTCTCCAACAACAGGGGTAAGCTGCTTCCCTTTTAGATGGCTGACACCTGTGGTTCGTGGAATGCAGGGTCAACGCCTCAACCCCACGTTTGTCCAAATTCCTTCTGACAACATAGAAAATCCATCTGTGTTGCAGGGGGTGCCCGACTCATTGTGGGCCAGAGATAAGTTTGATATAGGCAGGATTAAGAATGTCAACCCAGTAGTCGTCAGCCCAAAGGGAACATTCCGTCCAAGATGTGCCCAGTATCCTCTGAGTACAGAGGCAGAGGAGGGGATTGCTAAGGTTCAAGCCTCTTTATTAGAAAGAGGTGCTATTGTTGAGATTGACAGCTCACCTTGCAACACCCCTATTCTGCCTGTGAGGAAGGCTTCAGGTGAATGGAGATTTGTTCAAGATTTGAGAATTGTTAATGAAGCTGTCCATGCTAGAACAGCCCTTGTTCAGAACCCTGTTACCATTCTGTCATCCATACCTGCCACAGCTACACATTTTAGTGTTATTGATTTGAGTAATGCGTTTTTCTCTATCCCTGTTCACCCTGACTCCAGAGAGTGGTTCGCGTTCACCTTTCAAGGACGGAGTTATACCTGGTGTGTAATGCCTCAAGGATATGTGGACTCTCCAACCATCTTTAATGTCGAGTTGGCACGGAACCTAGAAGGGTTCATCCCGCCAAAAGGCAGCACTCTCATTCAATACATGGATGACCTACTTCTTGCCAGTAGAAACAAGGAGTCATGTATTGAGGATACAAGAGCGCTGTTGCTTTTCCTTGCAGAAAATGGCCACAAGGTGTCTAGAAGCAAGATCCAGTTAGTATGTGAGCAGGTCAGATACCTTGGTCACTTAATAACAAAAGATGGCAAGACACTGGGGACTGACCGTGTTAAAGTAATTCTTACACTTCCCCTGCCCACAACCAAAAAACAGATGATGTCACTGCTTGGGACTGTAGGTTACTGCCGAGCTTGGATTCCTGACTTTGCAGAGATAACACAGCCACTATCTGATTTAGCTCATGGACAGAAATTAGCTCCCTCAGACAAAATCACATGGACTGACGAAGCCAGACTGGCTTTAACGACACTTAAACAAAGACTGTCCACAGCACCCTGTCTAGGTATTCCTGACTATGACAAGACCTTCCACCTGTTCACGAACGAGAAGGAAGGTTACATGGCAGCAGTATTAGCACAGAAGCATGGAGATAGGTACAGACCGGTAGCCTATTACTCCAAAAGACTTGACTCTGTTGTTAGAGGACTCGTGTCCTGCTTGAGATCAGTGGCAGCTACTACTGAGGCTGTATTGAGTTCTGTAGACCTAGTAGCACTGCGGCCGCTGGTAGTCCATGTACCGCATGCCGTGTCTGCTCTTCTTTTACAGGCTAAGACATCGCACCTGCACCCAGCAAGATTGTTGCATTACCAGAATGTACTGTTGACTATGTCTAATCTTACACTCCAAAGATGCACTATACTTAACCCAGCAACTCTGCTTCCGACTCCAGAAGACGGGGAACCGCATGACTGTGTGGCTATAGTAGAGGAGGTCAATAAGCCACGCTCAGACCTCACTGATGTTCCTCTCCCTAACCCTGATTTTGAGCTTTTTGTGGACGGATCAGCCCAGCGGTCGACAACAGGTCAACCACTTGTCGCATATGCAGTCACAACATTAGATGGAGTTTTAGAATCAGCAAAACTCCCACAACACCTTTCAGCGCAAGCAGCTGAATTGTTCGCTCTGACCAGAGCTTGTATAATAGCAAGTTGCAAGTCTGCAACCATTTACACAGACAGTAGTTATGCTTTTGGAGTTGTGCATGACTTCGGCTCCCTTTGGCGAAACCGTGGGTTCCTCACGTCAACTGGTAAACCTATTGCACACCATATGTTGATCAACAACCTTCTAGAAGCTATGCTTTTACCATCTAGCCTAGCAGTGTGTAAATGCCAAGCTCATGTTAAAAGCTCTGATCCTGTCTCTGTCGGTAACTCGACTGCTGACCTCGCTGCAAAAGCTGCGGCTGTCTCTGTTTCCTCCCCTGTGCTTTCTATGCTCTCTGTACCATCCACAGACCCTGACAAGATTCCTCCACTGTCCCTGGCAGACATTTCTGACCTACAAGCATCTGCTCCACCTGGGGAGAAAAAGAAATGGAGGAATAAGTGCACATTCCACAACCAAACTAACCTGTATCTAGGGCCTAATGACAAACCTGTACTACCTCGTTCATGTTTTCATTATGCTTTCAAACTAGCCCACGGGCCAGATCATGTTTCAAAAACAGGGGTGGCGGAGGATGTTAACAGGTATTGGTATGCACCTGGGTTCACGGTTTTTGCAGAACAAAACTGTGCCAAATGCATCATATGCATGCAAAACAATGTTGGAAAAGGGATAAAAATGGAACTGTCAGCACATCCTCGGCCAAGTGGGCCATGGGAACATGTTATGATGGATTTTATTGAACTCTCTCCATGCCAGGGGTACAAATATTGCCTAGTGTTAACTGATGTTTTCTCCAAATGGACTGAGGTATTTCCTTGCAGGCATGCCTCAGCGTTGTCAGTGGCAAAGAGTCTCCTGAGAGAGATCATTCCAAGATGGGGCCTGCCAACCAAACTCTCTTCAGATCGAGGGAGCCATTTTGTAAATAGTGTCATTCAGGAAATCTGCAATAGCCTACAGATTGACCTTAGAACGCATTGTAGCTATCATAATAGTGGAGAGAGCTAATCAAACTCTGAAAGTAAAGCTCACCAAGCTGATGGCAGAGACAGGTCTGTCATGGATGAAAGTTCTACCTCTGGCACTCATGTACATGAGAGGGAGACCGCACCAAACCACAGGGCTGGCTCCATATGAAGTCCTTACTGGTCGACCTATGAAAATGACTAACACACCGTTTCCCCAAAATAAGATTAGTCTCATGTCATGTGAAGATGATATGATACAATATTGTCTTGCACTGAATAACATTCTAAAAGATGTCTTCAACAGAGTGAGGACCGCCATTCCTGAGGCTAAGGAGGGGTTCCTGCATCACATCTCTCCTGGGGATTGGGTCCTGGTCCGCGACCACAGACGAAGGAGCTGGAACTCGCCGAGGTGGCTCGGGCCGTACCAGGTTCTACTCACCACGCAGACAGCGGTCAAAGTAGCTGAGAGGACTTCGTGGATCCATGCAAGCCATTGCCGACGGGTCCAAGCAGCAGAGGACGGTCCACCAGGGGATCGCCAACACCAGGAGATCAAGGATGCAGCTGAACCAGAGGGCTCAGAGGCCAAAACCATGGGCCGCCACACTGTCCTCTCCTCTGATGAGGAATCGGAGGAAAAATGACCTTGCTGGTCACCTCCTTCTCATGGTCGTTATGATGGCAACATGGAGAAACTCCACAGCCATGACCTCACAAGATGCACCACACACGCACACACACCTGCACACACTGCAACTAACATTGAACATAACTGATTCAAACAACGCGACATTGAAGTTGCGATCTAGAAGAGAAGACGCCTTGCATTCCCCAGTGACATTCTATTGCCCAAAAGAGAAGTGTCACCTAAATGACTGTTGGATATACACTGTGAACAAGAACACTCCTCGGTCCAATTCCGTATAGTAGATCAGCCTGTGTACTTTCAACGAATGTATTATTAGACATAATATCATAATAATATATATAGCCTTCAACGACCTCCTGAGCTTCCTGCCTGATGGTCTCAGGGCTAAAGAGACCGCGCGTCGTTCCTCACCCTAACTATTGGCATGCTATCAATGAAAGAAAATACATTGTAAATAAACATGGTTTTAGGCTATTGTTTTTATGTAGGCCTATAGGTTAAGCTATTTGTGTTCATAAGGTAACGTCATTGTAAACGAAAGTAGCCTATAGCCTATAATCCAATTGACTGGAACCAGGGGGTTTGACAAAAGTTAAGAGGCAAAATAATTTGTCTTGACTGCATTCAAGATGTATCTTTCACATTAAAACTACATACAAAGCTGGGAATGCTAAGAAAATTGCATATGTTTGCAAACTAAAACAAGTGAACACAATTTTACAATCGAAAAATGCTTATGAGACCATTATTTCACTTATATGGGGCAAAAGTGGTTTCTCTTCCTGCTTCTGCCTAAGCCCTCCACAATACCACAACACAACGGTGTCATGTTTTACCGAAGGAGAAGTGAAGAAGACGGTAGCTAGCAGTAGCTAAAGCAGTTAGCTAATGTTAAGATCATTCCTCCAGCTGCTTTGCTGCTAATGCGAGTTCGTCTCCGTTCCTGCCCGAGAAACAGAAGTTGAACTAATAGCATCAAAATCAAAATAGCTACAGGAATCATCGTTGTAAAGTTAGCTATCTGCTTTTTAGCCACCGACAGCTACCGTTAATATTATGGAAGCTGCTGTCGTGAGCTAACTTGCTATCACGGTCTTATCGTGCAGCTTCACAGGCTGCTATTAGCAGACAGCACTAAAGTTGACAAAATCACACTTGCACATCATTAGAATTCCAACCATTTATATGGGATTTATCATTCAACTAAACATGGTACCTAAATACTACCTGATATTTCAACCTGCTGCCATCAGTGATCGGCGCGTCTGCTTGTTTGAGTCATGAATATCTTACGCAGTTACATTCCATGCAGTGTCCCAAAACTGTTAAATCATTCCCCATGTAGTTCACTATGAGTCGCACTCAATACATCCATGGTAATAGGGAGGGAGTGAGTGAACCATTTCAAACACATCTCTGGTCATCTCCGTTAGCCATCTTACTCGTCCTGATGCCATGTTCCAAATGAGAACACTCAGCCTAATGTATTAAACTTCTACTTGTCCCGACAGTTAACAGATATAGACCCGGCGACAGTTACAGAGATAGAAACTATAAAAAAAATAGGCTTTGTTCGTAATAATTAAATTACAACCAGACAGAGAACAAGGAGTTTGAGAACGGTAGGCTCATCTAATGTGCGAGATGAGCTACAGCAATGGGTCAATGAGTGGTATTACTGCGCCCCTATGGGCAGGCGAGCGGTGGTGCGGAATGCCGTAAAGCGCCTGTTACAATACCGCGGGTCAAGTTACATTCTTATGTTCCCACATCTGTAGTCACAAAGGGGGGAAATGTTGTGTATTAATTTGATCAGGCCCTAATTAGACTCAACCCTTTGTTCTAATCAAGATGATATTATATATGTCTATTGAAGAAGAGAGTTCAGGCCAGAGCAACAGAATAGTATCAGGAGAGTTTTCATGAGGGAGGGGGAGTCACGAGGAGCATCGTGGGAAAGCAGGTGTTATCACAAAAAGAAACGTGGAAACGAGAATTTGAAACATTAAAATCAGATAACATTGATTCAGGCGAGAAACATTAAAACAACATAGCGTGGGAAGGCAGGTGCTCTCACATAAACGAGACTGTTCATCAGATAACATTGATTCAAAAATGAATGTATAAATAAATGTTTTTTAAAAATTGGCATGAGTCAGAGACAAAGTTGATGGTGTATTGAAACTATATTGTAAGTGCTGAGTAGGTATATAAGACGCTGTCACAAGTCAGTCTGGGTGATATCTCTCTCGCCCACCGGTCTTATTGTCTGTTACTGCTGTACATGCAATAAAGCCTGTTGCATTGGATCCAGTGTTACTAGTGCCTTATTGATTTGACTTCAACTACTGAACAAAGAACTTTGAAGATTTTAATTAAACAACAAAAGGCGTCTTACACGTCAGTAGTCAACACCAAGCAGCTCTCCTATGAAAAAGACACGCACATTATTACTTGTTTTCGAAGTTCATTCATTACCTGTTACTACATTCATGAATCAATTCTGTAGTTATATAGATCATGCTTGATTTAATATCATTATAGAGTTGTATCTGCATCATGTTATGAGTGTACAGTTTGGTTTGGTAATGGGAATGATATTGAATAAAACATACCAGTGTATTTGGTAGGTGGTCTGAAAGATGGCACAAATGCCCGACCAAACACCTTCAGGCTGTTGGTGTTGACGCAGTGGGCCACATCCCCGGCGTAGGTCAGGAGGGAGGCTGGCTGGCTGGTCACTGCCGCAGTCCCCCGATCCTGGTTCCACCTGTTCAGGCCTTCCAGGAGGTACAGCTGGAAGTTCAGTGCGTTCACACTGTTTCCTGGGAAAACAACAAAATATGCCAATGAGAAAGGTCTTTCATTTAAATCTAAATAATTCATTAAAAACACATTAAAATAATTTAAAATATACACCAACCTGGAATGAACCTGTACAGGTGGCAGTGGAAGGACTCCAGAGATGTGGACCCTCTGGCACAGCGGTAAGATGTCAGGACGACGCCGCTCTAGGTGGTGGTGGTGCCTGTCTCTGTGTAGAGCTGCACACCCGGCACGTCCTGGATGCAGCCGACGTGGCGTTTCTGCACACACACACACACACACACACATATATATATATATATATATATATATATATATACATACATGGAAATATATTACACAGTCAGATGCTGGCCTTGATGTGGTCAAGGCGGAAGAGGATGTCCCTGCCGTAGACCGACAGCAGCCAACGACTGGTGGGGATGTCAATGGGCTCCGGGGGCTCCTGGCAGACCACTGGGAAGAGGCTGGGCCGATCCACAAAGTCAGCACACTCCCCCAGATAGTATGCCAACTGGTTCAGCCATTCTTCCCTGTGGTTCTCCTTCAGCTGCTTCACCAGCCGTGCTGGACTGTTTCCCAGGGTCCGGTCCCGAAGCAGCCGTATGACACGGATGTCACAAGCATACCTGAAATGTACATTGGAACAATAGCTCACAACAGACCGTGATATATGCTCATATCACTATATCACAGCTAAGGGGCGTTGTTCGGCCCGACGCAAAGCGGTGGTGATACTGATACTGCAGTGATACTGAATTGGGCAAAGGAATTAGACGTCATAGTTGTAATATATGCTCATTATACCAAGGCTGTGAACCAATCAGATTGCTTGATTTCACCTTATAATGTTGCAGGGATTTGTCACACATGTAATTTCAGTGGTTTAACAATCACCCTCTTTTCAAAACTGTTTAACTCACTTGCGGGTCAGGATCAGCCAGAACATCTTCTGGTGCGGCAGGTCCAGCTGGTCCCGGACAGTCTGACTGGTAGACAGATAGCTCAGGGAACACACAGTGCACCCGAGTGTCTCTGTCACCATCAGGTAATACCTGTCAATGTCCAGGACCTTCCGAGCCCTCTTGTGCACACCGTAGCCTGTCAGCTGCTTCCCACAGGCTGGGCAGGACACCCTGACCCTCCCTGCCCTGGTAAGGCATCCACACCATCAGCTGATGGGTGAAGAAGCGGCCAGGTGTCGGTAGCTGGTGGTAGATGAGGGCTGGGACAGGGGGCTCATACCACAGCTTCAGATCCAGACACAGCTTTCCGGAGTGGAACAGGGTGCTGGAAATCCATCTCTGGTCCTGCACAGGGATGGTTTTCTTAATTGCCTCCGGCAACCAGAACGGCGCTGCAGCTGGCTGAACTCCTCCAGGCTCATGCTGTTTGGAAGACAACAAATAAGATTGTTTTTTTTGCTTAAATGAAGGCTTCACTAAAGATGAGTTACTACACAGTTAGTTGTAATATATGCTGTACTCACAGAGGCTACTGCCAGGCTGGTGTGGACAGCTGGTACAGAGGGCGGAGCAGGGCTGGGGATCCTCACAGAGGATGGAGCAGGGCTGGGGGTCCTCACAGAGGGCGGAGCAGGGCTGGGGGTCCTCACAGAGGATGGAGCAGGGCTGGGGGTCCTCACAGAGGGCGGAGCAGGGCTGGGGGTCCTCACAGAGGATGGAGCAGGGCTGGGGGTCCTCACAGAGGATGGAGCAGGGCTGGGGGTCCTCACAGAGGGCGGAGCAGGGCTGGGTGTCCTCACAGGGGACGGCGGAGGAACAGGGCTGGGGGTCCTAGTCCTAGCCACTAAATTCAGTTTCAGTGACGCAGGCTGGGACCCACCAAAGCGCAATTTTGTGAACTGAAAGGAGAAACAGAGTTAATTTTATGATGCAACTCCTCCAAAATGATTGATAGAAACCATTAATGACTAAGAAAATATTCAATCATTGCCAAACTCGGAGGGGGGCGCAGGTAGGAGCGTGGGCCGGTGGCAGCCTCCGCACCAGGAGCAGTCTGAGACCTCCGGCTGTGGGGCCTCAGGAGCAGGGTGGACGACAGGCTGCTGAAACAATAGCAATACAACATGTGATCTAACAGCAATAGCACACAGCATTGTAACAGATACGCAATGTAAGATTATTAATAACGAGATGTTATTTTTAAATAAATCACCTTGACCACGTGGAATCCACAATTACAGGTGGACATTCCTACAAAGAGGGTGGTCTGTCCACAGACCTGCATGGTGCATTTCTCAATCTGAAACCATCAAAATGTTTATTTAGCCTGGAGTGAGTCATTCAGTGTCTATGGTCTGGTATTATCTGGTACATATATATTGCAAAACTTCACCTTCTGATAGAGATCATGCCACTTCCACTGCTTGGGGCCTGGTCTGTTCCCTCCTGAAGTCCAAACCCCGTTGCGGTCAAATGCCCTCAACCTCTCCATCCACTCCCTGTCTCCCAGGCCTTTGTGGCTTTTCGGCTTAGTGCTCATCTGAAGATAACATGGAAATATTCAGAATAACAATAGTTATGTATCACAGCATTAATTAACTAGTCTAAACTGGACGTTAAAAGACGCACCAAGCGAACTCATCCTGGTACTTGGGTCAGGATAGTCTGTCAAAGCTCGTCCAATGGCAGCCGCTATCTGCTGAAGTCAGATCAAGGCTCGTCCAATGGCAGCCGCTATCTGTTGAAGTCAGATCAAGGCCTCTGGCCAATCGCTGTCCTCCCCATTGATGTGGGGGAAGATTAGGCCAATCGCGTCACGCCTGGAGCTGGGCTACGCTGCTCGAAAGATTTTCTAGAGCGTGGCTCTATTGATTTCAATGGAGGGGGGGGAGTCATCATTCGAACTGTCACAGAGCGAAAAATATACATCGGAGAGCTTAGCTTTTTTGATTTTATGAATCCCAAGAGTCGTGTGAACGCTTTGATATATAAAATCTGTATTTGTGCTGTGAGAATTAGAAGAGGGATGGCAGTTTAGAAAATGTGTGACTTTTTCCAAAATGCGCCTTTCACAACTCTGAAACTGGTGAAATTGTGCAGAAGACAAAAAGTGTTCCTTTCATTCTGCAATCAAACAAATGAAGTAATAATGAAACCATGGGGTGTTTTGAAGATTGGACATACAGTTCAAAAGTTACTGGCATAAACGCAACTCCAACTTTGACACGCTGGTGTCGCTAGAGTGCACGAGATGTCAACATGAGGCTTGGTGACAGATGTCATGGGTGTGTCCCGGATGAGTGTGCCAAATGTGGTTTTGATAGATTAAAACATTACTGAGATATAACCCCAGTTCCTGTTTTGCAGCTTTTCTGCCAATTTTGATTGGCTGTCACGAGCGAACGCAATGGATAATCAAAAATCCCTGTAAATCTTTTGTAGACATTGGTGTGTAGATGACATCCACCGATTTTCGTGGAGATTGGTGAATGTTCCTAGGAGAAGATACATTTTAAGGGTTTTGCACATCATTCAAAATTGCGGAGAATCCAAGATGGCCACAATGACGTCATAGAGTGCGTTGAATCCGGCTTGAGCCAAGGAATTGAAGGACAACTGAAGTTTGAAAATTGGACTTGCTGAAGAAAAGCTGCTTGCATAAATGCACCTCCAACTTTTACACGTTAGTGGCGCTAGAGAGGACGAGGTGTGGACATGAGACTTGGTGAGGAAGGTCAGGGCACTGTCCCGAATGAGTGTGCAAATTTTCACAACTTTTTACCATAGGGTTCTATAGGCTGCCATAGACTCCCATGGCATAAGAAAGAAGAAAACGTACAAACACAGCTGTGCTGCTTGGCCCCCAATAATAATAAGAAAAGGTACAAGAACAATGGAGGCCTTAGCAGCTTTGCTGCTTGGCCCCCCAAAAGAATGGATGATTCCAAGTTGTAGAGCATGTTCTTGTCGTTAATTTGGTATAGGATGTTGAGATTTCGGAATGGCGACTTTTGGAGATTTTTCGGAATAGCGAACCTTCGGAATAGCGACCTTTCAGAGCTTTTTGGAATAGCGAACCTTCGGAATGGCGAGGTATATCTCCATTCCGACGATTTTGTCGGAATGGCGGTATTTCGGAATGCCAGTATTTTGGAATGGAGAGGTGTCGCCATCCTTGGTAACCTTTGCTCTTTCATGGTTGTTGTTTTTGCCCAACTCTGTTGCTGCACAGTGTGAGCATTGCTGTTGAAGTACCCAGTACTGAGGGCCTGCGTCTCCCTCCTGGGCCAGACTAAGGGCCTGCGTCTCCCTCCTGGGCCAGACTGAGGGCAGCTGGGTGGGTGGGGAACACCGCAGACGTGCCAGTATACCAGATCTTTGTTCTCTCTGGTTCTATGCTTACAGTTGCAACTACAGGAGGAGACTGTGAGCGTTTTTATAACCTGCATGTGTGAAGAGGAGTGTTTCTGTACAGGTGTGAATGAGAGCCCACTAGAAATCGCTGTGAACTGTGGTTATTTTATAGTGGACTATGTAATGAATTAAATTACCCGTTGAGAATTCAGACACTAGAAAAGAAATATGGGACACGCTGTATAGTAGGGTGGCTGTAGCTCAGGAGGTAGAGCGGGTCGTCCAATGACCACAGGGTCGGCGGTTCGAATCCCGGCTCCTCCTGTCCACTTGTCGAAGTGGCCTTGGGCAAAGACACTGAACCCCAAATTGCTCCCAAAGAGCAGGCTAGCACCTTGCATGGCAGCTGCCGCCATTGGTGTGTGTGAATGGATAAAAGTGCTATATAAGTGGAGTCCATTTACCATATAGTGCACTGCTGTATACAGGGAATAGGGAGTGGTTTAGAGGACAGCTCATGTTTCTATAGCTTACAGAGTGATTCTATACAAGTGTGACGGAGACAGGAACCACACAAGCAGATTTATCAGGTCAGAACTGGATTTATTACGGGCTTTGAGGACACAGTGAGTTTAACTTGTACATGCACTCAGGAAGGTCAGTAGCTAGTCAGCCTTTAAGTTGGTCAGTCAGCTAGTCGGTATGTACTCATTCATTCAGTCAGTCAGTCAGTAACTAGTCAGTCAATCAGTCAGTCAGAAGTCAGTCAGTAACTAGTCAGTCATTCAATCAGTCAGTCATTCAGTCAGTCAGTCAGTCAGTCAGTCAGTCAGTCAGTCAGTCAGTCAGTCAGTAACTAATCAATCAGTCAGCACTACACTACATGATCACAGCCAGGAAGAAGTGATCCATCTCTCTTTGATCCATCTCTATCTACTTTCTCACCAGACAGAGACAGTGTGTGGGTGTGTTTCCCACATAAACAAATGATGACAGTAAAGAAAGTGCAAACGTTCGTGTGGGCGTTGCGTTGTCACAGAGATTACTCTGACAAGGAGGCACATTGTAGTGAGACGGGATTGACTGACTTCTCATCATGTCAAAAATAGGCCAGAATGACATTTATAAATGTACTGTATGAGAACATTTTAATGTACTGTAGTCATGTTATGTAGTATTCTCTAAAATAGAGAAATATCAAATTCTTGAACAAGATTTCTCTATTTTTGATTGGCTGTGCTAGAAGGCCACACCCCTTGGGCTGGTGAGGCGGGGCCTTCACTGGCGCTGTTGCCATACCAACGCTGATGATACTCTGCTGTGGCTTCCTCTCCTTGCCCGATGTGAATGGACTAGGCTAGCAGAAAGCAGGCTCCCAGCGGGCAGCGGCCATTTTGCTTACACCTACCCTGTGTCTTTACATCAGTGCCGACAGGACAGGAAGACGAGGCCACTGGGGGGGGGGGGGGGGGGTACTTCCTGTAGGAGCACATGAGTGAGGAGACGCTGGACTCCACTCAGACTGGACGTGATGGTGTGTGTGTATGTGTGTACAGTATGTGTGTGTGTGTACAGTATACTGTATGTGTGTGTGTGTGTGTGTGTGTGTGAGAGAGAGAGAGAGTGCTGGTGTGTGTGTGTGCTAGTGTGTATTTGCCTTGGACTACAACTGTGTTGGGGTGCCAGGTGTCCAGTGCTCTGTTGGTGAAAGCTAGATGTTCAGGACAATGTGCTCTTTCCCATAGAAACACAACAGATTCTTGTGATCATATCGGATGGAGCAACCATAGTTACAGTACACACAAGTCAGAGGTAAAACAACAATGTTACTGTAAAAAAACATGAATAGGTAGACAAACGGTATTCCTGTAGTTTTTATATTTATAAACGTGAAGAGCCTTTCCAGACCTGGGGGAGACGTTCTCAGGCGTCAGAACAAGAAGGAACCAGGATGTGTGTTTGTGTGTGTGTCTGTGTGTGTATAGGTGCGTGTGTGTATAGGTGTGTGTGTGTGTCTGTGTGTGTATAGGTGCGTGTGTGTCTGTGTGTGTATAGGTGTGTGTGTGTGTGTCTGTGTGTGTATAGGTGCGTGTGTGTCTGTGTGTGTATAGGTGCGTGTGTGTCTGTGTGTATAGGTGCGTGTGTGTGTATAGATGTGTGTGTGTGTGTCTATGGTTGTATGTATGCATCTGTTTGCGTGTGTGTGTGTGTTTGTATGTGTGTGTGTGCATCTGTGTATTTGCAAGTGTGTGTTTGCATGTATGTGTATGCGTGTGTTTGTGTGTGTGTGTGTGCTTGTGTATTTGTAAGTGTGTGTGTGTTTTTATATTGGTGTGTGTGTGCGTCTGTGTGTGTGTATGTATGTGTTTGTATGGGTGTGTGTGTGTATGAGTGTGTGAGTGTATGTGTGTAAACATGGCAACAACAACAACAACAGCAGCAGCATATAGAAGTGAAGTGGATCTTTGGCCAGACTGTCTCAATATGCACAGAGGGTTGAGGTTGTTGAGGAGGTGCTGTCTGCTTCATGTGTTCAACATCCTTAAGTGATTTGAGGGTTTGAGGTAAAAACAGAGAGAGAGAGACAGAGAGAGAGAGAGAGAGAGACAGAGAGAGAGACATGAGAGAGAGAGAGATGCAGAGAGAAAGGGACAGAGAGAAAAGAGAGAGACAGAAAGCGACAGAGAGAATATGATGAGTGTAAATGTATGCAAGAATTTCCATGTCTTAGAAAAACAACATATTTTTACAACAATATTTCCACAAAGACCCCATGTTGTGTTCCCTGTGGCGGTCTCAGGCAGACAGACAGACAGACAGGCAGACAGACAGATAGACAGCGGCGTCCTGATTTAAGAGTTGTTTCCATGTCTGCTTCATCAGCGTCAGTGGCTCTTCTCCAGCGAACCTGAGGGTGAGTTAGTGAGCTGTCCTGAACGTTTACAGAACGTCTTTTGCGTTGTCGAACGTTCCTCTAAAAACCCCTCCAGGGTCTAAGGCCCTGGTCAAGGTCAAAGTCAAGGGTCAGGGTCTCCCCTGGGCTGACCCTTAGCTGAGGTTTCCCCCTGGGTTGACTGGATGACTGACAGCTTGTCAGGCCCGGGGTAAACCAATCGCAGCAGGCATGTTCCCTAGGCTCCCACCCACTCTGAGTGTGGCTGCAGATCATGGCTTGACCACTAGGGGGCAGAGTGGGACATGGAGTCCACAGAGTTCACACTGGAAGACTGAACACGACTGTGGGCGATGGACACCTCTGGGTGCTGCGAGAGAGAGAGAGAAAGAGAGAGAGAAAGAAAGAAAGAGAGACAGGGAAGAGAGAGAGAGAAAAAGAGAAAGAGAGAGAGAAATAAATAAATAAAGAGGCAGAGAGACAGAAAGAGAGAGACAGAGAAAGAGAGGGAGAGAGAGAGACAGAGAAAGACAGATAGTGGGAGAGAGAGAAAGAGAGTGAGTAACAGAGAAAGTGAGACAGAAAGATAGAGTGAGAGAAAGAAAGTGAGTAATAAGGGATGTGCATAGTCAGATTTTCAACACTGAGGAGATTGAATTGTGTTTGTATGTGATTGAGATTGTGTTTGGTGTTGGTGTGTGTGTGTGTGTTGCCGTGTGTGTACAGTATGTGTGTGTGTGTGTGTGTTCTCACATGTCTTCTGAAGATGCGGTCCAGTAGGCTGCGTCGGGGCGGTTCTGGCGGCTGGTTCCAGTCCAGGTCTGGAGGTCGGGTTCCTCCGGGTCCAAACACATTGAGATCACTGAAACACTCTGTCTCTATCATCTACACAGAGAGGGAGGGAGGGAGAGAAAGAGAGGGAGGGTGGGAGGGAGAGAGAGAGGGAGGGAGAGAGAGAGAGAGAGAAAGGGGGTAGTAGTTTCAGTCAATCAAGTACTCTTATAATCTACATGTAATTTGCAAAATCAAAAGTCCTAAAACGAACATATACACACATGTAGACACAAACGCACGCACGCATGCACACCCACACACCCACACACACACACACACACACACACACACACACACACACACACACACACACACACACACACACACCTTGCCGGGTGTCCATCATATCTGATGATGGCCATCTTCTCCTATTAATGAGTCTTCTTGCGGGTAATGAGTCCATTACCAGGATCCATTGCACGCTCTGCTGTGCGTTGCCGTGTTGCTGTGTTGTTGTGTTGTTGTTACGCTGCTGTTCCAGATATTCCATTCCTTGTGAGGAGCGAGAGCACCGGAGGCTGCGGCAGGAAGCAGGTTCGTCCAGGAAGAGGATCTGACATCTCTCCAAGGTCTTTATTTGGTCCTCATATCGCCTCTTCTGCCCGCCAGCAGTGTGTTGGCCGAGATGCACCCGTCCATAGAGGATGTAGCGCGGGAGTCTGAGGCTGGGGATGCGAATGACGTCCCAAATCTAACCCTAATCCTTACCCAACCCCGGAGGTGATGTTGGTTCAGGGTGGACTCCACGCTGCAGCAGCCTGCCCGGTCCAGCAGCTCTGTGTGAGGCGCTCTGTCCTTCCATGAGATGCTGAGAATCTTCTGGAGACATCTAGCATGGTAGGTCTCCAGACCTCTGAGGTGGTGTCTATAGATGGTCCATCTAGCATGGTCGGTCTCCAGACCTCTGAGGTGGTGTCTATAGATGGTCCATCTAGCATGGTCGGTCTCCAGACCTCTGAGGTGGTGTCTGTAGATGGTCCATCTAGCATGGTCGGTCTCTAGACCTCTGAGGTGGTGTCTATAGATGGTCCATCTAGCATGGTAGGTCTCCAGACCTCTGAGGTGGTGTCTATAGATGGTCCATCTAGCATGGTAGGTCTCCAGACCTCTGAGGTGGTGTCTATAGATGGTCCATCTAGCATGGTAGGTCTCCAGACCTCTGAGGTGGTGTCTATAGATGGTCCATCTAGCATGGTAGGTCTCCAGACCTCTGAGGTGGTGTCTATAGATGGTCCATCTAGCATGGTAGGTCTCCAGACCTCTGAGGTGGTGTCTATAGATGGTCCATCTAGCATGGTCGGTCTCCAGACCTCTGAGGTGGTGTCCATGCCTCACATCCATACAGTAGTGCTGACAGGCACACTGCACTGTAAATAAGCACTTTGGTGTTTGAGGTTGTTGTTCTGAAACACCTTCCTCCTTAGACGGCCAAATGATGTTGATGCTTGTTTGAGGCGGTGTTGGAGCTCATCCATGGTGCAGGTGTTGGATATCATGCTGCCCAGGTATTTGAAGGTGGGACCAGTGAGCGGTTGCTGTCCTACTGCTGTGAAGGAAGGTTGCCGTGTGGGAGGCCGGCTCTCATCTGGCAGATTACCTCTGTTTTCTGGGTGTTGATGGTCAGCCCCGTTCTGGTGAATGCGCTTACAGCTCCCGATAAGATGCTTTGCAGGACTTCTGGTGTGTGGGCTACCAGGGCACTGTACTGTAGCTGAGTGAGGGTCTCTGAGGTCAGCTTGGTGGTTGACTGTAACCTCCTGATGTTGAACAGGTTATCATCAAGCATGAAGTCAATGGTGACTCCAACCTTGTTCTCTATTCTCTCATGTAACAGTGTTGTAACACAATCTAGGAAGATGCTGAAGAGGACTGGAGCTACAGTAGCACACAGCCTTGCCTTGCTCCAGTCTGCACTCCAAGCGGTTCAGAGCTGGGCCGCCCCACTCCCACCCGGGACATCATTCAGGAATGGGATTGTCCAAGGATGGAGAGGGATTTGGATGGACACACACATTTCTCCAGGACTTGCCACAGCAGATCCCTGTTCACCGTGTCAAAAGACTTTGACAGGTCTATGAAGGCCATGAACAAGTCCTTGTGCTGTTCCCTGAATTTCTCTCTCTCTATCTCTCTCTCTCACACACACACACACACACACACACACACACACACACACACACACACACACACACACACACACACACACACAGACCAGAACACAGACACACACACACGCACATGCCTACCTCGTCCTGCCAGGGGATGGACACGCTGCCTGTGGAGAATCTGGAGTAGAAGTGGTTGTCTGTGTGATCCAGGTTCACTCCCTTCACAGTGGAGAACTGCTCGATGTCCAACACATCCCTGCAGTACACGGCCCTGGGCTGAGACAGAACACTGAACA
The DNA here is from genome assembly GCF_949987555.1 of Borostomias antarcticus. Classification (NCBI taxonomy): domain Eukaryota; kingdom Metazoa; phylum Chordata; class Actinopteri; order Stomiiformes; family Stomiidae; genus Borostomias; species Borostomias antarcticus. The sequence continues at coordinate 12,466,533 of NC_140239.1, read as the reverse complement.
CTCACCAACACATCCCTGCAGTACACTGCCCAGGGCTGAGACAGAACACTGAACACTCACCAACACATCCCTGCAGTACACTGCCCAGGGCTGAGACAGAACACTGAACACTCACCAACACATCCCTGCAGTACACTGCCCAGGGCTGAGACAGAACACTGAACACTCACCAACACATCCCTGCAGTACACTGCCCAGGGCTGAGACAGAACACTGAACACTCACCAACACATCCCTGCAGTACACTGCCCAGGGCTGAGACAGAACACTGAACACTCACCAACACATCCTTGCAGTACACGGCCCTGGGCTGAGACAGAACACTGGACATTCACCTTCTACTATCGCTTGCTCTTTTATTATTTATTTGTAATACCATATATTTTATTTTTGAATTGTGAACACAGTTGCACTACCTTGTGCTGTGTGCTTTGGCAGTACTGTATGTTGTGTGGTCATGTGTGGTCATGCCAATAAAGCCTCAGTGAACTGAACTGAATTGAGAGTGGAGAGCAGAGGAGGAGAGGATAAGAAGGAGGAGAGGAAAGGAGAGAAGGAGAGGGGAGAGGAAGAGAGGGAGGAGGGGAGAGGAAGAGAGGGAGGAGAGGAGGGGAGAGGAAGAGAGGGAGGGGAGAGGGGGAGGAGAGGAGTGCAGAAAAGTGGAGGAGAAGTATAGTTACTGGGATAGGGAGGGAGATTGTATGTGGAAATGAACAAAGGAGATGTATAAAGAAAGAATCCAGAGAAAAAAAAATAATTCAGAGAGTTCAATCAGAGGAATGAGCAGTGAGCAGAGATCTGAGCTACTGAGTTCTCTGATCCAGCGTTTCTGCGCTCTTACGTCGGGAACGAAGGAGGGTTCCAGGATCCCAGCCTCCAGACGCTTGAAGTTAATGTTCTTGAAGAAGGGGTGGGCCCTCACCCCCATCGGACCCTCGGCCAGAAAGCCCAGCCTCTGTCTGGGGTCCTTCACCAGCAACTGAGGGGGGTCAGGGAGATGAAGAGAGATGTGGGAGAGAGAGGTGGGGAAGGGAGAGAGAGAGGAGAGGGAGGGAGAGAGAGAGAGGAGAGGGAGGGAGAGAGATAAGAGAGGGAGGGAGGGAGGGAGAGAGAGAGAGGAGAGGGAGGGAGAGAGGTGGTGGAGGGAGAGAGAGGGAGAGAGAGAGAGGAGAGGGAGAGAGGGGGAAGAGAGAGAGGGAGGGAGAGAGGTGGGGGAGGGAGGGAGAGAAGAGAGGGAGAGAGAGAGTGGGGAGAGAGCGAGAGAGAGAAAGACAGTGGGAAGGGGGAGAGATTCTAAGTCATTTTGGATCATTTCCTCATCCAGAAGTAATACCATGGGCAACCAATCAGCCAATCCAGGCCTCTCACCATCCTACAGATGGCCTTGGTGTCCTCTGTGAACTTGTCGCTGTACTCCTCCTCCTCCTCCTGCACCCTCCTCTCCACCTCCTCTCTCTTCACCCGCTCCTTGCGAGCACGGAAGGGTGAGCGTCCGGCCGTCATCTCGTACACCAGGCAGCCCAGCCCCCACCAGTCAGGACTCATCCCATACCGCTCGTTATTGATCACCTCTGGGGCTACGAACACACACACACACACACACACACACACACACACACACACACACACACACACACACACACACAATAACACACACACACACACACACACACACACAATAACACTCACACACATACACACACACAATCACACACACACAATAACACACACAGACAGACGGACAGACACACGCACAGACGCACTCATACACACACACATGCACACACACAATAACACACACACAATTACACACACACACACATACACAATCACACACACAGACACACACACATATACACAAACACAGACAGACACTCACACAATCACACACACACACAGAGACACGCAAACACACAATCACACACACAGACAGATACACACACATACACACACACATACAGACAGACACGCACAATCACACACACAGAGAGACAGACACACATACACACACATATACGCACGCACACACACACACACACAATAACACACACACAGATGGACAGACACACGCACACACACAGACACTCAAGCACACAATCACACACATGCACACACACACACACAGACACACGCACACGCACTCACACACAATAACACACACACAGACAGACGGACAGACACGCACAGACGCACACACACATGCACACACACACACACCACCACAAGATGTGGATCATGAGGTTCTGTTTTGTCCATTACTAAATGAGGACGTGGTCAATGTTTGTGTCTCAAATGTGATGTCATCATCATTAATTTATGACACATGGCAGCTCTGTGTTCTCTATTAGTTCTTGTTGTTGTTGTTTTGTTATGTTAAAATGTAACTATATATATATATATATAAAATGTAACTATATAAATAAAAGTATATATATATTATTAATATTATATATTAATATGTTTTGTATGTTATATTCACACTATTTTACAGATAATGTTTGGTGTGTTGTAATAGATATTGCAGCTATAGGTGTGGTATATGCCAGACGTACCCATGTACCCCACAGTTCCCACTCTGCCCCTGATCAGGTCTCCCTCAGGCACTTTGATGGCTAGGCCCAGGTCAGAGATACGGATGTGTCCTAGAGGTCATAGGTCAGGGATCAGCACAGAGCAGAACAGATGCACAGACAGACTGAGCTGAAAGACATCACTGACATGTCTGTGATTGGATTGTAAACTCACCGTTATCATCTAGGAGAATATTCTCTGGTTTTAAATCCCTTAAAAAGAGTCATAAGTCAGAGTTAGTTACAGTGTGTACAGTTAATTACACATCTGCCAAAGCCTAAACCTAACCCTAGAGACCAATCCTGTTCACCACTGCATTCAATTACAGTGAACAATAATTCAAATCTCCCACTTAGGACCAGTCCCCCAGGTAGTTCAAATTCCCCCCATTAATAATAATAATAATCATCATCATCATCATCATCATAATAATAAATTACATTTATATAGCACCTTTCTGAAAACCCAAGGATGCTTTACAGTGAGAGACAAGCCAACAACACTGATCAAAACAAAAATTGGCACATAAACCAACCAACCAACCAACCAACTAACTAACTAACTAACTAACTAACTAACTAACTAACTAACTAGTTATCTAGCTAACTAGTTATCTAACTAACTAACAAACAACTAACTAACAAGCTAACTAACCAAAATAACTAACTAGCTAACTAGTTAGCCAGCTAACTAACAACTAACTAACAACTAACTAGCTGATTAACGAACTATCTAACTAATTAACCTAAATAACTAACCAAATAACTCATTAACAACAACTAACTACTAACTAACAACAGCTAACAACTAACAACTATCTAACAAATAAATAACAACTAACCACAGGCCAAAGGCCTGATGTTGAAGATGATGATGATGACATTGACGGGGCTTTGCGTCCCCCAGGTGAGTGTAGACAGAGAGACTGGACTGGTTACTGTAAAGTTGGGTTCAGACCCGGAGTGGTCTCACCTGTAGACGATGGACTCCTGGTGCAGGTGGTGGAGGCCGCAGCAGATCTGAGCAGCGTAGAACTGGACCCGGTCCTTCTCGAAGCCCGGCGTGCCCATGTTGTAGATGTGGAACTTCAGGTCACCTCCGTTCATGATGGTCAGAACCAGACACAGAGCGTCTTTGGTCTCGTACGCGTACGCTAGACTCACCTGGGGAGGGGAGAGGGGGATGGAGAAGACGAAGATAGGGAAGGAGAGATGGCGAGGGGAGTAGAGGGAGAGGGAGAGTGGTGAGTTGTGGAAGGGAAAAAAGAGGCAGAGAGAGAGAGATCAACAACTGATTATTTGTTTTGTCTTGTAGTAGCCTGTTTCTTTGCTCTTTCATGTTGCTTTTCAATGTCCAAACGCTTGCTTTTGCAATATGTACAGTGTTACGTCATGCCAATAAAGCCAATTGAATTGAATTGAGAGGAAGGAGAGTGTGTGTGTGTGTGTGTGTGAGAGAGAGAGAGAGAGAGAGAGGACAGAAAGGACCAGAGAATGATAGAGTGGTTTGTTTGTGTATCAGTTCCGGACGGTCTCTCACCACAAATCTGCTGTTGACCTTCTCCAGGATCTGCTTCTCGTTCAGCGCCATGGACTCGCCCTTCCTCTTCTTGATCCTCTTCTTCTCCAGTTTCTTACAGGCGTACATCTTTCCCGTGGCCCTCACCTGGCACGCACACACCTGGGGAGGGACGCACAGCGCCATCAGCATCATCAACGCACACAAACGCTTCTTATTCCAGACATGTCTTCTTATTCCAGACATGTCTTCTTATTCCAGACATGTCTTCTTATTCTAGACATGTCCTCTTATTCTAGACATGTCCTCTTATTCTAGACCTGTCTTCTTATTCTAGACATGTCCTCTTATTCTAGACATGTCCTCTTATTCCAGACATGTCTTCTTATTCCAGACATGTCTTCTTATTCCAGACATGTCCTCTTATTCCAGACATGTCTTCTTATTCTAGATATGTCTTCTTATTCTAGACATGTCTCCTTATTCCAGACATGTCCTCTTATTCCAGACATGTCCTCTTATTCTAGACATGTTCTCTTATTCTAGACATGTCCTCTTATTCTAGACATGTCCTCTTATTCTAGACATGTCTTCTTATTCCAGACATGTCCTCTTATTCTAGACATGTCCTCTTATTCCAGCCCTGTCTTCTTACCTCTCCGAATCCTCCCTTTCCCAGCACTCGGTACTGTCTGAAGGTGTCTTTAGTGACTGGTTGTCTGAAGAACACACACACACATACACACACACACACACAAAGACTGATTAGGACTAAAATATTAATACAACTTTTGTGATGATCCGTTAGCCTGGAAGCCAGACTTCCTCATACATTTTTCCCCCTTTTGCGATACAGCCTGGACTTCTAGATACACTCTGAACCGCCCACAACAAATTCCGCATGCAGGAGTACTCGCCTTTCAGCCAATCAGCGGAACAAAATGCAAAATCCAGTCGGGAGAACGGCGAAAATGTGTTTTCCTTGGAGAAACTCCGCTACTGCATACTCTAGTTGTTTAATTGTTGTTGATTCTAATTCTGCAACACTGTAACTGCACTTATGGCTGTGTTCATACTACTAACGTTAAACGTTAGCGCTCATTGCTACGGGAGACTGTTTTACCAGCGGCCTGTAGTTCATTTTCATGTATCAACTACGGGAACCAATCAGGGACTGCGTCTTCACTGGGGGGTAGAACAGCAGTTAAAACACAGTCCCTGACTGAGGTGCCATTTTGTAATTTGTGGAAATCGATGCGGATGGGGAGAAGTCCAGACTGATCTGCGGAGAGCAGAATGTGAGCTGATGTGTTCAGGATGGCGGCGCCAGGCTAGTTGTGATCGGTGGTGAATCTCTAGTGGGGGCGCTGCTGAGCACCGTATGGAGGAGACATGTTTCTCCACAGCTTTCCGCCATACTCTACATAATTCAGTCATTCACTCAAGTTGGTTAGTTTAATTTGACGGCTTTACCTCCTAATTTCCTTCAACAGCCTCAAAATGACAAAACCCAAACCGGAAGGGGGAGGAAGCTAACCAGACGGTTTGTGAGAAACAGAATGTGTTTGTTTTTTGTCCTTCGTTTCTACTGTTTTTGTTTTCTGATGTCTCTTGTTTTCTGCTCTGTATTCTGTAACATCCCAAGAAAAATGCTCTGAAAGTCGGAGACTAAGGGCCTGTGCAGACTACACAAATTCAGGACGATTTTGGGCTGATTTTTTGTCGCAGACAAAGTGTCCAGCGTTGGGCCCGATTTTGAACGTTGGGAACAACGAAAAGCCTTGTAGTGTGACATAATCGAAGATCAGCGATTTGGGGTCTGGGCCACCCTACGACACCCCGATGAAAAGTCTAGCATGTTAGAATTTTTTTTAATTTTACTGCCTAGTCTGACATCTCCGACCATGCCTACCACGTACCTTGTCAGTGACCAATAGGATGACAGTGTTCTTTACATGTTAACACATCCGTTACCTCAAGTTCTCCTTGAAGGATAGACAGCCCTTACTGTCCTCTTCCTGACACCCAGGAACAGGTCCACAATAGTTTTTTCCATTATTTTATTCTTTTACTTTCTTCTTCTTCAAATAATTCTTCTTTGACTCTGAGCAACACAGCTTGCGCTGAATTCCGACTCCCTGGCAGAATCCCACTCCCCTTCGCGTTTAATTTGATCTGTGCTCTTTTTCCGACAAAATTAGTGTTTATAGTTTCTACCACTCAGTAAAGACCAGGACATCACAAGAGGGGCAACTTGTCACAAAAAGCGAGGCTATTTTAGGTTTTAAGAT
>NC_140239.1:12430153-12447653 GCF_949987555.1 Borostomias antarcticus | reverse complement strand
ACAGACAGACAGACAGACAGACAGACAGACAGACAGACATAAAACACAACTGTTTTAACTGTTTAAGAGTGTGAGTGTGTGAGCCCAACAGAACAACTTTCTCATGCTAGGAGAAAGGGCATTATTACACTAGCAGCTAAATATGGTTTATCCGACACCAATAGAGCTCTGCTTCAATGTTTTTGTACATATATTGTTCGATTGTTTGATTTGATTTATTAACTGTTTGATTGTTCTTGTCATGAAAGTTTTTTTGTAGTACAGTACACCATGTCAATAAAGCTATTTGAATCTGACTTTGAGAGAGAGAGAGAGAGAGAGAGAGAGGGGAGAGGGGGATAGAGGGGGGGAGAGACAGAGGGGAGAGAGAAACAAGGGATGAACAAATGATGACAATGATATGTCTCGCGAGTGGAGGAGAGAGAGGAAGTGAGAGAGAGAGAGAGAGAGAGAGAGAGAGAGAGTGGTACAGAAAGGGAAATGCGTAGGTGTCATTTATTGTCTGTTTTATTCCCTTCCTGTGTATGACCATCAGTCAGTATGTGTGTGTGTGTGTGTTTGTTTGTGTGTGTGTGTGTGTGCGTGTCAGGAGAAAACGCCCACCAGACTCCAGTCTGAACACAGAACTGCTGCCAGAATACATTCCCTTCCACTGACTTCTCAGAATTCCCAGCTCCCAGACACCACCACCCAATCATCACCCAGACATCACCACCCAGACATCACCACCCAGACCCCATCACCCAATCACCACCCAATCATCACCTAGAGATCACCACCCAGACACCACCACCCAACTACCACCCAGACATCACCACCCAATCATCACCCAGACATCACCACCCAGACACCACCACCCAATCACCACCCAGACATCACCACCCAACCACCACCCAGACATCACCACCCAATCACCACCCAGACCAGACATCACCTCCCAGACCAGACATCACCTCCCAGACCAGACATCACCACCCAGACACCAGTATTTCACTGCATCAGTATGACCGTATACATCAGGCACCATGCCTCAGTGTTATACTAATCATGCTAACTGACCATTGCTGCCCAGACTGGCCATGCGCGGGCGAGCCTAGTGTTAGCGTAGCATAGCTAGCTTTGCGTGTTTCAGAGAGAGAGAGAGAGAGAGAGAGAGAGAGAATGAGGGCAAGTCGGGCCAGTGATAGGCTGACATCTTTAAGCAATAACCCAGGAATGCTCCTGATGCTGATCTCTATTGTGTGTGTGTGTGTGTGTGTGTGTGTGTGTGTGTTTTTTACCACACTGCTGGTGCTTGCTGGCTGACTTGAGTTAGACCCTGGTTATATAACTGTGGATACAGTAAGCTTGAGATAGGTCTGGGTGAAAGCCATACAGAGATAGACAGACACAGACAGGCAGGTAGACAGACAGGCAGATAGACAGACAGGCAGATAGACAGACAGACAGACAGACAGACAGATAGATAGACAGATAGACAGACAGACAGGCAGGCAGGCAGGCAGATAGACAGACAGACAGGCAGATAGACAGACAGGAAGACAGGCAGACAGACAGGCAGACAGAGAGACAGGCAGATAGGCAGACAGACAGACACAGACAGACAGGCAGATAGACAGACAGACCCGGGGTCCTATTACCAGGGTGAACAAGAGGCTCCATGGTGAGGAGGTATCATTGTAAAATACCACAGAGTTTTAGAGCTCCAGTCAGATGGACGGACAATCCCCTGTTTCCTGACCCTCCAGCCCCTCCTCCCCGCAGGCCTCTCTGGCCCCTCCTCCCCGCAGGCGTCTCTGACCCCTATCTGTGTCAGTGGAAACGACTGTAAACACACTCCCATGTTTAGGTTCAGAGAATCATCCAGAAAAAGAAAAAAAACATGCAGGCCACCAGGTTATGCCCTGTTTCGGAGAACACGCAGAATGGCAGGAACTCTTGGAAAGCGAGCTGTACGATAGGGTGAAGCTGGGCTGAGCTGAGCTGAGCTGTCAAATAAATACTCGAACTTCGAAAAGTCATCGACTTTGGGGGAAAAATGCATAACAGCCTCCCAGTCACATTCCGAGTCCCATCCGTCTTCTAATCATGCCGAAACACATTATGTTAGTATATAATCTTTTCAACATGGCCAACATGGTGTGTGTGTGTTTCTTGCACACAGGGCGTGTGATGCGTTCAGTGCAGTAGTGTTGGAGTAGCAGTGCTTGTAGTTAGTGCATGCTGCATGCTGCTTCTGCTTGCTACTTCCTGCTTTTAGCTACCGCCGCTGGCTAGCCCTGTTTCCGAGGGCGAAAAGAGGAGCCGAGTGCGTAAGCCTCCTCAGCCGGTACACAGCCTCTCCACTGCCAAGACTTGTACACGCCTCCTCGCGGCCACACACGGTAACTGGGTACCTTGCGGTTCCAGGCCAAGTTGTACGGGATCTTGGAGCAGCAGGGGGCCCCAGAGATGCGGCATGCAGGCCCACCGGTGTATGGACATGCCCTACTGCCCATCAATCTCTGCCCCAGCTATGGGCAAATAGTGAAGACCTCAATGGCGGACCAGGCGGAAGATGGCAGCATTGAGAAGCACCACAACGGCTGGGAAGGCAGATGAAGGCTGCAGCAAAGACGGGTCCCCAGTCGTCTTGGTCGCCATGCCACTGGACCCTGGCCCGCTCATTGCCAGGGACTGTGTGGTGGCTGACTGTGTATCAGTCTCCCCACATTAAAAGATTCCACACACAGGCGTCCACCTGAATGGGTTACATTAAACACCCTGGATCAAAGTCCTGTGGCGACCAGGAAGTGGTGACGGGAACAGGACCGTGAAGTCTGGCAGCTCCTAGCCACAACCTGGCACACAGGCGGTGGGTGCTTGAATCAGTCGTTAAGTTCTTGGATGAGGCAGAAAGAGCTTCTCGGCAGCTTCACCCACGACTGAGCAGCCCTATTTAGGATCTACTCTGCTCACCCCAGTAGGGGAGGGGGCTAGAAAAGGTGCCCTGAACATAGCCTGCCTCAAACACTCCTGTCTGGGATACCGCACCCAGAGGGATCACCACTAGGCGGTCAGAAACAGAAACAGATGTATTTTGGAACCTGGAATGTACGGACCCTCATGGACAATAAACACAGCGATCGACCCGAAAGGCGAACCGCCATCATCGCCAGGGAGCTAAGGAGATTTCGTATCGATATTGCTGCACTCTCCGAAACCCGACTGGCAGACGAAGGGCAGCTGAAGGAAGAGAAGGGGGGATACAACTTCTTCTGGAAAGGAAAACCAGCTGATGAGCCCAGGATCCATGGTGTGGGTTTTGCTATTAAGAACACCCTTATCAGCCACCTCTCCGAACTCCCTGTGGGCATCAACGAACGACTTATGACCATTCGCCTGATCCTTGCAGGCGGCCAAAAGGCCACAGTTGTAAGTGCGTATGCTCCAACACTTGATTCACAGGACGAAGTGAAGGAGGCCTTCTACGCTGACCTGGATAACATCCTAACCCAAGTTCCCAAGGGGGACAAGCTTATCCTGCTTGGAGACTTCAATCCCAGGGTAGGACGAAACCACGATCTATGGAGAGGCACGATTGGAAAGGAAGGAGTTGGCAACACCAACTCCAACGGTGTTCTACTACTGTCAAAGAGTGCAGAACACAACCTGATCATCACCAACACACTTTTCTGCCAGAAGAACAAACTCAAAACATCCTGGATGCATCCTCGATCCAAGCTCTGGTATCTCATTGCCTACATAGTCGTCCGCACCAAAGACTGCCATGATGTGCTCAACACCAGAGCGTTGATCAGTGCAGATGACTGCTGGACAGACCACGTCTCATCCGCTCCATCATGTCCATCAGTAGTATGCGGAAAAGAAGGGTGCAAAAAAGACAATGTTGACCAAAGCTCAACATCAAAAGGCTGGCTGACCGCGCCTTTCAACAGCAGCTTCAGGCAACTCTCAGCACCGATCTGCCCAACCAATATCCAGATGATATTGAGACACACTGGGACCTGCTGAAGTCTATTACCATCGACTCTTGTAAAAGCACCCTCGGTTACAAGACCCGCAAACATCAAGACTGGTTCGATGAGAACGACAACGAAATCCTTCGGCTCATTGACATCAAGTGGCAAGCCTTTATTGCCTGGCAAACCAACATCAGCTGCAAGGCAAAAAGAGCAGCCCATGCCAAAGCAAAGGCAGTCATCCAATCTCAAGTCAGGCAACTGAAGAATGAGTGGTGGACAAGAAAGGCTCTGGAGATCCAGCAGCTTGCTGACTGTGGGGACAGAGGTTTCTTTGACACCACAAGAGCCGTATATGGCCCTAGCCACCGCTGCCTAGCTCCCCTTCACTCCAAGGATGGACTGGTGGTGCTGAAAGACAATGAGTCGATGGCAACCAGATGGAAAGAGCATTATGAGGAGCTGCTGAATCGGGACACCACCCCTGAGATGGAGGCCCTTGACCAACTGCCTCAACAGCCCATCAAGGAGGACATGGGAGCACCTCCCAGTCTAAAAGAGGTGCAGGACGCCATAAGGACCATGAAGAACAACAGGGCTGCTGGACCTGACGGCATCCCAGCAGAGATCCTGAAGGCAGGTTGGCCTGATCTCCTCAGCCATATCCATGCCCTGCTCCTCAAAGTGTGGAAAAGGAGGAAATCCCAGCAAACTCAGGGATGCCCTAATAGTCTCCATCTTCAAGAAAGGAGATAAGGCAGACTGTGGAAACTACTGCGGTATTTCCCTTGTGTCCACCACTGGGGAAGCTCTCGCCCAGATCTTGGCAAACAGGCTCCTCCCCCTGTCTGAAAACATCCTTCCTGAATCACAGAGTGGCTTCCATCCAAACAGAGGTACCATGGACATGATCTTCATCGCTCGCCAACTGCAAGAAAAATGCTGGGAACAAAATCAGTCACTTTACATGGCCTTCATAGACCTCACCAAAGCCTTCGATTCTGTGAACCGTCAAGCTCTTTGGCTGGTTCTGGCAAAGATTGGCTGCCCAGACAAATACATCTGGGTACTGAGACTGCTCCATGACAACATGTCAGCCACAGTTCTCAGCGGTGGTGCGAATGAAACACAGTAGCGTTTCTAGCTTAAATGTCACCCTGGGCGAACCCCCCGCTACGGCGCCCCCCCCCCCCCCCCTGGCCCTGAGCCAACGAGGACCTGCAACTGCTTCTGGATGCCTTTGCCAAAGCATACAAGCAGCTTGGTCTGGTCCTCAACATTAAAAAGACCCAGATCCTCTACCAGCCACCTCTCAACACAACTACCCCTGCCTCACCTCCAGATATCTCCATCGACAAAACCAGACTCGAAAATGTGGACCACTTTACTTACCTCGGGAGCCTCCTGTCTTCCAAGGCAACCATTGACGAGGAAGTACACCACCGCCTCTGCCAGTGGGTTGTTCTCAAGACTGAGAAAAAGAGTCTTTGAAAACCGTGACCTCCAAGCCAGGACAAAGATTCTGGTTTATAAAACGGTAGTGCTGCCCACCCTACTGTTTGGATCAGAATGCTGGACCACATACAGTAGGCACCTGAAGGCCCTAGAGGTATACCATCACAGATGCCTCAGGAAAATCCTCAAGATCACCTGGGAAGATAAACGTACTAACACTAGCATCCTAGAGGAGGCCAACATCCCCAACTTTGATGGACTGGACATGTGGTCCGCATGCCTGACTCTCGCCTCCCAAAACGAGTCCTATACTCCCAGCTCTTTACAGGACAACATGCCCCGGGCGGGCAAAAGAAAAGATTTAAGGACAACATCAAAACAAACATCAAGAAGTGCCACATAAACCCTAAGACCTGGGAGGCCACAGCAACTAACAGGGTGGCCAGGAGACAACTTGTCCGAGATGGAGCCGCACAATATAATGATGACCTCCAAAGTGCTGCAGAAGACAAGCACAGACGCAGAAAGGAGAGTGCTTCCACCAAAAAGGTTCAATCCAGACCCACGACCCTCACTGCCCATCCCTGCCCACACTGCACCAAAGTATGCGGCTCCAGGATCGGCCTCTTCGCCCACATGAAGACCCACAAGGACCAAGAAGGAGGACAGTCATACTCGACCCTGAGTGACCGCCGATGATGGTGTGTGTGTGTGTTAGGGCTGTCAAATAAATACTTGAACTTTGACAAGTCATTGACTTTGGGGAGAAAATGCATAACAGCCTCCCAGTCACACAGCCTTCCGAGTCCCGTCCATCTTCTAATCATGCCGAAACACATTATGTTAGTATATAATCTTTTCAACATGGCCAAAAATCAGCAAAACTACTGTATCAACGATATCTATCTATTTAGGTGGTGAGGAAATACCTTACTTCCTTAAATTCCGAACGCGTGTTTTCGGCAGCTGGCAGGCAACATTGTAAACAAGCATGTAATACGATCAAGCGGACCAGAGCACTACAGGCTATTCCTCGTTTTGTTTTCAGTTGGCTAGGATATAGGCCTGATTAAAGGACCCAGGTTCGTGAATGTATTAGGTTGCACTAAATGTCACCCATGTTGACTGGATATTAACGTGACTTGAATACTTGAATCTTGTGAACACAGATGAACACGAGAGTTCCGTTGGTGCTTGATCATGACAGTAGGCGGAGAGCGCCCTCTTGTGGTCAGAAGTGGTTCCACTGTATGCATCATTTTCTATGCATAATTATATAATACCAATAATCGAATATATTTGACTTTCTGAAAATATTTAAGAGAGAGTCGAATATCATTTCGGAGTTCATTTGACAGCCCTAGTGTGTGTGTGTGCCTCATCACGTGTGCTCCACTGTAAGACAATAAAAGTTGTATGTTGTTTGTTGCAGGTAGGACACTTACCCACAGGCCCTGGTGTAGCCCTACTATCCTGCAGGTAGGATACTACAGGCCCTGGTGTAGCCCTACTCACCTGCAGGTAGGACACTACAGGCCCTGGTGTAGCCCTACTCTCTTGCAGGTAGAACATAATACTACAGGCCCTGGTGTAGCCTACTCTCCTGCAGGTACAGGTAGGACCCTACAGGCCCTGGTATAGCCTACTCTCCTGCAGGTACAGGTAGGACCCTACAGGCCCTGGTGTAGCCTACTCTCCTGCAGGTACAGGTAGGACCCTACAGCCCCTGGTGTAGAGCAGGTCATTACAGGTCAGGGGGTGAAGCCCAGGTCAAGCCAGGGTGGGGGGTGTTGTGCTACTGGCCCAGCCATTCAGCTGGGACACAATGAGCACTTAGTCATAAATACATTCTCCTTCTTCCTCTCTCTCTACCCACCTTCCTCCCTCTGTTCCTCTGTCCTTCCTCTTAGTCTCTCGCTATCTCCCACTCAGTCTCTCTCTCTCTCTCTCTCTCTCTTTCAATTCAATTCTCTCTCTCTATCCTCTTCCTGTCCTGATTATCTGTCCATACAAAACTCTAACATCCTTTCCATCCCTGTCACTATTCACTCACATCTCCCCCTCCACCTGTCTCTCCACCCCTCCCCCTCACTCTCTCTCTCTTTCAAACCTGGATGTGGAGGAGGTCAGCCTGTTCTGGTGACCATCCTGACTCTACCGTGTGTTCCAGCCATGGCCGCCAGCCGTGGGGCTGCTGGACGAAGGGGAAACACTGACATGGACATCATGGCCGCCAGCAGCCACCATCACACAGGGCTGGATAGAACCATCACACAGGGCTGGATAGAACCATCACACAGGGCTGGATAGAACCATCACACAGGGCTGGATAGAACCATCACACAGGGCTGGATAGAACCATTACACAGGGCTGGATAGAACCATCACACAGGGCTGGATAGAACCATCACACATTGCTGGATAGAACCATCACACAGGGCTGTAGAAACAAAAGAAACAGCGTCCAACACTTTCTCAACACTTCATGAACAAGAGAACAGAACAAGAGTTCTTTGGTTGTTCTAGAACATGGGTTCCCAAACTTTTCAGCCCGCGACCCACAAAATAACGGTGCCAGACTCGCGACCCCCACTATCCCCGGAGGTGGTTAAATGTCCGCGCGCACACGCACTAATAGGCCTACGCTATTCAAACACGGGCATAAACGGCACAAAACACAAAATAACATAACAGCCTAACAACTATAATATTAATTTATATAGTAATTACATTTAGTAAGCTTACCTAATGCGATGGATGGGCACTATGCTTGGAGCACAGTAAGTCCAGTCTGGGTTTAATTTTGGAGACGGCAACTCTGAGATCATCCTCCACGTTCAGTCGCGATCTGTACTTATTTTTTATGTAGGTCAGTGCCGACAAAGTATTTTCGCATAAGTAGGTAGATCCAAACGGCATCAGTACCTCCAGTGCGGCCTTGGATAGCTGTGGGTATTCCCTCTCGACTGAAATCCAGAACTCAGCCAGCGTCTTGGACTGAAATACTGTCTTCAGGGATCGATCGCTTGACAGTTCAATCAGTGCGTCCTCCAGGTCGGATCGCAGGTCCAGATATTACAGTGAATGGTGATCTTATCCAGTCATATTGTTCCGGAGCCGTTTCCTCTGGGAAATACTTGTTAAAGCGTTCCAGGACGGCTTGAAGGTGGGTAGTGATAAACTTCTTCACGGTGTTAACGCTCAGTTCATTTTCCTCCATGAATTCGTCCAGCTCAGGAAACATATCTATCCTTCCCATTTCAACTCGCGCAGTCCAATGTTCTAGTTTCCTCACGAATGCGTGGATTTTATCATTCAGCGACAGAATGTTTGTGTTTTCACCTTGCAATGACATATTAAGCCCATTCAGTTTGCCAAATATGCAAGACAAATACGCTAGCCTTGTTAGCCAGTCAGGATCAGTCAGGTGGTCAGCGAGCTGGGACCTGTTCTCCATCAGAAATAAGCGCACCTCATCCCGCAGCTCATACAGCCGGGTGAGAACATTTCCCCGGGAAAGCCACCTCACCTCAGTATGGAACAGTAGGCCCTCATGCTCCGAGCCCAGTTGTTGCAGAGAGTGGCAAACAGTCTGGTGTTGAGTGGCCGTGATTTTATATAGTTGACCATTTTTACCGCAGTATCAAGAACACTTTTAAGCTCTGGGTCGAGTGTTTTGCTTGCAAGAACTTCTCTATGTATCATACAGTGCGTGAACTTTACGTGAGGCGCCACTTGTAAGACTCTTGACTTCAGTCCTTTATTTTTCCCCAGCATCGCCCCAGCGCCATCAGTACATACACTGATGCACTCGTCCCAGGACAGTCCCTCTTCCTTTAGTTTGTTGTCAAGTTTGGTGAAAATGTCCTGGCCTGTGCACGTCCCATCCAGCGCAGTGCACATCAGCATGTCCTCCTCGAGTTTTCCATCAAAACTGTATCTGACGAATACAAGCAGCTGAGCATCGTTTGCTATATCTGTGGTTTCATCTAACTGCAAAGCATATATCCCTGCTTTCTTTACTCTGTCAATCAGTTGAGCCTTTATGTCCTGGGCTAGGTCGGTGATGCGCCGGGCAATGGTATTGTCAGACAGCGGCACTGATTCAATCTCACGGGCCAGTTCATCCCCATGCATATTCCGACTTATAGCTATAGCAGTATTAAGGTTTCCCCGATTTTGTGTGGCTTTTTTGCCTGTGCAATTTAGTATGCCACCTCATATGATGCCTTTTGCGCTTTGGTGGGGATTGTTGCTTGTTCCGTTAGCACTTTCTTTTGGCCTAGCAACTCTCGCTCCTTTCGGCGGAAAAAGTCTGGTGATTTCTCAGCGAGGGACGGGTGCTTGGTTTTCAAGTGTCGAAGCATTTTTACGGGCTTTAGGCTTTCATTTGCAAGCACCTCCGTGCACACGACACACTGGGGATGTTGTACTTCGTTGATAACGATGCATGCGAATCCATACCGGATATATTCCTCTCTATACTTTCGACTCTTGGAGGCAGACTGGTGGTCCGACTGCTTGTGGGTTCCCTTGGCCTTAGCCACACGGTGGTCTCCTCCCGTAAAGTTACCACAAGACTCGGCATGCTCAGGGGTCGGTGGCCTTTCTGGTGGAACTGCTTCCCCGCTCTTCTCTGCTGCCCTCTCTGCTTTATCTTTGGTCGGTATTAACCAATGTTTCATTTTAGGAAAATAATGCAAGCTTTTTAGGATTTGGCTCATTAGCAATTTGCACGCGTTAGCAATATATTTATTTGACGCAGCAAATGACCTCAACGGATGTTGTCGCCTCAGGGGTGACGTGTGGACAAAGAAGATCGTTAGCTGATGACATTAAAAAAAAATCTGTATCTGCATTGTGTTATTTAAATGTAAATATTATACTTTCTTAAATGGTCTAAATAGGGTATTTTAATCGTTTTTAAACGAATGTACAAATGAATAAATGAATATCAGAATGTATTTCACACATTCTGATAATTGGCACCAAAAAAACACTTTCTGGAAATTATCTCGCGACCCCCGGGAGTCATTTCCCCACTTTGGGAACCACTGTTCTAGAAGAACCATCTGAGGTTCCATTTGAAGAGTTCTTTAAGTCCAAGTTAGAACCAGCTATGTCAGTGAAAAAAGTGTATGTGTGTGTGTTTGTGAGAAAAAGGTTTTCTTTTGACAGTTCCCCAAAAGGGAACCCCACGAAGAACCCTTTTGGAACCTTTTTTTTCTGAGACCTCTATGTAACAGTCAATAGAGGTGTTATAATATGTGAGGACCCTGCAGGTTTATAAGCATGGTGTTTGTCTGAAGGAGATATCCCCAGTTGTGTGTTTGACTCAGTCAGGCACTCACTCAAAGCAGGAGCACTCATAAACCTCTTACAGTCCACAGCTGTCTTCTTCTCTCTCTGCTTCTCTGTCAAACACCTCCTAGTCCTGTATCTACCACACACTGTCTGAGTCTACTGCTTTCTGTCTCTCTCTCTCTCTCACACACACACACACACACACACACACACTCATTCTCGCTCTCTCTCTCTGTCTGAGTCCACTGCTTTATGTCTCTCTCACACACTCTTTGTCAGAGTCTAGTAGAATCCACTGTTTTCACTCTGTCACACACACACACAATCTGAATCTACTGCTTTCACTCTCACATACACACACATGCACTCTCTCTTTTTCACACACACACACACACACACACACACACGCACACACACTCTCTCTCTCTCTCTGGGTCTACTGCTTTCACTCTCTCTTTCACACACACACACACACACACACACACACACACACACGTGCGTACTGCAGGAAGAATGTGTTGCGTACAGGAAGTGGCCGGGGTAATGTGTTCCTCGCTGACCCCTCCCTTCTGTTTCATGTTTGTGCTTTGCTGCTCTGACATCATCAGTGCGAGCCAGGCAGTGTGAAGAGAATAATGCCAGAGAAGCCTGTGAAAGGGTGTGTGTTTATCTCACTGCTCAGTGAAGGTGGCGTCTGCTGAGAGTGGAAGTGGCCTCTCTGCTGATGACCACACCCTCAACCTCCACCTGATGTGGGACAGACTGGAGAGAGAGAGCTGGAGAGAGAGAGAGACAGAGAGAGAGACAGAGAGAGAGAGAGAATGAAAGAGAGAGAGACTGTTACGGCTCGCATGCCCTCGCCTCCACAACCGCCTCCCTCTCTCCCCTCTGGGCCCGCTGCGCGCTCGGGGCGTCCTACGCGCTCTACCGCACGTCGCATCGGCCCAGGCATGCAACGCTCTGGCTCTCCGGAGTTTCCCCCCACTACCGGGCGTTCCCCGTCTCCGGCCAGCTCCGCGGACTCGGCAGTCTCCTCCCACTCCGGTGACGAAGAGTCGGATCCCGACATGCCCAGCACATCGGCCCGTGCGCAACGACAAGAACGGCGCGCTCGTCTTCGACGATGACGCGGGCGCGGCTCTACTCACCGGTTTCCCATTCATCATCACCACACCTGTCCCTCGTTCTGCAATCACCTTCAACCCCTACAAGAACCTGGTCTACACTCCACTCATCGCCAGATCTTACCATAACCTTACGTGGTAAAGTATAGCCTACGATTTTGCTTAGCTGTATTTTGTAGTGCTTTCCTCGTTCCCTGTTCGTGATTACTATCACTTACCCTGCCTATCCTCCTCGTCTCTCCAGTATCCCGGAACCCCTCTGCTGAGTTGTACCAGCTAGCAGAGCCCTCACCCTGCTCCACCTCCGGATCCCTCCGGCTCCCTTGAGCCAAGAACATTTTTTATTATTTAGTGGCAGTTTGGTGGCTCCTATTATTTCTATCCTATTATATTTTTGTGGCATCCTTTTTGTGGCTCCCCCTTTGTGTTATCTTATTAAATCGCCCCTCCGGGCTTTACCGTTCCTTTCCTCCTCCTTTCCTGTTGCGCCTGGGTCCCAAACCGAACCATCACAGTAAGATCTGGCCAGTTTTGACCCAGCCAACATGGAGGAGAGACCTGCACCTTCCGGACCACTCCAAGCCCAGGGTAAACTCCTGGCAGAACACTCCCGTATGCTCTCGCGGGCTTCCGACGTGGTCACAACCGTGCGCCAGGAGCTCCAGGGAGTCTCCACCCTCCAGCAGTCCCAGGCCGAGTACCTCCGGCAGGTCTCCGCCCTCCAACAGACCCAAGCTGAGCAACTACAGCAGGTATCCGCCCAACAGCAAGCCCAGGGCGAGCAACGGACGGGACTCGCTACTCTGGTCAGCACCCTGTCCGACCAGGTCACCGCGTTCAGTGCCTGCCTGGCTCCGTTCCTGGACCCCACCCCTCCCCAGCAAGCCCCTGCACCACCCGCGGTCCCCGCTCCTGCCGCTCCACCTAACCGGGAGCCCCATCTCACCTCCCCGGCCCTCTACGACGGGACATTCACCCTCTGCCGGGAGTTCCTCATGCAGTGTGAGTATGTGTTTGATCTCCAGCCAAGCATGTACTCCACTGCGTCTGCTCGCATAGCCTACATCGCCAACCTAACCACGGGATGGGCTCGCCGTTGGGTCATGGCGGGTCGCGAGGGCGTAGCTGCCTACATGCAGGACTACACAGCCTTCGTGGCAGAATTCAGGACCGTGTTTGACCACGACGTCCAGGGACAGGACGCGGACGCTGCTCTCTCCACCCTCACCCAGGGTTCCAGTTCAGTAGCGGACTACGCCACGGAGTTCCGCATCCTCGCTGCCCGTTGCCCCTGGAACGAGTCTGCCCTGTACAGCGCCTTCCGACGGGGCCTGGGGGACGCCATGAAGGACAGCCTGGCTGGAAGAGACAGACCAGCGACCCTGAACCAACTCGTCTCCCTCTCCATAGCCATAGACGAGCGCCACCGGGAACGCAGGCGCGAGCGGGCGCACCAACACCACAGCGCACCCAGACCGTCTCCGCCCCCCTCTACCGGTCTCTCTCGGCCTGCCCCGGCCTCCCTCGCCCCCCCAAACACCGCTGGAGAGGAACCCATGCAACTGGGCCGGACCCGACTGACCCCTGCAGAGCGTGAGCACCGGAGACAGCACGGACTGTGCATATACTGCGCTAGCCCAGAGCACGCCGTCGACTCCTGTCCCTCTGCACCTCCCAGGGCGGCAAAAAGAGTAGGCTCACTCGCCAGGGGGTACCGAGTTAGCCGGCTCATCCATCCCCAATCCCGGACCCGTGCCACCAGGTTCACTGTCACCCTCGCCTGGCAGGGGCACACGCTCTCCGTCCCTGCCCTCATCGACTACGGTGCCGACGAGAGCTTCGTGGACGTCCAGTTCGCCCACAAAGCGGCGCTCCCTCTCTCCCCTCTGGAGAGGCCCCTCTCGGCTTTCGCTCTGGATGGCCATCCCATGGGCCCCGTTACGCACCGGACCCTGCCCCTCACCCTCACGGTCTCGGGAAACCACGTGGAGAACGTCCGCCCCTTCGTCATCCACTCTCCCGACGCTCCGTTCATCCTAGGGAGGCCCTGGCTGGAACTCCACACCCCTCATGTCTGCTGGAGCTCGGGGCGCATCCTCAGCTGGAGCACCACCTGCCACGCCCGCTGCCTCCGAGCTGCTCAGACCTCCACTCGGGTTGACCGGCCCCGTCCCGCTCCTCCTGACCTCTCCACGGTCCCTTCAATGTACCACGACCTCGGAGAGGCCTTCAGTAAGGAGCGCGCCCGCACACTCCCCCCTCATCGACCCTACGACTGCGCCATCGAGCTCCACCCTGGCGCCCCTCTCCCAGCCAGTCGTCTCTACAACCTCTCCCTCCCGGAGAAAGCTGCCATGGACACCTACATCTCCGAGTGCTTGGCCGAGGGTCTCATCCGACCATCTCGATCCCAGGTGGCAGCGGGGTTCTTCTTCGTAAAGAAGAAGGGAGGAGATCTGAGGCCGTGCATCGACTACAGGCTGCTCAACAACATCACGGTGAAGAACAAATACCCACTCCCCCTCATGAGCTCCAACTTTGAACCCCTCATCAGTGCCACCATCTTCACCAAGTTGGACCTCAGGAACGCTTATCACCTGGTGCGTATCCGTGAGGGGGACGAATGGAAGACCGCCTTCAAGACCTCCCGTGGCCACTACGAGTACCTCGTCATGCCCTTCGGCCTCACCAACGCCCCCGCCGTCTTCCAGGCCCTTATGAACGACGTGCTCAGGGACATGCTGGACGTGTTTGTGGTCCTCTACCTGGACGACATCCTTGTATTCTCCAGGAGCGCTGAGGAGCACGTCCAACACGTCCGCATGGTCATCCAGCGTCTCCGGGAGAACCGCCTGTACATTAAGGCGGAGAAGTGCACCTTTCACTCCTCGTCAGTGGAGTTCCTGGGGCTCATTGTGGAGGGAGGCCTGACGCGACCCGACTCCCGCAAAATCAAGACCGTGGTCGAATGGCCTCAACCCACTACCCGGAGGCAACTCCAGAGCTTCCTTGGCTTCGCTAACTTTATGCCGTTTCATACGGGACTACAGCCGGGTAGCAGCTCCCCTCACCCACCTCACCTCATCCCTGCGTCCGTTCATCTGGACACCGGCTGCCAGCGCCGCCTTCTCCGCGCTCAAGGAGCGCTTCACCACCGCTCCGGTCCTTCTCCATCCTGACCCCTCCAGGCAGTTCGTGGTCGAGGTGGACGCATCGGACACAGGCATCGGTGCTGTTCTGTCCCAGCAGTCAGTGGAGGACCAGAAGTTGCACCCCTGTGCCTTCCTCTCCCGCCGGTTCACCCCAGCTGAGGTCAATTACGACATCGGGAACAGGGAGTTGTTGGCGGTGGTGGGGGCCTTGGAGGAGTGGCGCCACTGGCTTGAGGGCGCGGAACACACCACCCTCGTCTGGTCGGACCACAAGAACCTGACCTTCATCCGGGCGGCCAAGCGCCTCAACTCCCGCCAGGCGCGGTGGTCACAGTTCCTCGGGAGGTTCGATTTTACCCTCACCTTCCGGCCCGGCTCCCGCAACGCCAAGGCCGACGCGCTGTCCCGCCTCCACGCGCCCGAGGCGCCCCCCGCGGAGCCTGAGACCATCCTGCCGGCCTCACGTGTCATAGGGGTGGTTACCATGAACATCGAGGCAGTGGTGAGGCAGGCCCAACGCGCCCATCCCAGTCCGGCCAACGTCCCTCCTCGCCGGCTCTTCGTGCCCGACTCGGTCCGGTCCCGGGTGCTCCAGTGGGGCCACGCCAGCCGGTTTGCGTGCCATCCCGGGGTTCACCGCACCCTCTCCTTCCTGAGCCGACGGTTCTGGTGGCCCTCCATGAGGTCCGACGTCCGGGAGTTTGTTGTCGCCTGTCCCGTCTGCTCCCGCAGCAAGGCGTCCCACCAGCCCCCGGCTGGCCTCCTGCGTCCTCTCCCGGTCCCCAGCCGTCCCTGGTCCCACATCGCCCTGGACTTCATCACCGGTCTTCCCCCCTCCAGGGGCAACACGGTCATCCTCACCGTGGTGGACCGGTTCTCCAAGGCGGTCCACCTGGTGGCGCTCCCCAAGCTCCCGTCCTCTGCGGAGACCGCCGAGCTCCTCGTCCAGCACGTCTACCGGCTCCACGGCCTCCCCAGGGACATTGTCTCGGACCGTGGGCCTCAATTCACCTCCCAGGTCTGGAGGGCCTTCTGCAGGGAGATAGGCGCCACCATCAGCCTCTCCTCTGGCTACCACCCGCAGACCAACGGCCAGGCCGAACGGGCCAACCAGAGCCTGGAGTCCGCTCTCCGCTGTGTGTCGGCTCTCCACCCCACCTCCTGGAGCAAGGACCTGCCCTGGGTCGAATACTCCCTCAATGCCCTGACCAGCGCTGCCACTGGCAGGTCTCCGTTCGAGTCATCCCTCGGGTACCAGCCCCCGCTGTTCTCTCTCCAGGAGTCGGAGGCCTCCGTCCCCTCCGTCCAGGCCCACCTCCGCCGTTGTCGCCGTGTCTGGAGGGAGGTCCGCAGGGCCCTGCTCCGCTCCAACGAGCGCTCCTGCCGCGGGGCCAACCGCCGCCGCACTCCTGCTCCGGCGTACTGGCCCGGTCAACGAGTCTACCTCTCCACCGCTGACCTTCCGCTCCAGGTCCCCTCCAGGAAGCTGGCTCCGCGCTTCGTTGGGCCCTTCGAGATCGACCGTGTCCTGAACCCAGCTGCGGTACGCCTTAAGCTCCCTGCTTCCATGCGGGTACACCCTGTGTTCCACGTATCCAAGGTCAAACCTGTCTCCTCGAGTCCCCTCATGCCTTCTGCCCCAGGTCCTCCGCCTCCCCAGATGGTCGACGGGCATCCCCAGTGGACGGTTCGGTGGCTGCTGAAGGTGCGCCGCCGGGGTCGGGGGTTCCAATACCTGGCGGATTGGGAGGGGTACGGCCCGAGGAGTGCAGCTGGATCTCCAGGCAGCTCATTATGGACCCGTCTCTCCTCTGGGACTTCTACCGGGCCCATCCTGACGCCCCCGGTCGGTCGCCAGGTGGCTCCCCTCGGGGGGGGGGGTCCTGTTACGGCTCGCATGCCCTCGCCTCCACAACCGCCTCCCTCTCTCCCCTCTGGGCCCGCTGCGCGCTCGGGGCGTCCTACGCGCTCTACCGCACGTCGCATCGGCCCAGGCATGCAACGCTCTGGCTCTCCGGAGTTTCCCCCCACTACCGGGCGTTCCCCGTCTCCGGCCAGCTCCGCGGACTCGGCAGTCTCCTCCCACTCCGGTGACGAAGAGTCGGATCCCGACATGCCCAGCACATCGGCCCGTGCGCAACGACAAGAACGGCGCGCTCGTCTTCGACGATGACGCGGGCGCGGCTCTACTCACCGGTTTCCCATTCATCATCACCACACCTGTCCCTCGTTCTGCAATCACCTTCAACCCCTACAAGAACCTGGTCTACACTCCACTCATCGCCAGATCTTACCATAACCTTACGTGGTAAAGTATAGCCTACGATTTTGCTTACCTGTATTTTGTAGTGCTTTCCTCGTTCCCTGTTCGTGATTACTATCACTTACCCTGCCTATCCTCCTCGTCTCTCCAGTATCCCGGACCCCCTCTGCTGAGTTGTACCAGCTAGCAGAGCCCTCACCCTGCTCCACCTCCGGATCCCTCCGGCTCCCTTGAGCCAAG